>NW_026294769.1:51934435-52409435 GCF_026119805.1 Tympanuchus pallidicinctus
GTACTAAGAAAAAAAATCCCCAGCCGAGTGTGAGTATCAAGGAGAAAGCAAGTGCAGTGAAGACGTGGTGATGGTGAAGGTCTGTGTTTCTGTTCAGGGTAAAAGATGAATGGTGGATCACCTCAAAGTTCTATTTAGATACTGTTTCACTGGGTTTGATGGACTTTGGTGCTAATTCACAAATTAATATATTGAGTTAAGCTGGTTGCCTATATGGGTATCTGAAAGGCCTCTTTCTGTGCTGGTCGTCACTGAGGAAATTAAGTTTTGAACCCTGAGGAAAATAAAGGAATATGTGGAGAACCAAAAATTTAAAGAACAAGCATTCCTTTGATCAATCAGGATTGGAGAGCAGTGAGAAAGTCAAGAAGTCTAGAAAGTATATTGGAATCAATGGGAAAATGATAGCGGAAGATAAAATTGGATAAATGCAGGGAAATTGAGGGTACAAATATTATAATATGGTTTACAGGATTCATACAGTTTCTTATGATGATCATTTGTCATATGAGATTGTTATCACAAAAGCCAAGCCAAAAGGATAAATAAGCCAGAAAAATGATAATGAACTGTACAGAGAATATTGAAGTACCATTATACAAAGCTGAAATATTGCCTCATCTATGATACACCATAGATTTTTGGTTGCCCTAGTGCAAAATGGAAGTTGCAAAATTATGAGGGACTGAAAAAATGAGTAAGGGCAATGAAGAAAACGTGTTCCAAAAAGTATTAAGGAACTGGGGTTATTAATTTCAGAGGAAATGCAGGAGAGAAAATATTAAAAGGGAACATTTAAGGACAAAGAATACTTAAAGTCATCATATATGGAGGTTAGGGCTGCAAAGATGATCAGAGGACTGAAGCACCTCCCCTGTGAGGACAGGCTGAGAGAGCTGGGGCTCTGGGGGACCTTATAGCAGCCTTCCAGTACCTGAAGGGGATCTGCCAAAAGGCTCGAGGATATCTTATATGGGCAGGCAGCACCAGGACAAGGGGAAGTGGCTTTAAACTGGAAAAAGAGTAGATTTAGGCTACATGTTAGGAAGAAATTCTTTACTGTGAGGGTGGTGAGACACTGGAACAGGTTGCCCAGTGAGGCTGTGGATGTGCCCCTTTCCTGGAAGCATTCAAGGCCCGGCTGGATGGAGCAGCGAGCAACCTGGTGTAGAGGGAGGTGTCCCTGCCTATAGCAGGGGGTTGGAACTACGTGATCTTAAAGGTCCCTTCCGACCCAAACCATTCTATGATTCTATCACACAAATTAAGATTCCACCAAAATAACATTCCTGATTCACATCTCCGATAGGAGGGCTCAGCCCCAGGCCGAGCAGCGCACCCCTCGCTGCGACGGGCCGAGCCCTCCTCGTGTCGCCGCGCATGCCTGCTGGTGCCGGCTGTAGTGGCAGCATCGGCTGTGCCGCCCGCCCGCCGCCATGCGGCGCTCCCTGCTCTCGCTGCACGGCCGGGCGCGATAGCCGGGTGGACGGCAAAGAAACACTGGCTCTCGGTTACCGGCCCGGCCGCCGGCAGGGCGGAGAGCACCGGGAACCGCAGCTCCGCGGGGAACCGCAGCTCCTCACCGCGGAGCTCCCGCCGGTCTCAGGATGTGGAAGCTGGTGCCCGCCGCAGGACCAGGTGAGGGCACTGCGGGTCTGGGGCCCTTCCGCGCCTCTCCCGCGCCTGGGCTCGGGCCGGCCCTTACCACCTCCTGCTTGGGAAGCTGCTCGCCTAGAGGCTCCACTTTCGCTTTCCATTCTAGAAACCGGTAGGGCTCCCTTTCTCACTGAAACCCTGATCGCGGAGGCCATGTCCTGTTACCGTTGCTGGCGACAGTGCAGACGTGCCGTTACCTTTGCTGGCGATGAGTCCCAGCTTTGCTGCAGCCAGCGGGGTCGGCGAGGTGCTTCCTCGCTGAGCCCAGAGGCAGAGGTCTCTCAGTCTCTTCTTCCAGGGACGATGGCTGACTTTGTACAGACTTTTATTTTTTTACTTGATGTTTCAGGGACCCAGTGTTGAACTTGAAACTTTGTGTTGTTTTTTGAATGCAGTTTTCAGACAGTCATCACTGCACCGTTGTTCCTCAGTTTCTTTATCCATAGCTTTATCCATAGTTTTGATTTATTGACCAACTTTGAAGACTATTGTTTCATAATGCAAAAGCAGCTTTTTCACTTGAATGCTTTCTCTTTCTTATAAAAGGCAGTCACAACACCGCTGTATCTCTTTTTTCTTGCTTGCTTCATTGGGAGTGACTTAAGGATGCTTGGGGTGCATCTTAGTGAGAGCAGTATCTATTTGTACTGAAATGAACAGAGTTTGATCTCTTACTGTGTGGAAACCACATTGGTATAGTCATTGTAGTCAGGATGATGAGTTCTGCACTGTTCTTATTTGGACAGTTATCTGTATTAGAATATCGTCTCTAATTCATTCATTGTTATCAAGAAAAGCTTCTGAATCACTGCTCATAGGTGACCCATGCCTTTTGGATGTCTTCGAGCCATGCACTCTTAAATGATCTAGATGACAAAAGCTACATCATAGGTCAGAGACCTAACTTCCTAAGTATCTATCTGATTTACAATGCAGGTCTTTCAGCATCCTTTAGGGCGGCATTTTTGTCTGAAACACTTAAATTAGTCCCTAAGTTATATACTGCTAGGAAGTTATGTACCTGTAAAATTTGTGTTTTTGTACTTCTGTGAAGAAATAATGCGAGATAAAAGAAATAAGGTATTATGTAAGGTAATATGTAATACCATTGGTTTTGTTACTGCTGCTTTTTTTGTTTGTTTTAATTACGAAATCCTATCCTTTCATATCAGACAGAGGAAGAAACAGGTTTAGTCTAAAAATTAAATGCATGATTGTGATCAGGCTAATAAATGATACATGACAAGGTATAGACAAGGATTGGATACTTTACAAACTTCTGAATTGATCCTAAGAACTTTGAGTGTTTTGGAGTTTCTTGTAAATTGATATTTTTCTATCTCTTGTTTATTTTTAGGAGAGCCATTTCGACTTTTAGTTGGTACCGAATATGTTGTTGGACGCAAAAATTGTGCTATTTTAATTCAGGATGATCAATCAATCAGTCGAAGTCATGCAGTTCTGACAGTAAGTCGTCCTGAAACAACCCATGTAAGTAACCAGCATTTTACTGCATTGAAAATGCACAGCATTGTTAACTCAGAATACCATGACAGTACAGCTGGAGTAGAACCATTGAACATCTGCCTTTTCTTAGTCTTGATTTTATTTTTTTTTTTTTCCCCTGGGTTGCTTGTCTGTACTGATAAATCCATACTGATAAATCCATTGGCATAGTTCTAATGATCCAAGGTCCTATTTGGGCATTTTTCTCAGAGTGAAAATTGATTAGAAATTTGTATTAAAGTAACCACAGCGGGAACATCATGCAATTACATTTCAGTTTGTAGAAGAACTTTAGAATTTGGTTCTGGAAAGTGCTTCCATTTTATTATTGTGGACTTGATTCTGTTGTGCGTGTTTCACTCCACATCATTAATTCTGTATTTGTTTAGGGGAATGTGGAAAAGAAAAATGTTCCAAGGAGAATCGGCAGGCAGCACTTCAGTATTGATTACATATTGCAATTTCTCTGGATATTTTGAAGCCAATCAACCAGAATCTCTTTTATGTAACCTGTTTCTGATGAACTACCAAGGCTTATTTATGTTTATTTTCAGAGCCAGTCTGTTTCAGTCCCTGTGTTAACAATCAAAGACACCTCCAAGTATGGTACTTCTGTTAATGGCTCAAAATTGAGTGGCACTTCAAGGACTTTGCAGTCTGGTGACAGAGTAAATTTTGGAGTCTTTGAGAGCAAATTTAGGTAAGAGGTACTCAGACTGACAATAAACTACTAAGTGGAAAATAACAGCTTTCAAAAAGTGTTTTAGCACATCATACAACTTGATGAGTGATAGAACACTAACGGAATTTACCTCTTGAGTTTTTAGAAAGCAGAGGGAACAAATAATACTTTCCTGTGTTCTGCATCCTGCTTCTGAAACCCTCTTTTAGTACATATTTTTATAATAATTCATTTTGAAATTATTTTAATTTATGAAGTAGTTTATTTATTATGTAGTTTATTTGTCATTGGTGTTTTAAAAGATGTGTCACATCATGACTTCCATGATTGATATGATTATAAAAATATTTTCTCCTTTGTAGCCTACACCAAATCAAATCACAGAGTTGGATATTCTGTAATTCTAAATGGATGATCTACAAATAACAACAGGTGTATGTTCAAGTGTAAGAGCAGTCTCAGAAAAAAAGTTTCTTGAACTTGCATTCTACAAAACTCATGTCTTTCACATGCTAATCTGTTAATGAACTGTTCTGTTGAGCTTACTTCTTGCTTTTGGGAATATGTGCTGGATTTCATCCAGTGTTTCTGGTTCTCAAACCTTGCAGTGTTCTTCAAGCTCTGATTCTGATAAGGGTGTGTGTTCTTTCTTGAGATCAAAAGTCTCAAGAATAAACATTTGCAACATCAAATCAAAATTCTGCTTATTTTTCTCTATAAAAATCAGTTATTTACTTTCATCAGGACAATTTAAAGCACAGTGTAAGAATCACAGGGGTCTCTATTTATTTGTTGGAATTCTGTGTGAGACAGAAGTGATTCGTAAGACAGCTTTGTTTATCACAGTGCTACTAAATTACTAAAGCATTTCTCTTTTACTTGTTCTTTGCAGAGTGGAATATGAATCTTTAGTTGTCTGCTCCTCATGTTTAGATGTTGCTCAGAAAACTGCTTTAAATGAAGCCATCCAGCAGCTTGGAGGTCTTGTTGTGAATGAATGGACAAAAGAATGCACTCACCTTATAATGGCATCAGTAAAAGTTACTGTTAAGGTATGTTTAGTTTTCTTGTTAATGTGAAATCTAGACCTGCTCAAGATTGTGGCAAAGCTTTGTTTTATTTTAGTTAGACAGCATTTTCCTCTGTGAAGTCAGTTCTTCCAACTTCATGAAGAGATGCGTGTTGGAGGGAAAGAAAATGGAAAAAAAATTAAAAAAAGGTTAACTAAGGGAGTGAGAAGAGGATGGGGACAGAAAGGTGTCTCTCTGGCCTAAATGCCATTTTAAAATGAAATATAAATGGAACAGGAGAAAAAAGTTGTATTTGAAAATTAAGAAATTTAGAGAAATGAAGAAAAATCTTTTTTCTTCCCTCTCAGTGTTGCTGTAGCATTTGTGGGAAATCCTATCTGTCATTAAAAAAAAGGTGACCTTGTTGATTGGTTGGTTCTTTCGTGTATGCAGATGTTCTCTTCATTTGTTTGTTTTTTCTGGTCTTTCTTTCACCACTTTGTTAAATTTCTCACCGATCCAGTTCCACAGTGCATGAATATATTGAGTCTCCTCCCACTGTGCTGTAGCTCCCTCTCCTGACTGTGCCTTTCATACAGCGGTACAGTAATTAGGATCGGAGAGCTCACTTGGAGGAAAAGCTAACATCAGCCTACTGGGGGTATTGGGATGGTTAAAAAAGAACAACAACCTTTGCATTTTTTTTTCTTTCTAAATTAATAGAAACATTAAAGTTTACATTATTCTAGTTGTGTAAGATAAATCTGTCTAATCAGACAGTATTTGCTTAGATTTTAATCATTTTAAGTATTTGCCTAAGGTAGAGGGTTGGGGTTTGGTATGTGCTGTTGATTTTGTGGGTTTTTTTTTCATTGTTACTGATGTTTTGTACTTTTAAATGAAGGACAGAGTTTTTAGTATTCATCTTGCTTATCATCATCTTTCTTTTATTTTTTTATGTTAACTTTCAGGTAGTTTCATAGAAGTGCACTGCATTTGAGGAGAATGCTTAGCCTTTACAATTTCACTGATTATATCCAGGATAACTGTACAAATTGAGTATTAATGTTTATTTAGTCACTTTGTAGACAAAAAGAATCAAAAAGACAATAAACCAACCAAACAACAACAGCAACAATATACTATGACTGCTTCGTGTACTGGGGCTTTAGTTCTCTTGAAGACTGTTGCTGATTTTTCATTAGTTGCCATATATAATTTCAGTGACAGCAGCTGAAAGGTGTGCTGTTAGAGGTAAAATTGACACTTTTTTACCATAGCAAAATCAAGTACAGTTATATCTGTGCGAAGCTGTTCATATCTCACAGATGTGATTTGGTGTGTACAGATGTCTGTGTGATCCAAGATATTACAAAGCTACAGTCATTTGAACCATATTCTAGTTAGGCTTTTTCTGTATGTTAAATACGTGTCTTCTCTCTTCTCAGACAATATGTGCTTTGATTTGTGGACGACCAATTGTAAAACCAGAGTTTTTTAATGAATTAATGAAAGCTGTTCAGTCCAGGCAACAATTGCCAACTCCTGAAAAGTAAGTATCGCTTTCAATGTTACAGAATTAATTTTATGTGAGTTAGATTATCAAGTAATTGCACACTTACCTGCTGATATTTGGCAGAATATGTGAATTATAGTAGCTTTGTTTGTGGAAGAATGCCTACCGTTTTAATCTTTAGGCAATTTTCTTCTCATATCTAGACTTACAAGGTGAGCTCTTGGGTTTGATTATATGCTTAGAGATGTTACTAGCTCTAGACAGGAACTTGTTTTCAGAAAGGTTGCTATAGCAATCTCTATGGTGATGTGTTTCAAGCACCACAGAAGCTCTTTTGGGAGTTGATAGATTAAAATGAAGAAAATTAGATTTGTGTGAAAGACACCATGTTGACCCTGTTTCATTATAAAAAAAAAATATTTTGTCCAGTAAACAGTTAGATTATGAGTTTAGTCATAGAATTGTAAAATTCTTTAGATTGGAAAAGACCTTCAAGATTATGAAGTCCAACCATTAATCTTACCTGACCTTCCACACTTCCTTCACTAAAACGTGTTCCTCAGCGCTGCATCTACCTGTCTGTTGAATACCCCCAGAGTTGGGAGTTCCACCTCTTTGCTGGGCTACCTGTGGCAATGCTTGACCACTCTCTCAGTGAAAAAAATTACTTCTAATGTCCAACATAAACTTCCCTTGGCACATCTTGAGATCATTTTTTTGCATTCTGTCACTTGTCACATGAGAAAAGAGCTTGTAAATTTTGATCAAAGCAGGTTAACTTGACCAAAATAACAGATTTTTCTTTTCTTTTCTTTTGAGAAAGTGAGACTAATGTGAGAATCAAATACTGTTAAAATAATTTGATAAGTGTATTTTTACTACGGAATAAATAATTGTTATTTTGGTCACTCTATTTATTCCAAAGGTACAAAAGATCATAATAGCCATTTGGTCATTCTGTGGTCCATGTAGAAAAGCATAAAATAATCCCTTTATTGTACGAGACACTTTCATCTGAGTCTGTATTGCTATTATTTGTACCTTGAAAAGGTATGTGTTTGTTAATTGTGTACGTGAAGCTTGAGGAGTTATTTGGAAGAACATAAGAGGGTCATTTAAAATTAATCTTCACCGTGGTGTGTTGAGTCTGCTGTAGCAGAGAACGTGTGGCTCTGGGAGCATGTAAGTACTGTTGCATTATCAGTAAAATGCTTGTCTTTATTCTAGAGGTGTTTTTTTTTATGATGAGTGCATGGTGTCATTAACTGGAGCTGAGATCACAGATCACAAAAGTTAAAATGTCAGATTAGAGTTTCTCTTCCACCTAATCTGAGCCCCAAGCACAGTATCATTTTCCTTGTACTGGACAAACACCAAGAAGCTGCAGAGTTGATCAGTTCAGTTCTCTATGCCCCCAGGAAAAAAAGTGTGCTTATTTTCTGTCACGTTAATAGGCTGTCACACAGCGTGGTAGAACACGATGTTCTCTGTCCGATACAAGAGAAACAGGAGTGGCTGTTGCAAGTGGAGGGTAGTGGAAGCAATATGTTTGGGCAAGCACAGAATGAGATGGCAGTCTAGTTTGTCAGTGTTGTTAGTGGAGAATGTAGATGTAGTTGATGTTTTAAGATTGGAAGGTTGAGTACTTTCCAAAAATTGTTTTTTTACTGAAGTAAGTGTTGGTCTAAGTTTAGATATTGAGAAATGAGAGGTTCTGTTTTCTCTTAATCCCTTGAAGAAATATTTCTATAAATAGCTTTAACAGAAACAAAGCAGTGAAGTATTTTAACTTCCCAGCTTAAAGCTAAAACAGAAGGGACTATCGATCAGTACTGATAAAAAATCTCAATTTTGTAACTTTAATGTTTGGTTTTTACAGCTTTTATCCTTCAGTTGATGAGCCTTCCATTGGTATTGATAACATGGATTTAACTGGACGTCCTGAAAGGAAAAAAATATTCAGTGGAAAAACTTTTGTATTTCTGACTGCCAAGCAGGTAACTGGGCTTTACACTGCAGAGATGTTGGGGGACAGCTAAGCATATATTCTGTTTTCTCTGGATCCAGACTCAATCTGGGGCCATCAGGAAAGATTTCTGTGTATTTTATCTTTTTACAAGACAACAGCCTAATTAAGATCAAATGCAGGAGGAGAAACAGAACACATCACTTCTGCATTAATACATGAGCAATGAGATTTGTGCTGGTAGGTTAGCATACTTCTCAACGGACTGTATTTTAAGGTTGTTTTAATTGTGTTCTTTTCTTAGCACAAGAAACTGGGTCCAGCAGTTGTTCTTGGAGGAGGAGAAGCAAAACTGATGACGGAGGGAAGAAAAGAAACTTCTTTACTGGTTTCTCCTGAAGTTTGTGTTGTTGATGTTGGGATGACAAACTCTCAGATCCTAGGATCTGAGTCCATGAGAAACTGGACTGATTCCATTCTGACTGTCTTGGAAAGGTGAATAGTTGTTGTCTTGCGCAAGAAGGGGATTGTTTAGAATTTCTGCAATTATTTTAGTCACTGTATTTGCATATGTATGAATACACTAGTATACTTAGATGGGCATTGTTTTAATACGTAGCACAGTAACTAAAATTTCTTGAAGCAGGAAAGAAAGGATTTGGCAGTTATAAATTCGGGTGGTTTTTTGGAGGCTTTTCTACTCATTGAGTTGGTTTGAAATTAGAGAAGGCAAGCTCCTTTTCTGTTGTTTAGAGAAAGTTAAAAATGAATGTATTCTAAAAATGGGGGAATATATCATTTTTTTATTCTTTTTTCAATAGTCATACATATTTCATGTTTTCCATGAAATCCGGGGCACTTTGAGGCCATGTGGCTCCTTGCTGTCTATCTACTCGCATATATTGACTGTGAAAGGCCACTTGTGTTCTGTATAGATATATATAAATTATATATATATATATATATATATATATATATATATATATATTTTTTTTTCAGAGAGCAGGTTACCTGTTTTGTAGATGTTAGTACTTTTGTAGTACTATAATAAACAATCAAAGAAAACATAATCCCAAATCTTAACCTAATAGTTAAGTCTCGTCACCGTGAATTGCCCTGCTAAACAGAGAAAACATTTATATTCAAGCTCTTCTCATGGCTGTAGTGATGAGCATTTTGAATCTTGACATATGTGCTTCTTTGCCTCTTCAGCTTTGAACCTGAACTGAGAAGCTTATTTTTATGTGTTGACTTTCTGTATGTTAACAGCAACAATCTCAGGGCTATTCCTGAAGCAGAAATTGGATTGGCAGTTATCTTCATGTCTACAGAAAGATACTGCAACCCTCAGAGGCAGCCTGATAACAAAGGTAACTGGAAGAAGGGTAGTGCTAAGTAGCACAGTTTAACAGCAGTAAAGAAGTAGCATTTCTTTTTGTACAGGGCATCAGGTGGTAATGCCAAGGTTCCTTTATTTTGCAGTACTACCAAAATAGAATGACACTGCATGAAAAATGTATGCTAATCTGAAAAGATAAATGTTTTCTCAACAGCTTGCTATAAGCTACATTGAAAATGATGTGACCTACAGGTGTAGATTTAATATTAAAAAGACCTAACTTCTAAAGTTAAAGTGAAAAACAGATGCAGTTATTTGACATTTCAAGGAAAAATACTTCAAGACAACATTCTGAAGTTGGTAGTTTTAGTAGCTGCTAAATCAATGTGTATAGTAGTTGTGAATTCCAAGCTATTCAATTCTTTAATGAAGAGACTGGAGTAATGAGTTATAACTCATAGTTATAACTCATAGTTCAAAACCTAGAGAATAAGAATTAAATTAATTTGTAAAGGCTTGCTTTCTTTTGCACTCAGAAGAATTTTCTTTAGGGAAATCCCCTCCACCCCCACTTCCAATTAAAAATCAAACCTAATCTTAAAGTAACAAGTCAAGACAGTGAGGCAGCATTGCCACATTTGCTGAAGTGACAGTATGGAGAATGTACATTTCATTTTTTGTCTTGAAACATAAGTTATATTTGCCAATAGAGCAGCAGTGAAAGTCTTTGAGAGTCAGGTTATGTATTGGTCTAATTTTCTTTTCATGCTGCTTCCAAAATTGCTAGAGGGCAGTTTGTTACACGTAATTCTGACAATTTCTTAGAATAATTTTAGGTTCTGTTCTTTTCTACAAAGTGATAGATCAGGTAGTAAATCCTACAACTTAAATGTAGGATTTTGGTTTTTTGTTGTTGTTGTTTAACTCAACTTTTACTTTTTTAACTTTACATATAAGAGCATTTCTTATTCTGAAATGTATTTTGAAGAGAGAAAGATACTGCAGCAGTACTGGCAGAGGCCTGATAAATGTTTTGATTGACTAGAGTTCTTGTATGAATGGTTTATATGTAGTCTGTTGTCTGTCCAGTGAAGTTTAGAAAACAACAGAAAATAAATGGATTCTCACATTAAATTTAATGCTATTAACACATCAGACAATTAAATAAATTAAATAAATTGCCCCTCCTCATCACAACCTTTCTTCAGGAAGTTGTGCAGTGCAATAAGGTCTCCTCTGAGCCTCCTCTTCTCCAGACTAAACAATCCCAGCTCCCTCAGCTGCTCCTCATAAGACCTGTGCTCCTGAGCCCTCACCAGTTTTGTGGCTCAACAATGAATGTCAAGATACTGGTACCTTGCTCACCTAACTTTATAGTAATCATGTAAAAGCATTTAAGATGTGGAAGCTCGAGAAAGAGGCCGAGATGTTTCTGTAGGTTATTCCTCTGTGAGTTACAGTGACAGGAGAAAATACATGTATAAAACGTGTCATCTGAAAGAAGGGATAATGCTGGCACAGACTTAACAGAATGAGATGCAGGAAAACTGTAAGGGACTGAGTGGTATGTTGTAAAAAAAAATAAATAAAAATAAATAAAAAATATTTGGAAGGACAATGATGTGACATACATATTAAAATAGTTGACCTTAGTATCCTTTGTCTTAGAGAAGACAAAGAGAAGTGAAAGGGCAAACAATATAAAAGATGGTATGTATACATTTCTTTTGGTCCTATAGAAAGTAATGCAAGTAAGTAAACAGAGCAGCAAGCAGTTTTTTATGGCACTCCTTTGATGACCTTATGGCCAGTTGGCCAAAGAAGACATTTATTGTGAGATATTTTGATAACAAACAGGAGTTCAGTATTTTTAGGGATAATCCCTAGGATGATGATTGTTGTTAACAGATGATTATACAAAAGTAAATGTAAACAGATGTTGGACTTCGTGCTCTGGCAGTGGCAGATTTATATATCATGACCATAAAATTAAGTAGTTTTCCATAGCACTTCATTCTTATTTAAGCAAAATTCTGTTTCTTAATTCAGCAGAATATTTAACCAAAACCAAACCCTAAAATTTAGTCATTTAGAATCTGGTTTCTTCTAGTTGGGTTTTTGTTTGTTTACTTGTTTGATCTGCATGATTTTTTAAAATCTACATGATTTTTTAAAATCAGAACTGCGTGCATAGGCTCCCCAGGGACGTGGTTGAGTCACCATACCTGAATGTGTTTAAAAACCATTTGGTTGTGGTGCTCAGAGACATGATTTAGCAGTGGGTTGTTAGGATAGTAAGGTTAGGCTGTGGTTGGACTTGATCTTGAAAGTCTTTTTCAACCTGAGCAATTCTATGATTCTGTGAATGCCGTTTTCCAAAAGTCTTACCTCATTAGGTAAGGAGGTTGTGTGATGTTACATGCAAAGAAAAACATTGGATATTAATCTTTTGATTCTTCTCTTGTGTTGATCTTGCAGTAACTGCAAATGCTGCATCAGGAGCGGGGCCAGCCATTTCTCAGAGCTTGGCTGTGGATGAAACAATAATGCCAACAGCTGCTGCAGATAACAGTGCATTATATGTAGCTGATACAGAAATTGAAGAGCAGACATGGTAAAGTATGCATGAAAATAGTTTCTGAGCTAAAACTTGCAAATAATGCACTCTTGTGGTAGAGGGACTTCATCAGCGCCGTGGACAAAGGCACACAGTGTTCAAAATGGCACTTAGTAAATTGCTGTCAGTTGTCTGCAGTGAGCTGATTTCTGCTTTCAAGTGATAAGTAACAATACAGATTAATAAATAGGAATGTAGGTGTTGCCTATCTGACTATCTTAATTGTATTCAGAGTTTTTAAGCCATGAACCAATTTCATTACCAATGTAAGGTAAATATTTTAGCAGATTTTACAGTATCAGTTGTTAGCATAAATACATTGTTTATATTCAAAGAACAAGTGAGTTTTTTTAAAGAGCAGTATTATGCAACATGTATAGCAGTGGTAACTTTTTGTGTTCACCTAATGCACTTGTTTTTTCTTTCTGCTATAGTATGGAGATAGAAAATAAGACTTCCCAGACAAAGAGGAGGGAAAAAGTGGCTTTCCAGCAAACTTCTGTAAAGGAGAACCCTAGCACAAGTGGCACTGCAAATACAGGAACATTGATATCTAAAGTGAACAGAACATCTGGGTTTAGTCAAAAAAATCATCCAGCATCTCCATCTAAAATTTTGGAAGGAGATAAACCTAGAGAGTGCACTCCACGTCAACAGTCTAATTCAATTACAAATTACTTCCATGTTGCTAGGAAAAGGTAGGTTTTTGATATTACTTTTGTTATTGTTATGTTATTGCTGTTGCTGCATAGCTCAAGTGGTGTAAGTTTTATTCAAAACAGAGTTAATGAAAAGCTTCTGAAAAGGGAAAGCTATTTCTCAAGAGTATTTACACTCAAACTTCACAGTGCCATCATTGAAACCTCAGGAAGCTGTTATGTTGCAGATCCAGCTAATCATATTCAAAGACATTTTTGTAATTTATTTTTTATTTTGTAATTACTTTATGGCTAAGGGAAAGAGCTGAAGAAGAAGAAACATCTGTACCCAAACTAGCAAAACTGGAGAAAAGGCCGTTGCTTGTTTCCAAGTGCACTGAATCCTCAGCTTCATCAACGTGGGACAGTGAAAAAGAGCAGCATCGAAAGGGAAATAACATCCAGCTTGGAAGGGAAACTAGTGAAATAGCAAGTGATAAAACTGACACTAAAATTACTTTTAGTGAAAATCCTGCACCAAAGAAAAGAAAGGAGTTAGATGATGTATCTGAAGATTTAGAGACACTAGAGATGGTGTTTGAAAGCAGAAACTTAGACTGGGAAGAGCAAACAGCAAATGGTGACCAGGAAGCTCAAAGCAATAAACGAAAGAGGAGATGTCTGGAAACCAAAGGCAGCAGAACAGAAGAAGGAAATACAAAGCAGAGAGAGGAGAATGAAATGTTGGTAAGTTACATTCTTTTTACATGCCTGATCTTGAAGTTTATGACTGTGTTTGAAGGAAGCAAACGGCTTCTTTAAGGATAAGAAAGGTTGTTCATACATTACAGCTTTACACTCATCTACTCTTTTTTTTATTTTTATTTTTAATTTTAACACTGTTTCCTTGTGAATTGAAAACTGCTCATATTCTGAAGTTTTTCCTCTCTTTGCTCGAAGCAGTGCAAGCAGAATGGCAGAATATGTCAGTGGTTCAATAACTTCTCATGGCATGCATTGTTGTATTAATTGTAATGCTAATATAATAAATAATATGCAATTATATAAAGAATTTCCTGAAGAAACTTTATGGTGACCTCTTCTGTTGAACACCAATAGCATCCAACACCTTTCAACTGGGAATCTCTACATGTGACATGTAAGAGATCATTAGAATTCCAGCATGAGGCAATTCAAACCCTTCATGCCCATTTAAAATAAATAGTGCCACTAAGCAGTACATGCAGAATGTCTGGTAAAGTATTGACAGACTCAGTGTCACGTTTTAGAAAGTAGTTCAGAAGTTTTGAAAACATATCACTTGAAAGAAGAGTCGGGGGGTGAGGTGTGACTCATGTTTGTATCTGAAATAGGAAGGGGTTCATGATAAAGCCCCGCAGGCACATTACCTGTTTTCTTTAAGCATAGAAACACTTTGCTTGTCTGATAAGACAGATGATGTGGATAACTGGCTTAAAATCTATGGGGTACATAAAGCTGACCTGATTGTCTTCAACCACTGAAAGCCATTTAGAAGAAGCAAAACAGATTTAACCTTCGAGATGAAAGCAGCCATCAAAATGCTTTCCTGTCCTGGGAATGAAATTTACATTCTACGCACGCACACTTTAATGAAATTGAAAATTGTACTGTTTATTATATTCATAAGCTTTCAAAGTATTTTATAGAACACGGCAGGACTTTGAAAACGTGCACAAAACATTTGCTACTTGTGTAAGAAAAAAACATGCCAGCAAAAAATCCTCATTTCTATCCCAAACCAGATTTACTGCAGTGTACATAAAACCGTATGATTTTCTAAGTACAAGCGTGCCTCATTACAATTTATTTTCTATGTATTTATATTGATCTAAACATGCTTATTCCACAATAAAAGGCAGAAAGTGATTTTACCTAATTTATAGCTCTGTAATTTATGTTTAATTTCAACATTTAATCAATAGAGAAAAGATGAAGTTGGATCAGTTCTGACTCTGGAAGAGAAAAGTGAGATCAAGGAAGAGTCATCGGTCTCAGTAAGAAACAAATTTATTGTAAGTTTTGTAACTTTGAGAATTGTTAAGAAAATACACAAAAATTTTGCTGTTAAGAACGTAATACTGGGAAATCATAATTCAGGGTAAGGAACTCTGGAAATAGAACTCCTGAAAGTAATCACACTTAAATTTGAATAGTATGGGCCAATTACTTACTCTGTAAAGGCCGAACTGTTGTTTATGTTTACACAGAGTTGTTTTTTATGGGTATGTGAGATTGCAGGAACTTAGTGTAATTGTATTCACTTTTCAGTGTCGTTAATACTGGTACAGATGTTTATATTAGGTAACTACTTAAAGACAGACAAGAATGAGATCTCCTTGGCTGCTCTAAGGAGGTTCATTGGGAAATGAAACAGATGGACCATTGGGAAAACTAATGTAACCTATGGTGCTTAATAGTAAATAGCATACTGTTATAGGTGAGATTACTGTGGGAGGATGAATTAATGAAAGAGAATAGGTGGGAATGGCAGTGCATCAGAAATGGAAAGATTCTGTAGAGAGAAGAGTGCAGCTAGTCCAGAAGCAGCAGGATTTTATTTTATTCTTCATTTAGCACGGGTATGCAGTACAATTCAAGAAAAGGGAAGTGCAAGTATACCAAAGTGCAGGGTCATCTTAGATTATATTACAATGAAATAGCAGTGCTGTACCTGGTCTAGACCTGTCCCTGAAGATATTGTCTGTTACTTGTCTTCCACCCAGACTTCGTTCTTAATCTACATAGATCAGATCCCAAGGTGCAAAGTAGTCGTGCAGACTAGCTGACAGATGAGTGTTTGCATGTACAAGATAAAGTTGTTTCATTTATCAGATTCAGTTTATCATGACAAAGTTGGTCTAAAATTAAATCTGTAGGCTAGAATTGAGCCGAAGACATTCAGCATATTCTTCCTTGGAGCTTCTGTTAGAATAAACAATGTTTATTCTGTTAGATTAAACAATTAAATTAGTCCAGGTTAGAGGCAGAGTGGAGGAGAGAAGTAATTCTTAGATAATAGCTTGAAAGAAAAGTATATATATTATACTATATAATATATGTATATTAAGTTCTTTACAGGGAGAGTGATGAGGTGCTGGAAGAGGCTGCCCAGAGGTTGTGGATGTGCCCCATCCCTGGAGGTGTGCAAGGCCAAATTGGATGAGGCCCTGGGCAGCCTGGTCTGGTATTAAATGTGGAGGTTGGTGGCCCTGCATGTGGCAGGGGGGTTGGAGATTCATGATCCTTGAGGTCCCTTCCAATCCTGGCCATTCTGTGATATCCTAGTGAAATGAGGTGCACTAACCTCATGATTATGACTGCAGTTTTTAATAACCTGTGCTTTCAGCAGATGTAAATATGGGAGAAATGAATTTGTGTAGCATCAATCTCTGATGGTAGTATACGAGAAGGCTGTGAGAGATACATTTTATGTCATTTCATACACTTAAAGTGCTCCGTTCTTTTTCTTCCCATATAAGAACCACAACAAACTTGAAGATGACTCCAGCCATCTTCCTAGCAAACTTCTGTTGACTGAGTTTCGATCACTGGTTGTCAGCTGTCCAAGACCAAACAGCCCGACTATTAGAAATACCAAATGCAGGGGACAGAACAATTTCAAAACGTTCAGAAAGGTGTGTATTTGAAATGGTCACAAGATGGAACTGTTTAAAATGTTAGGAAGTACTTCCTTAGTGCTGTAGAAATGTTCCTTAGTACAGTAGAAAAAAATATTCTGAATATTTTTAAATTGATAATAACCATAGAAAACTAAACAGTTTCAGTGTCATACATATTATTAACAAGTATTTTTCTATCTCACCAGAAAGTACTGGGTTGATAAAGATTCTTTACATCCTCGTAATTTCTTCCAAGCTGCTACTTATTCTAAGTTGCTAAGTGATGCCCAGCATAACCTTAGTAAAAGCATAACTTCAGGTTGTACCTCCAGAAGTTTGCAATTAAACTTCTCCAAAGAGAATATGCTGATTCTGAATCTTGCATTTTAGAAAATAACATCTGAATAATTAAATGGAACTGAAATTAATATCTTACTTTGGTAAGACTATTGCTTGCTTGGCTCCTGAGGATAACTTTAAGAAAATTCTTAGTGTTTAGTGTAAAAGTACCTATTTATATTAAAAACAAGTGCAAATATATTTGTATATATGCCATAAATATTTCTAGTGAGGATATATGGCTTAAGATCACTGCAAATGCATTTCACTAAAATATAATAATGTTCATCAAATAATGAAGCTTCCAGCTATCTGTAAGTAGTCATTTTAGAAAATATTTAAAATTTCTGATAGTATTTTAGTTGCCATCCTTCTGTAATAGAGGTTTATGTATTTTGATGTAAAATAGATTCTATCTGTAAAAATCAGTTTATCATGTTTTCAGATTTCATTTAGTGTATATCATATTTATTAGCTATTTTTTGTTTCCTTTGGCAAAAGGAGGGAATCAGTAGCTTGCAGTAAATACTTTTTTCCCTTCAGTCTCTTTTAAGTGCAATGTCTGATAAATGTCATTCAGAGAAAGACTGACTTTCATTGCTGAACTTTTTCCTGCATTATGCTTGCCTTGCATTGTAACTTTAAGAATTTATTGTCTCCAGGTCCCTTATCCAGGGGCTGGGCAACTTCCATACATTATTGGAGGATCAGATTTGGTTGCTCACCAAACCAGAAAGAATTCAGAACTGGAAGAATGGTTAAGAGAAGAATTGGAGGTAAGGAATTTTTTCTCAAAGATGAGCAAAACCAAAACTTCACTCCTGAAAATGGCCATACTGACCTGTGGTCATTTCTGAAATACTTGGAAATTTTACTTTTGAAATAAAGCTCAGCAAATGAGCTGTTACACGTGCATTAGAAACATTACTGAACACCAGAAGACAGATATAAGGCTTGAGTTTTGGTTTTTCTTTTTTGCTGATAATTTGAATTCATTTTACATTAAGAATTCATATAGTCAGTAATAATGATTTAAATCAAAATCAGTAACATGAAAGAGTTTTGGTTTTTTGTTTTTTTTTTTTAGTAACTGAAATAAGCAGGATGATAAATTGAGGTTCCTACAGATGTGACAGAGAGGCAGGAAGAACTTTTGTGTAGAAATCTTTGTTTAAATTGTTACAATGTGCAGTTGATACTCTGTGTTCTCTTGAACAGAACAGAAAATACCTGAGTAAAATTCTGTTGCAATATACTAAGAAATGCACTGGGAAGTTTTATGCTTTTTTTCTCTTTTTACATAGAACTTTATGACAGCACTCACCAGCACTTTCATTTTCCAGTACTTTCTTCAAAAGTACTTGCTGATGATCCATACTTTGTTTCCATCGCCTGATCAAATCCCATTGTTATCTCTTTTTTTTTTAGTTCCTGGATGTAGATAATGCTAATTAAGATTTCCCTATAATCGGACAAAATTTCCCCTGTTTCTACACTGCCTTGAAAAACAGAAAGCTAATTTCTGACCAATTCACAAACTGATCTGCTAGTTGGCATCAGTAGCCAGCCTTGACTAATGAAATATATTATCCATCATGAACTTGCATGGAGAAAGTATGTTAGTTCTTAATATACAGTGTTGAAAAATCCTGTTTTTTCAGGAACAGAATCGACGTGCCAGAGAAGAATCGCTTGCTGATGATCTCTTTAGGTAAGAGGTTTATGTTTATAAAAGATGCATCTTTCATCATGTCTCTTTTTTTTTTTTGGACAAATGCCAGTTCTGCAAAGGCTGTTTCTTTGCCTATTCTTTTCAAAGTCTCTTGTATTTCCATGTATGGAATTATACTCAAGGTAACTTTCAATTACAACTCTCAGTTGTTGTTTGTTTGTTTGTTTGTTTTTGCTTTAAACTTCCACTTCAGAATTACCCTAATGATTTTAAAAGAACATTCTCAAACGAGAATGTTGCCATTTCCTGTCTCTTGTCTTAGTTCTGTGTGGAGCCAGAAGTTGAAATTCTGGTGTTCCTTTCGGGTCCCTTTCAGCTCCTCAGGACACTGCGTGATTCTCTGGCTGATTATTCACAAAGACTGGAAGAGATTTCCAGAGTCAAGCTCAGTGCCATTAGCGTTTGCCTGATGAAACAGTTTGGTGTTAGATTTAAGCCGGTCATCTGAATTCCTAAGGAACAGTTCTGGAGTTTGTGACTTTAGTGCTAGCTGTGGTACTTGTCTGTCTTGTGCTGAGGGGCCTAAAGCAAGGAATGATATTTCTGTGAAAGAAGGGATCATCAGAATGATCTTTTTTAACCTTTGAGGTAATGACTCCCAAAAACTTAACAATGTATAAATACACCTAAATGTTACATTTCCTATGCTTTTTGGCATAATTCATTGTAGTAGTGGTTTTCTTCCATTTTCCCTTGTTTCAGATGCTTACTACTTTTCCTCATCTCTCTTTTGAAAGAGTATGGAAAATCATCTTATTCAATTGATTTCTTGTCTGGCCACTTTCAACTCCAGTCTTAAATTTCAGTGCTCTATAACTGCTTTCCAGATGTTCTATGCCAAGTTTGCTATCTTATCCAGGTTTTATGTTTGCAGTACATTTAAATGCATGACAATTACGAATACATTTATACAAATACATGGTGCAGCTTGATTGCTGTGCTGGAAAATTAACTGATCTGAAGTATCTTGATTAATTTGAACCTTTCAAAAGCAGTGGAAGCTTAGATAATTCACGTGCATTCATGCTTAGAACAGTTTTGACCTTAGTGCCAATTTATTTGGGATAGTGGCATGTCCCGAAGTTTCCAAAAATACTCAAACACGTAATTTAATGTTCAGCAGATCGTAACCTACTTCTAATTTTGTCCTTAATCCTGAGCAAAACTGGTTGGTGTGATGCTAATTTTAACAGCTGCAATTTCCCCTGAAAATTGCATTTGAAAATGAAATTAGCAACACTCATGCTCCAAGGTAAAGATGAGTTGGAAAGAAAATCCATACCTTCATCTACTTTTGATTCGGTACAGAGAGAAACAAGACAGAAGGGAAGGAAATATCTTTCTGCTAAGACTACAAATAAATTGATTATGCTTAGTAACACTCCTTTGTGCCCTTCATTCCCTTTTCCCAGCAAAGCCTTTTGTTTCTTTGTACATTTATGCCAGCGATGGAATCTCTGTAGCTTTCTTTCTGGTCCAAGCCACAGTCACTGTAGAGTTTCCTTTCTCAGATACTGTTTGATTTCATTCTGTTTGGAAAACATCATCCAGGATTCGTTTAGCATGAAAAATGACTGAAGGTGAGATGGAGGATTAAATAGAAAGGTGTTCGTGATGGTCAGTGTCATCTTCTCCATAGACAGTCTCAGATGGAGTTGAAGCTGGAACCCTGCCATCAGGACACCATGAAATGTCTCCTCTGATTTTATCAGTTCTTCGAGATCTCTGAATGTGTTTTGGTGTCCAGGACATCCTTAAATGTTACAATTCATTTGTAACAATGTTCTAGCAATGAAGTCAAATGAGATTGAGTATAAGGGTCTCATTTTGGTCAGCAAAGATTAATTATTCTCTCATTTTTATGTGAAGAAGCAAAAAACCACTGTGTGTCTTCTGACCTGACATGCATTTGACAAATTCTAAAAACTGTACATTTTGGTAGAAAAGTGTAGATTGTGAAGAAAGTGGTGTTTGTCCAAATGACTGTCAAAATGACATCATACTGAGTATCAACATGTGTACAAGCCATTCAGAAAAGCTTACTGTATTAACAGCTTGTGTTGTTCATTAATAGTTAATAATAGAGCGTTGCTTTCAAAGGATACACGTTTCATGTGTTAGAGCAGTAAATTCTATAATAGCTTTGTAATCATATGGTGATGTAATTTGGCTCAGAAGTTGTGACATTTTCCTGCCTAAGCAAAAAAAAGTCCTGATGAATGAGCTCGGAATGAGTGGAAGTAAAACTGCCTGATCATTTGTTGTGTCCATAAGTTATCCACGTGTGAGTACAAAGCATATCAGAATTTCAAAGAAGGGACATGGGATTTGGGGAAGTGAAGCACAAATGAAGAAAAAGAAGGCCAAGGGGTGTAGCACAGGAAAATCATAAATATATTGCTGTAACTCAGAAATCTAATTTTTTTCCAGAAAGTAGATACTAGTAACTAGAAGTCAATCAGAAGCTGTATAAAGAAGATAAAACAGGGAATTGCTGTCTGGGTGTAGGAGGCAATAGAAGGATTTTTGCTGAATGAGTTTTGGCCAAATGTAGATTGCTGTGAATGTACAGTACTCTTCTACCCCTGGCCCCTGGACTTTTTTTGCAGGGTGTCTCAGTTATATATGGATACTTACAGGCTTGGAGAATCTTGCTTATGGGTGGGATAGACAGAAAGATTTTGAGTAGCTAGGAAAGGAGCCAGGGAAGAGTGTTACCTTCAGTTCATGCACAGGTTTAACTTCTCCATTCTTCAGTCAAATTGTAGCAACAATAATTAATCACAGAGGTGCAGTCTGGGAAAGGACTGAACGTTGCCTAATCCCTTGTTATAATTGTATAATAAAATTATTTGCGTTACATTCTTAAATTTAAATATCATGGAGCCATGCTTATTTGTGACAACTTCTTTTTTTGTTGCAGGTATGATCCTAACGTGAAAAGGAGAAGATAAATTGTGACCTGAATTTACAGCAGTTCTGTATCAAAATATGCTTTCTGCTCCACTGATGTGTTTGCTGGTTACAGCATGTAATATATATACACATGTATGACTATCTGAGCTATCTGCTACTGTATGACTTGTTTTTAAATCTTGCTTTTAATACAGAAAAAGAGAATTTTCTTTCAAGGATTGTACATTCAAGACCTTAATGTTTTTGTTTCAGAGTAATGCTTAGGAAAATACTGCATGTATTTAGGATTTAATTTCAGGCAGCTTCTTTCTAATGTTCACTTGTCAATACTATTGGAGGGGGTGAACAAGAGGGAGAAGAAAGGAAGCTAGGATCAGGCCTTGTTAGTTAATTAGCTTTTTGTCTATTATCACATTTGCCTTGTGAAAGTTTTTGAAGAGGGCATAATCAAGACAAAGAAGTTACACCAAACCTTAATTATTTCTTATTTACTCAGGCACAAATTGAATACTAATCAACTCCAGCTTCTTCCTGTTCTTGAAGTTGGTAACAACAGATTATTTATACATGAACACCAATTTTTTGTGATGGCAAATATTTAAACAAATCTTTGTATTAAAAAATGAGAGCTCTTGCCTCATTCTCAGTATTCAAATTGTCAGTATTTGTTTGAACATCTTACAGCTGGGTTAGAAACAGCCCTGTAAACTCAGGAAAATTTTGCAACAGCAACAAGCAGTTCAGTTATGTGGTTTTTTTTCTTTGAGAGGGAAGAGAGGCAAAGATTGTGTTTTTTTCCACCTATTCTCTTTCCTTTGCAAATAGGAAAGAAGTGTGTTTGAAAATGGCTGCTGTTTCTTCCTCATACACATTGTTCTTAAAAAGTTACACGACGACAATCATTGTACAAGAGTTTATATACTTTCCTATAGTATCACGTGAAAATCATCATAGAATCATCACAGAATGGCATGGGTTGAAAAGGACCAGAGTGATCGAGTTTCAACCCCCCTGCTATGTACAGAGTGGCCAAATCAGCCTTATTAATTTCTCCAGAGTATAAATTTGTAAATTGTTTTCATTTGCAGTAGAACTTAAGACAGATGGGGAGGAAGACGAGATTTGATGATTTTCACAAGTACAATGAGGAGACCTGTGTTCATTTTTTTTTTTTCTTAATTCAATAGAACACTGTAGTTAAGGGAATTGAATGTAAGTCGTGTGCTAGCTGATAAATACAGAGTGCTGTTCCTTTCAAGGGACGTGATCAGTTCTACTTTCTGAGCTACTCAGAATTTTTTTTAAATAAAATTCATTTAACAGAAAAGAAGTGTGCTTCAGGTTGAGAAGCGTGAACCACTCCCCTCTTTGAGCTGACAGTTACTACTCATTATTTTCAATAGAATAGAGGATTTAGCTTTACTCCATCCTCCTTTTATGTCAGTAGATAACAGCTGTCCCAATACTGCTTGTAGAGACTTGTCCCTGATTTTTAGCATTGTAGGAGCTTTTCCATCAAATGAAAGAAGAAAAAAGTTGAAAATTCAAGATCAAGTTGTGGCAGGGAAGCCAAATAAACGCTGCTCCTTTTTGAAATAAGGTCATTTTCCAGTCTTGAAGATTCAGGCCAAGAGAAATCGAAGGAACTGGTCTCACGAGGGAGAAAAGGACGTTAATTGAATTCTTGAGCTCTTTTTCAGGGATATTGTCTTAAGAGTTAGGAATCTATTAAGAGATTTAAGCATAGCTAATGCCTAATGATGGTAGCCTTCTCAGTGGCTCATTAAGTAGAGCAAGCACTAGTGGTACTGTTCTAAAAGATTTTGGAGATGGAAATAAAACAGCTTTTCTTCGTCATACTGAAGTTCAGCTCAAAAAGCCCTGAAGTTGTTCACATACACAAAGCTGTGATGAAGATGGACAGTAGTTCTATCACTGTTTATAAGATGGTAGGATCGCTTTTCTTATGTGATGTGACTGAATCTTTAACACAGCAGTCAAGGTGAACTAGGCTATTTCAAACCACTGTGTCATGTTTCAACTCCGAAGAGCAGTGCCCCAAGATCTATGTATGTCAGTAGCAATTATCCTGAAGTCAAACCGGTTACATGGTCTCAGACAAAAAAATATTTTGTGTTCAAAAAACAGTTGTTCCTCATTTTTTTTCTTTATGGATCCTTGACTGCTCAGGGATGGCCGAAATACACAGATTGGAAGATCAATAACTCTGAATGCAGCAGATGGCCATAAGGTACGTTGGTACTGTAACTTACATCACAGCAGGGGCAGATCTCATCCACCCACCACCTTTAGTGGTTCTTCAGCTATTGCAGTATTTGCTGGAAGAGATGTACTTAGTATTACTCGTTGTACTCAACGTGAATTTTTCTCATCTCAAAATTCCCATGTTTTTATGTTTAAAGCTCTCTGTTCTAATAGATCTGAGTCCTTGCAGACTGCTGAGGATGACCTTTTTGATGGTAGTTACTAAGCAGAATATCAGTGGACAAGATCCTTCAGAAAGCTTCTGTTTACCTTTGTATATAATTGATAGAAAAAAACTCTTCTTTCTTGAAAAACTCGTAACAGAACATACCATGGGCCTTGTAAAAGAACATAAAAGCCAAGTCTTCTGCTACTCAGACTGCAACTTGAGCAGCCCCAGAGGCACAGCTGAGACCACTCTTGTGCCCAAGTTGTAGCAGTTAGGGCTTCTCACATCCAGTTCCCCACATAGTTGATTTAGCAGCCTTGATTCTTTTTTTTCAGTTTAGCATCATAGAACTGATAGACTCACCCATAATGCAATTAGGTGAGCACCTAAATAGAAGCCCTTGGAGGGTTCTTCGTAAATCTAGTGATGTTTTTCTGCATTCTCTCACAGGCAGCTGTGAAACTACTTTACTAGGGAAGGTGGTTTCCTATTTTCTCCCACCGTATTAGAAATTACTGCTCCTGCTTTGGGGCTGCAACTCTCTCCATGGGGAGATTTGTACTCACACATTTAATTTCCCTGTATCACATCTCTGTACAGAGTGACTTTTCATGAACGGTAGCCTTTTACTGAGCATTGTGTAGTTCAGAACAACTGCTGCTGTATGCTTTGGTTTTACAGATGGTTTCTGCTCTTTGGTTTCAAGATTCAGATGAACTTTTTTTTTTTTCTCTTAGTGAACTTGTATGGGGTTAACTTAGCATCTGCAACTAAAAAAACATTTACTAACCTGACTTGGACCTTTGAGCTTTCTCTAATCCAAATCACAACCTAAAAGCATAGCACACTTGACTAAACTCTGCTTATAGCTGTATTTTTTTGATAAAAAAGCAGCACCTTAATCTACAGCACTTTCATTTTTCTGAGTAACAAACACCGAGGGGCTGTGGGTCTGCTTTTTTTAGAACCATCTTTGTTCACATTGCTCACAGGAAGGAGATGCACACAGTGTACAGACTAAATATACTTTTTATTAGCAAGGCTTTTAGAGTACAGTCTTGCATCCAGCAGCTTCACTGAGCATGGTTCCACACAGGCTGAATTAACTCACACACCCCTGGAGCATCTCAGTTTCCACTGACTTCCTGCCTTTCCCATGTCTGTTTGGGAAGCCACTGCCCTGGGCAAAGCTACCGGGACTTTTTCCCTCAGACTGTTGAGATTCGTGTTCCATTTCTTTCCACCAGTGACAACCCACATCTCACTCCTGCCCTTACTTTCCATCTCTCAGGGCTGATGCAGCAGGGGGTGAGGGCAGGGCAGGCTTCTCCTGCGGCACTGCGCTAATTCCTGTGGTCTGAAAATGTGTTTCCCATCAATTTCACATTCGTCTGCTGACCACCATTCCTCAGTCAGAGGAATCAAATCACATTTCACACCAAGCTTCAGCTCATAGCTGGCATACCAGTCAAAGGCAGCTCTGAGGCCTACCTACACCACAACCAGCTCTCCTAACATCAGTTCTTTTGTACAGAAAATTCATCTTCTCCCCCTTACTTCCCCCCCATACACCTTGCCCTTCTCTTGCTTCATTCAGTGTGTGGAATCCCCAGTCATTTGGCCATACCCTGTATTTGAATCACAAATTGGCCTCATCTGACTGCACTCTGCTCATTCTAGTATCTTCATTCCTAAACCAAACAGCAACACACGTGTATCATCTTCCTTACTGTTATACCCCTCACACCTCCTCTTAACAAGTTTTGATGACCACCATCACTACATTCCAATATCCCTACCATTTCTGTATCTCCCCAGCCAGCAGCATGCCCCACCATTTGCTTTAACACTGTTTGCACCATTCCACCTCATCTCTGACCCTCAGAATCTCTCTTTCTCAAGCATTAGTTGCAGCACCAGATCAATATAATTTCCTCCTCCTGAACACCATACAATTTTGCCTCACCACATATAATTTGACTTGAAAGACCAAAGGAAGTGGAGAACCCTCATCTGCCATCAGTTTTCACACCTGAAGATGAAACAAGGTTTGTATGCAAGCCTTGGGAAAGTTTATCATCTCATCAAAACTGAGGTTTTACTCACAACTCAAAGGAGAATCTAGTTCAGCTGACAGCAGATACCATCTATGTGTTATGTTTACACTGAACTTCTAAAAAAGGATATGACCTAAACGTACTTCAGCAAAAGCAGAAATAGTGAAGCCTGACGCACTGTAATGTTTACTTGGTACCTCAAGCTCCAGCTGCCTTGCATGAGAGCAGGAAGCGTGGGTGAGTGAATATAAATCTTCAGCTCATTTAGAACAGGAAATCCACAACCAGAGCATCAGATCTAACAGGAATGGGCAATACCAGAGCAATGACTTTCCAAAATTTTGCCAAACAGATGTGAGGCGACAGGATTTTGAAAAGGAGCACCTCAGCGTTCATACAGCTGGTCCTACCATTAAACATGAAACTCTTCCTTTTGCTCAGGTCATCCCCTTGAAAGTCTACAAATCTTTCACTTCCTTTCCTCTAGAATTGTGGACAACATTCTAATTTATATACCAAGTTTTAAAAAAAAAAAATGCCAGGATTCTGTACTGTTTTTTTAAATAGATGCAAGTCCACAGGGGCATCCAGGAACTATGCTAAATTTTAGTTGGTTGAAGCATCCACCACAGGCAGTATGGTTGTATACATGCACATTGCCACTGATCTCATCATGAAGAGATGGGGGAGGAAAATGTAAATTTATTGAATTTCCAGTAAGAGTTGGGCTTAATATGCCCTTTAAGTAAGAAATTATCACTGCTATAAAGTCACTAGCATGCAGACAGGTGCAACATGATATCAGGGCACTAAGCCTGAAACATTTCAATCTGCATTGACAAAACCATCCCTGGAAGAGTGCTTAGCCTTACTGCAATCACTACTTCAACCCAATCCTTGTTCCTTACACCGAATGTGTGATTTCACATTTCCTAGTGCAATTCAGGCTTTGAGGATTAGCTCAGACATCTTACAAGTGTACCATATTACCCCCCAAAGACAGTACTGTCTTGCAGAAAGAGCTGTTTGTAAAGCAGTGTCTAACTTTGTCACCCGGTGTCACCAAAGCCTTCCTCTGTCAATGGCATTTCAGATTCCTTTGTTTCTGCTCAACAGACCAGGCATTGTGGTAACCTCAAACAAAGCATGCATTCATGCATTCTCTTCCAGGTTGTGCAAGGAAAATGAATATCCAGAAAGTTCTTCCGCCAGTGTGGCTACTATGCTCCCATCTGGCTCTAACCCTCACCAAATAATCCACACTGGTAACAGAAAATCAGAGCCAAATGGTTCTAAAATATTAGCCAAGTGAAAAATGTAACAGCATAAACCTTACAGAGGATGGGAGCCCACTACGCTCTAACACCGTGTGGGCTCTTTTTGCACCTATAGGCTTTTAAGTTTACGTTGCTCAGATTCTTTACTGCTTTCTTCTATTGTTACTTACTGGTCATTACTTGTTAATTAGCATGAAATCATTGGGAGCTGAAAGATTTCACACCCTTTCTTTGTCTCTCAAGAGCAAGTTACCTAAAAACAAGGTAAATTCCTTCTCTCTCCAACTGCCTGTGCAAGACAGGCCTGCCTCAAAGTCTAGGTCTGTTCAATGCTGTAGGAAATTAAACCAAGTGCTCCATTTTTCTGTCTATCATCTTTTTCCCAGTTTAAATGTTGCAAGAGAAAAGCTACAGCCATCTCCTTCTACCAGACTGTTATTTTTCATTAGGCAACCATCACAAAGAAATTAATTGAAGAGTGCCTACACAAGAGGCCGCAAGGATAACATGACACCTCCCAACAACCCCTGCAGCATTGGGGATCAGGGACCCATAGCTGTGGGATGCTCTCTGGTGTCCTTTACTCAGCATATAGGCCCTGTTTGCAACCTATGCATCTGGGTCCAACACTCTCTCCATATGTTCAGCAGAAAACCAAGGCTGCTAGCTCCAGGCAGTGCTTCCTCTTGAGGTAGAACAGCCTGATGTTACTGTGGATTTCTGCACTTGCCAAGGTAAAATGAAGCCAATCCTGGCAAATTAAGCAGAAGTTCATCCATCAGCCACTGGAAGCCAACAGAAACCATGCCATTTGTTACCATCCACCTAGGTACCTTCATTCAGAACTGCCTATCATTAAATAATCACATACTAGGAAACCTACTATGACACATCTTAGTCCCAGTTCAACACAGTTGGAAACTAATTAATCTTAGCAATAGTTTTGGAGATGTATTCAGCATTAAAGAACCCAGAACAACTACAAAAGACATTTTCCCACCAGCCTATTAGAAAACACTTAGCATGGTTATTGCACCATTAGAAGTTCTATAAATCTAAATAAAATTTCTTCAGCTAACAGTTATGATCTTTCTGCATATTAGTAATAAAGCTTCAGTAATAAGCAACCTTTTTTTAATGTACAGTATTTGAAAACTTGCCTTCCTCACTGAAAGAAATGCTGAAGGAAGCAAAGTTTCCCTTTGGGAACTATTATGAAGAAAGGAAATTTAAACACATATATTAAATGTGTATATATTTGAGAACTGAGAGACAACATGTTTCCCCCAAAGGTACCTATTCGGTGCTCCCATCTAATCCACCACAAATGCAGCGTGATCCAATTCTTTAGGGAAAGCTGTCCTACGGAAAAGCTATCCTAACTGCATCAACTTCTGCATATCTTTTTCTCACAGCGTATCTAGGAGAGAAACGGAAACCTCACCAAGCAGCCAAAGTCAGAAACCCAAATGTCTGGCTGAAACTTCAGAACTGGCAATTTCTAGAAAAAGAAAACAAACAAACAAAAAACAGGGTGCCTTTTTGGAACACCTTCAGTTAAAGGCTTTTATTATTATTTTTCTT
This sequence comes from Tympanuchus pallidicinctus, assembly GCF_026119805.1. Taxonomy (NCBI): domain Eukaryota; kingdom Metazoa; phylum Chordata; class Aves; order Galliformes; family Phasianidae; genus Tympanuchus; species Tympanuchus pallidicinctus. The sequence continues at coordinate 51,963,367 of NW_026294769.1, forward strand.
CTTCTACTGACAGCCTAACAAGAGTTACCACCGAATAAACTCCTCTGCCAAACTAAAGGATCTCCTGAATTTTCATCTTAGAAATACTAAGGAAAACAGAAAAGCAGCTAAGGCTCAAGATGTTGTAAATGCTGTTGTGAAATACACCTGTACAAAGAATAGAACAAATACCTCTGACCATATTTCCCTCACTACAAACACAGCCAATTAGCAGATGCAGCAGCTGAGGATGGAGATTCGGCCAGTCAAGAGCTTTTATCCTTCTGGCCAAGTTTTTAAGTATATTGTTTCCTGTGTTTTGATGGCATTTTGTTTCATGTAATGAAGGCAAGTACTCTGATGTGCTGCAATATGCTCTGCTTGGCCACTTATACAAAACTGAAGGAATTTAATCACAGTGTAGAAATATTCTCAATATGTTAATTGCAATAAGATTTTGTAAGCAAGTATTAAGCAGTTCTAAAATATCCAGTTCTATTACCTGCAGCCTAAAATCTAGCACTTCAATGCTAATTCATAGTTAAATTATTGGGTAGCACAGATTTAGGATAGATGTATATATACAGTTCTCACTAATGAAGGCTAATTATAGAATCTCAATTGAATTATCAACAAAATAAACCTAGAATAATTAAAACCAGTCCAAATGTCACTATTAAAAATACCTCCACCACTGAAAACGTACAGCTGAATTCAATTGTGTAGGCAATAAAGCAAATACAAAGTCTGCCCTCCTTATACTTCAGCAATTATCTCTAAAATTTGTCAGTAGTAGCATCACTTCATAAATAATTTTGGATTTCCATTGAAAAAAAAACTCACTTTAATCCTCACATACTTCAGCCTTTTTGACTTTAACTTCTGTGATCCAAGCCTGATTACCTTCCTCAGGTACATAAAGGCTGACGGTAGGCACAGAACTCAGTAATTCAGCTGGCACAGAAACAGGCATTTGTCACTATAGGTATCTATAACTTGGGAAAGTGAGCTGGGATACCAGCAAGCACTGATAGTTTCAGACCAAGTCTAAACCTCGTTTCAGTTTTAAAATCTACTTAAGTTCTGATATGAAGATTTCAATCACGCAAATACAATACCTTACATGAACATGACATTCTTTAACACAGAAAAGGGCTAATGATAAACTAAGAGTCTACCCAGGTTATTCTGCGAATTAACCCGTTCTAAGTGTTTGGTAATGAACTGAAGCACTGGATTTGTGAGTTCTGGAATAACAGTGAGCTGATGCTTACTATAGCCAATAATTCTAGAGCAAGTTCAAACAAAAATCCAACAAATGAAATCTAGACCTTATGTTATGGAGGATAAATGTAAAACTTCAGAGGTAGTTACACGTTAAATATTTATATCTTACAGCAAACTGTAAGCCTTCGTACAAAGTATGGTCGTTGTTTGTTTTTTGTTGTTGTTATGCTGGCTATAGGATATAATCCTTTCCCATGACATTTTAAAAATATGCAGGCTGCAAATAACCAGTATTTGGCCAAATGGGAAATACTACCACCTATCACCCACCTTCGTCACTCAAGTGATCCCAGTCTTCCTGAGCTAGGAGGCAAAAAGCTGAAAAGCTTTCTCATGTAGTCTTTTGCAGCGGTACACTAAATATTCATTATACTGACACTGTAATAAGAGCACTTACATCAGTACTTTATTTTTGTTTATGTTGGTGAGTTCTCTCAGAACGTACATATCACCGCAGGGGAACATCTCACGTCACGTCTTTCTCTACTCACCAAAATCTAGGCATTGCATGAAAAAAACATTAATGGATTGTCAAATCATGCACTGAAGATTAAACACGAATGCCTATTCTTTTATTCTAATTACCAAATTGGGTCACTTGGGACTCTCTTGGGACTCTCTCTGCTTACGGAATATCCTTTGTATAGTAAAGACCATTTTGTAAGTGCTCATTCCAAGTATTACTATGGCAAATAAATAAAATTCCCACTTCAAAAGGCTCCAAATTTGCTCTGGGACCAAGCATCACTTTCTACTAACAGCCTTCTGCTTTTTGAAGTTAATTTCAGGATAGGAATATTTTGTCAAGCTTGACACTGAAAGATGAACCCACACTGGCAGGCATTGCTTTTCCCAGAGGAAGTCTGCTCTTTCAGCTGAGCAAGAGATGACAGGCAGGTCAGTAAGAGTTAGTCTCATTTTCTGTTTCTCTGGAATTAATTCCAGTAGATAGAGATCAGTTGTAACAGCAGATCAAATCTTTGCATTTTGAAAAGGAAGTATTATGGTATCAGCATCCTTTATCAAACAATACAAGCACAGGTTACTTGTATACAGAAATATGACTGCTAACAACTTTTGCTGTCAGTGAGTGTTTTGTTAGACTAAGTCTAGTTCCATATGTGAAAAGTTTCTAATGCCTTATTTATGGTACCCCATCACCTCCTCCATCCTCACTTCCCATCAATTCATGTTTCTTCTTTTGTCTTATTGCCAAGCATCGTGCAATGCCCAATGCACCTCCTTTCAGAAACCGTACAAAGTTGTCTCCCACCAGGGGACCTAAAGCAAAGAGGTTTGCTTCTTTAGTGCATTCGTATGTATATGGATCTATCTCAATAGGATTCCCTTTGCACGTGATGGGCTGATTTAAGTGATGTCCTATGCTATGTCCTTGGTCCTTTAAAAAGAAGAGATTTGGGTGAGAACCTATCAGAACTAAGGCTACAGAAAACTTCAAGATTTTCTTCAGTCCAGAGGCACTCTGAAGAACACATTTCATTTCAGGCTTAAAGGAAAGTACATTGTGTTCAGGGAAACTAGTGTAAGGAGAATGCAGATGAGAGTCCCCAGTATGTGACTGAGTGCACATCATATGATAGACCTTATGGTACTCAGGGTAAAGCTTTTTAGGCAATTGTTTGAAAATCAGACTCGAATCAGTAACTCTTCTACGAAACACATGAATTACTGGGATGTTGTTATTGTAGGCACACAGTACTGCATCAGCTGCAGTAAGTCCAGCACCCACAATTAACACAGGGTCTGCTTTCCCACGTAGCTTTCCTTTGCTTACAGCAGCTCCGAAGTCAGACATGGAATGAAGGACAAAAGGAAAATCTTCACCTTCAATGTGCAGTCGGCCAGGAGAGTCAAAGGTTCCCGTGGCAAGAGCCACGTTCTCAGCAAAGAGGCAGAAGGGCACATGAGAACCATCTGTTGCTCGCTGATAACCTCTGACTTCCCAGTTTCGCTTCATCAGTGGTTTCTGTCCATCTTCCATTTCCAAATGCTGCGTTGGAATATTTTCATTCAGCTGACTTCTATCTTCATCATCTCCTCGGTAAAGTCTGGATACTGATGTTATGTAAACATTGTCCCTGAAGTTTTTTTGGAGGCCCATGACTTTAACGTAGTGTTTATAGTAACAAGCTATTTCCTCCGGCATTACTCGGTCACTCTTTATATTTCTGAAACAAAATTGAATGTTTCCAGTTAATATAAAGACCTTATCAATATTTTCAACATCCAACTATGATCTACGACACAACAGTCAGATTTAAGAGCACTGAATCTGCCCAGTGTAACTGATATGGAGTTCAGTATATTTAAACTCACTCAATTTGCTTTATTTGCTCTCTTGATTCCTGACATAAGAGACAAGCTATCTCTTTTTAAAAACAATGTAAATATTTAGTTATAATAAGTGCTAAGGTGATGAACAAATCAAAAAGAAAACTGCAGTATTACTTCGGTCTATATGGAAGTGTTTTACAACTCACTTTAACATCATGACCATCTACAGTAGAACACCAGCTAAAACAGCACTCAATGACCACTAAAATAAAGTAAATAAATATCATAATTGCTAAGAGCCAAATTTGAAACTGTAGGTTCGGTATATTGTAAAGTGCAATGAAGAAAAGGGCTTAACTCAAACAAATCACTGTCCTGTGAGTACAGATAAGCTCAGTAAGTTTCAAATTAAGTAGCTCTGTAACAGAGAATTAAATCCTACCTGAGTGAATAAAGTATCACACTGAACCTTAATACACATTTGAACAGGATTACAATGACCAGATGTCCAAGAAAAAGCATTCTTGCACTGGAATCCTGATACTATCTTATGTTTGACCTATTTACAAAAAATTTAAACTGTCTGAGAAATTGAATGAATCTGTTTGCTTCTTTAGAAAAAAGCTCCAGGAAAAGCCAAAAGAAACAGTAGCAAATAACAGGTTATCCACTGAACTAAGCTGAGAAGCGTGTTTACATGAGACTGGGTTGCTTATTCTCAATGGTTAAAAAGATAGTATACGTGCTTTCAGTTTAGGTTACTACTCTGAAAATCCTAATGAGGTATTTAATGGATAGGATGAATGTCAGTGTGACACCTGCTATAACAACACCATTTCATATGACTGTAAGCATTAATTATCACTGATATTTCTAATTATGCCTGTTTAACTGTAGTGAAACAGTTCAGCATTTCTTTTTATAGTATTGTTGAAAATTATAATATAAACAAATTAGCTCCAGATAATAAGTAGCTTATGGGATTTCAGTTAATGACAGTAATCTTGTCTCCTTATTATCTAAGAAAGCTATTACAGAACAAAGGTACAGTTTCTTCATTTTAAGTGTTGTCCTGAAATGAGTAACACTGCTCTTAAAGACATATGCCCAAGAAATCCTTCTACTTTTTTGCCCTATGTGTCAAAACAACTTCCTTTCATTTTGCTAGAACAAAGTTAGGAAAAATTGTTTTAGAACAGGCTTAAGCAGAGCGCATCTGTTGACACAGATCTTTGGGAACTAATCGCAGCTTCAAAGTAAAAGCCAACAGATTGTACAAAACAGTGTTTTTGCTTTAACTTGCCTTCCAAGGAACTTAGTACAAGAAAGTAACTTTGGGAAGCAATGAATTATTCTCTTAAAAGTACAGTTCATAGACTGTAACATTTCAGATGCTACAGCTTTGTCTGTGAAGTAAATACTGAGAGGTACGGACTTCCTGAATTGCAAGTGAGTATCCACAGCAACTTAAGTTACTCAAGTTAACATCCACATTGAAAGAGGAACTTCTGGTATACTTTGGTAGGTTTTGAATGACTGAATCAGCTTACAGTAACAGCACTTATTTGAGAAATGTTCAAACACATCACTGTTAGAACACATACATATTTTGATGCACTGAAAGCCATCGTTCTGGCCAACTGCTGTCAATTTTCTTCCACCAGAGTACATAAATCATTTCCAGTGCCATTAGGCAATTTAATAAACGAAAGAAGTTTTCCTGTAAAGAATGAAGCTCAAATATTTTCCAGTTCTTAAAACAGTTACCTGCATTCTTACAACTTATTTCCCAGTACTTTAGGCAGTATCTTTACCTGCGCTTGCTAGCTGCCCACTCCTTGAAAGTGAGTCCAGGCAGTTCCATCCAGTCTCCAAAACTGATTGTTAGCATAGAGCCTTCCATGGCCTAGGGTGGAGGAAAAAAACAAAAAAACAAGATGACCAGATACATTCCTAATAGATACTTTTATGTGAAACAGCAAAGTTCTTCTCACTGTATTCCTTCAGACCGACATAAAAATAGAGCATAATACATCTGAAGAAATATTTTTGCCCTACAGTTAGATGTTTTAATGAGCAACTATGTGATCTAAAAAAGTAGAAAGAGAGGACAAGCAAAAGGGAAAATAAAGGTTACTTAAAAATATTGTTATTTGAAACAAGAAAAAAAGATTAAAGCAAAGGATGCAGCCAAAATCTTAAAGATTTAAGATTTTGTATAATTGCACCTGAAAACAACATGAGAAAAGTTAGAGAATAACCTTTGTTATAATTTAAAATAATAATAAAGACAGCAGTTATGGCCACAATCCCCAAAATTAAAGAATAACTTATCCCTCTGCCAATCTTTAACATACTTGACCTTTGATAATGGAAACTGCAATTGCCATCATTGACATTTAAAACAGCCGTTCGAAGAAAAGTCCCAAACCACAAAATTGTCATGATATGAAATGTTTACTCACATGCCAAGCCCCACCAGGTGGTCCTTTACCAAGCACTACATGGGGAATATAATTATGCTGTTCCAGCTTCCAGTGCAAAACAGATGGGTAGTCATACCCAAAGTCAGCTTCAGGATGAAGGAGTGTATCAAAGAGCACTGCAACTGGGTTTGAAGAGCGTCCCTCCAGGCCTTCAGACAGGTACTCTAGATCCTGAAGCAAGAAAGTTAAATTTTATATATTTACCTAACTTTTACTGTTTATCATACTGTTCTGATGTACAGACATTGAATTTGATACGCAGAAAATACAGTCAGTGGAAGTTGCATTTTAAGTATTTTATAGATAAACACAATCAAAACAGTTTAGAAATAACTGCTATGATTTACTCCTGTAACTCTGAATATAGTACACATGCCTCATTTGAAAATAACATACTACTAATGCAGGGCTAGGTGGTGTTTTAAAAATTGGGACAAAGAGAACAGAGCAACCTGGTAACATTTATACTTACTGATACTGCACTGCTTTTAACAGAGAATCACTAGTGTTTCCAGTCATGTAACTTCAACACATATCTGAAGCATGTTATCAGCATGTGGTGTTCAGCCTTAAACCACCACACAGCTGCACCCAAACATTCTAGGACACGAGAGCTGGAAGGCCTGCATCAGCTCCTCACTGACATAGTGGTGCTTTTGACGCTTCTGGCAAGCGATAATATCATTACAAAAGGCAGATTGTAAAACCCCAAAATACCACAAACAAAAAGATCTCTAGAGCCACAAAACAAACCACCTTCACAAACATAGCAGCCTTGGATCATGAGCCTCAGATCATTTAAATCAACAGAAGCATGTTATCACTGCACTGGAAACATGATTAGCTAAGCAGGCTACTTCTACATATTTTTCTGCAATCTGCTATTTATTTATTTATATTTAAGATAATTAACTTACATTTAAGATAAGCAGTTCTCAGAACGTACCATTTTTCATCTGGAAGAGCCAAATATATAATCTGCTAATGAGACACTGAAGAAGGTATGCGCTGCCCTTCAGTTTGCAGGTAAGAAGAGCATAGGTCAAGTGGTAAAGCTAGTTGGCTGAGGCCACACAGCTACTTGAGCTGTACTGTGGTCTCATTCTTTGCAGGATAAGAACATTAAGCCCTTTTTTCATCTACACACTACTTACGTAAGTTACAAAAGCATTTCAGATCGGCTCACTAAAGACAACTGTTTCATAATGTAGTTTGTAGGAAAAGAGCTGGACAAGACTGCAAAACAGGCTTACCTGATCAACAATGGAAAGATGCCGGGCTTCCTCTAATTTTGTGTGGAGAATGGGGTTTGGATGTACAGCTTCAGGAGACAAATACGGCCTGTATCCAGACAGTAGATATGAAAGACAAATTCCTGAAGGTCCATTTCCTATTAAAGAAAGAGGAAACTGCTTTAGAAACTTTAGGTTACTTCTACTAAGTAATTAAACAAGCAGCAATAAAGTTACAGTGAAGTGGCATAATGCATTACCATCCCAATTCAAAGCAACTTATAATTATCAGAGTAAAATAACATCTACCCTAAAACTTCTTCCAGATGAGCCAAGCACAGTTTTCAGGTAAGAAAAAATGTGTGTGACAATTAGCACTATGAAACAAAGTACATAAAGGGATTTCATATTTCAGCACGTCAAGTTCACTGTTCTCATGCAAATGATCTGATGGATAAGATCTGCTCTACTTGTCAATCACAGAAATACCCGAATATTTCCATCTTGCATTTTTGCATTCACACTTGAACTAAGTACTGTAAAACACAGAACAGAAACAAGCTGGGGAATATGCTCTTTAGGTCTTATAAAAGAAAAAAGATGAGCAGAAAGCTAAAATGATCCAAGACAATGAAATATCACACACACAGCACAACAAAGTAGATGCTGACACACATAGTACATATGTAGCACTGTACAAAAAACTTGCATCAAACCACATTCAGCATTATGCTTTACTGCAACAGTATCAACTCAAGCATCTTTTTGTTTTATGGCTTTCTATAATTTACACAAATCATTGCCATTAATAGATGAACTTATTTTATAAAAGGTGCAAAATGGATGGGGCCAAGACATTACTGTAAGGAAAGTGTTTGATTAGCATTAAATTAAGTACAGGATCACAATAACATATGAGTATAGAAGTAGTACTAATGTTGTGAAGTCAAATATAAAAATCCAAGGAAAGTTAATATCAGAAAAGTATGTGCTTTTCTACAGACTGTAAACATGTGACTATGTGCAGTTATTTCGATAGGTTTTCCTCATTAACTGAACAAAAAGTAGTGAGCAGTGTTCTCCCACTGAGACATTACTCAGTATTGTGTCTTTATTTTCTTCCAGAGGGGCACACGTAGCATTTACTACACACTTTAGATCTGATGCTGAAGTTACCAATTTATTCATGGTTCTACGTAGCACTCATCATTAAGATGCTAGATCTTTGTATTATTTTAACTCCTGATCTCAAGAGTTCATCCTTTGCTTCTTATTCCTCATTATCTTCACACACCCATTTGTATCTTGTATTTCCAATCTCACTCCGGCAGTGCATGTCTCCTCTTCCCACTTGCTGGATTTTTTGGCTCCATATTTCCCAACAAGTTTGCTCAGACCTCATCCTTCCTATTCACTCCCAGGTCTAGAACCTGAGTAAATAACCCAGGCTGCAGAGTGCCTCAAGGGCTCTTAACGCAGCTTTTGTGTGAATATATGGACATCAAAAAAAGTGTTAAAATGCCTGAGCATTGTAAAACCATAAAGCACTGGAAAGAATGAGAGAAAGAGGGCGAGTTCCCACCACAGACATCTTCTAGATGAAGTTCACCTTTCTGTACCTAAATATGAAGTGGATAACCAACTTCAAAGATCCCTGCAAAGCTCTGTTATTTGGATGAAAATAGGACCACACTGTGTTTACATGTTAAGATCAAAACCAGTGCACATGATAAAGCTTAGCACAGAACATTCTCTAGATGTTCTCTACCACAAAATTTACCAATTTTACCTCATTCAAACAGAATTTAACAGTTTCTTCCCATTCTCTTGAGCAAAACAAGAACAACACAGCAGTTACTTAATATTATCAGAGTAGTTTTGTACACCCTGAAGTATTAGAGTACACTGCACAGCACAAACCTAAGAATCTGATCTTAAATTGGGCATCATACAGGGGAGAAATGGAATGGTGAAGCTAAAGAGAAGGCAAAAGAAGTTGCTACTCCATTATGAAGTCACTAATGAACTATGCCATATTTTTCCTCCCCATTGTTAGAACAGTGCAATGAAAAGACAGCTCTAGGAAACTTAAAGATGTTAAACTCCACTTACACAGGAATAGCACACAAGATTAAGCCAGTAGAGATTCTATTTGTGCATACACATGTATGAGGGAAAAACAGTGGTGTTCCATAACATTACAGATCAACGTAGATATCTTTTAAGGCAGCAAACGAATTAGAGATAACATGCAGCTGAGGAAGATAAACTTGAGACATTTCTCAGATGTGTGTGTGAAATAACTTTCGGGTAACTTTTCCCCCTCCCAAGTAGAAATACTCAAAGCAGCTGTGTTTGGTATCAGCACAGAGGAAGGCACTGTAGACAAAGTAAGTATTGAGCACAGGTATTTGCATAACACATATTTGCAAAGCTAAACAGTGAAAACTGAGTCATTAGCCATATGGTAAACTTAAACGAAGGTTGATGAAATGCCAGGAAGCTGTTGCTCTTCAACTGTGATGCAGAATTTAGCAAGTGATTCACGTCTGTCACATTCATATAAAATACATTCCACGACCACTATTTTAAGCCATTGTGAAGAAAGCTTTGAGAACGTGCACTGTACAAACACTGATCTTTCTGAGTTGTGGAGATTTAACATGAATGTATGTTGAAATATCGTTCTTTGGAATTTCTCTGCCTGTTTACATGCACAATTAAAGGTGTTGATTTGCTATAGTCCTAACAGCTTTGGACTTCGGAGGTTTCTGAAAGCCTCTTTTATTTCAGATCTTTTCTTTAACCCTTCATCAACTCACGGCAGTAAGGAGCTAGTGAATAGCTGTTGCTCAAGAGCCTTGGCCCAATACAAACCAATTTATGCTGTGTACCCTGGGAGCCATCTTGTCATTCAGCAAGATTTTACAATTACAATCCTTTAACTGTTTCATCAAGACTACAACGCATTGTTCTCAACTGGCTGAACTGGCATGGATTGATTTAGTAAAAGATGGGACAACATTCAGATATTAGTGACAGATGCAACGGAGAAACCAATTAATAAACCAGGTTAACGTCTGGCCAATACACATAGCACACACTTTATATTATGCTTTTCACCATCCTGCATGACTCCACAAATTTTTAGTGCCACAGCATCAACAACCTCCATGCAAACTGATGAAGACACAGCACCATGTTAATCAAGCCCTTTGAGATCAATGCTTGAATCCAAGCAGTGCTGCTAAGACTCATCTATCTGCTGCCAAGTAATGCAGCTCCATTTGCCAGATCATCATTTCAATTCAAATGTACTCTGGTTGCAAGAACTTCAATATAATCTGATGGCACTGTTGTTAATCATAATAACTCTTTTTGTAATAAGCACCTTCACTGTAAGGATGTTAAGCATTATTCATTTAGCGATAAATGACTTCACACAGCAAGCCTATAAAGGGAATGGTAGCAGTGGAGAATTTTGAGTCAAAAAACTCACCTATTATTACCACAGGCAGAGTAAGAAGAGAGTCTCCAGGCAGAACAGTTTCTTCTAATAAAGGCATTCTTTTTATCTTCTTCCCAAGGCTGTCACCAAAATACTGGCCAAAGGAATTCAGAAGCTGTCCTTCAGTTTCAGAGCTGTTGTAATTCCTAATTGAGAAGGACAGATGGAAGAAAACTGAAAATATAACAGTTGTACTGGAGTCAAAACAATCTTGTCAAAATAAAGTTGCTTCTAATGCTTTATTTGAAGAGCTACAAAATTAACAAAAAATAGACTAAAATAGATATGTTTCATCCAGTCTACAGAATTTTACTCTCCAGAACAGTTTTCTAACAGTAAATCCAAGTCCATTTTCTCCTAGGAAGTCTATAGCAAGATAATAAAAAGGGACAGATGGCTCCACAGAGACACAGATTTCCAATTCAGTTTATACAAAACCAACGTATAACCAACGAGCATTATTTTGATCCACCACACAGAAAAGCTCACTTTTCATTACCCCCATCAGAAGTGGAGACACCCCCCACCTAGCCCACAAACAACAATGAGACCAACCAAAAACTGAGTGAGAAGCTAAGATGTATCAGCAGCCCCTTACATACTTTCCTACCTGCCGAACAGCACACAAGACTTTACACCAACACTTTCTTGATCAGGTAGATGCAAACCTAAAAGTCAGCAGTGGTGTGAAAAATTGAGAGACTGCAATTTCTAGTAACCCTAGGTGCATCCTATGGTGGTTTTAACCACATTAAGGAAGTCTTTTACAAAAGGAATCAAACAACAAACTTAATGCAAGTAATTACTGTGCACCAATAGGTTAGCTGCTGCATTGCAGACTGCTCCCACCACTTGTCATCTCCTTAATTTGTCAGCTTTCTCTCTGCAACACCAAGCTAGCTTCCTCTCACAGTTCTTCATGCTCTACATATACATCTATGCTAAAGACATGTTTTAAACTGCTTGCCTCTTAATTATTTATGAGCACCTACTCAAGTTTTCCAGGTCACTGAAGAAGCAAACATTTCATCAGCTTAGCTTAAAAGGCAATGGCAAATTAAAAATCTGCTTTTATTAAATCTTTAAAATGCTCAACTCCTCAATTAAAAACGTCCCAACCTATCAGCTCCCTTGGCCTGAGGGGTCTGCTGGATGCTCCCAAAGCCTGACAGAAAACTGAAGACTGAGCTGCACAGCAGTACCAGCACTGTCACCCAGCCCCGTGACAGTCACTTCTTGGTTAAAAAGGGGGAAGCCATTCTGAAATTGTATTTACTTCTGGAAGTGAGAACTTCACATGTGCATTTCCTGTATTACAGGAAAAAAAAAAGTTGGAAATCAGTGACTTCACTGAATTACAGCTGTGCGCTGGCTTGTCACAATAGGTGTGCATTAAAGCCCAAACTGCAAGCTGAAGTGAATAGAGAGGGTATTTAACCACCACACTGCTTTTTTAGGCAGGTACAGGTAGGCTCCGCTACCTGCCAGCCTGCACTCCGAGCTCACTACGGCAGCAGTGCTCTGTGCTTTGCAGGTGGACTGGCAGAGAGCAAGGGGGTTCAACACACCCTCCTCGCAGGATGGAAGGCTGAAACCGGCTGAAAATCTCTCTTGCGCAGCACAGAACTGTGCAGATCTGCCTGCACACACAAGCAGCTCCTCAGCTATCACGTGCACGAAGCAGAAGCAGTGCGCATCAGACGCGCGTCCTTGCTTCTTAGGAACAGCGCGGCAAAGCTCGGGAAGGTCCTGAATTAGGATGGCGGAGGTGGCCGCCCCTGAGCCGCGAGCAACGGCCCAGCAACAAGCACCAGGTTTCGCATCCAGCTCTGCATGGCGGGGACCGGTATCAGCAGCCCGGCCCAGGGCCTGCGCTCAGCCCCCAGCCGGGGATCCGCAGCGACGCGAGGCTGCCAGACCCGGTGCTGGCGCTTCGCTCTTGATTATCAGTTATTCGCAATTAATTATATTTCTAAAGGAAGCGTGGGAAAAGAGCAGGAAAACACATACCATACGTAAACGCTATCTTCCCCGGGAAGAGAACAAACCGTTCGCAACAGCTGCCGTTATTTCCCTCCAAGTTACTAACGGAGGAGCCTTTCTTACGGAGCAGTTCCCAAAGCCCCTGCAACGCTGTGCATAGCAGCAGGCTGACCGCAGCGCGCGGCTGACGGACATCTCGTCACGCACACACGGCTGATACCCGGTGCCAAGCGCACATCCCGCCGGCGGGCTGCTCTTATCTCCCGGCGGGGTCGCGCGGTGCCCGGAGCGGCACCGTGAGCGCCGACGGAGGAGGAACGGCGCACGGCCCCGCGCGGCGGCGGCGCTGCCCGGCTCGGCGCTGCCCGGCTCGGCGCTGCCCGGCTCGGCGCTGCCCAAGGTGACCGCGCGGCTGGGGCGCCCCTCCATCCCGCCCCTCGCTCCACACGTCTCCCGCGGAGGCCGCGGCCCCGGCGCCGCGCCGCCCCTCACCTAACGGGACCGGCCAAGGAGCAGCGGCAGCACCACACGGGCATGGGGGGCTCCGTCGGGCTCGGGGCGCCGGCGGGGCCCGGCGGCGGGGCTGCTGGGGGACGTCGCTTCTCGGCTCCCGCTCCTCCTCCTCCCGCCGTCGCCACACTGGGGCCGCGCCGCGCCTCCTCCCCGCTCGCAGGCGGCCGCGGGTCACACGCGGAAGGAGGAGCCGCCGCCAGCACCGGGAGGGAGGAGCGGGAGGAGAGCGAGGAGGAGGGCGCGCTTCCTCCTGCCCGCCCCGCAGGGGGATGCGCCGCCACGGCCGCCCGCTGAGGGAGCGGCCGGAACCCTTCGCCCAACGGTGGGGGAAGAAGGACGCGTTCAGCGCCCCGCGGGGGACGGGGAGAATCGTCCTCCAGCGAGCCCCCAGAAAAAGATGAGGCCCGCTCCCCACCGCGGCCATACAGCCGCCCGCAGCCCCTCCCCTGCCGCGGATGTCCCCGCCCTCCCTGCAGGCCGCGCCACCTCCTCCGCCGGCGCGGGCACACCTGTGGCCGCCGCGAGGAAGCGTTGAGGTGCGGAGCGCGGTGCGTTCCCGATGCCCCGGGCCTGGCGCTTGAACCCGTTAGGCCTTTTGTTGTATCGCGGGAACCGCTGTTGTGGTTCCGCAGGAAACTTGAGAGAAGTTTCCCATCTTCGTGCTCAGTTTTTGAGTCAAGAGCCACAGCAGTTGTGTTTGGAGAAGGAAGTGCTTTCCTGTTGCTGAATTGACCCAGTGCTGCCATGCCAACAGCTGTCACAGTGATCTTACAGCCCCGTGTCCTGTCCTGTATTTCCTTCTGTGGTAAAGTCAGGTTTCACCTGCGCTACTTCAGCCTGGAGGAAAGGCTGAGGGGAGACCTCATTGCAGCCTTTAAGGGAACTTGTAAACAGGAGGGAGTCCTACTTTTTGCATAAGAAGATAGCGATAGGACCTGGGGAAATAGCTTTAAACTAAGAGGGGAGACTTAGGTTAGATGTTAAGCAGAAATCATTTATGCAGAAGGCAGTGAAGCACTGGCACAGGTTACCCAAAGAAGCTGCAGATGTCCCATCCCTGGAGGCATTTGGGATTAGGTTGGATAGGGCTCTGGGCAGCCTGAGCTGGTGGGTGGCAGCCCTGCAAAGCAGCAGTGGATTGGAACTGGATGGGCTTTAAGGTCCCTTCTAACCCAAGCCATTCTATGATTCTGTGCAAATGTACATGTGGGTATTAGCAGAACAGAAATCTAACAGAATATAATCTAATTATATTACAAACTTTGTAGGCACCGTTTGGCTAATGTCCATCTACATCTGAATGCTTCATATATTTAATGGTAGCTAAACTGTATTTTTGTCATTGTAAATGTTTCACAGGTGTGCATGGTTGGGAGAAGTCGTATATTTCTCCTCCTCTAATCACAGAGTATTTGAGGTCAGTGGGATGTTGGGAGTTCCCCATGCCCAGTCCCTGCTCAGAGCAAGGTTACCTGCAGCCCGGGACCACATCCAGCTGGTGTCTCAAAAAATTGACAGCACAGGCAAATTTTTGAAGGTCTCCGAGGGCAGAGACTTGACAGCATCTCTGAGCAACCTCCCTGGGTGTTGACCAACCTCACAATGAAATGTGCTTCCTTCTGTGCTAGTTTAATTTCCTGTGTTTTGAGGAGATAGAAAATCTTGATGTAAAATCTCTTTTTAGCAAGTACAAAACACATCCAATGAAACGCACTGCTCTTCACATTTACTTAACAGTGCTTGTCATGCATCTTTAGACCAGAATTAAGAAGATGAAGCTGCTTTTAGCTTTTTTTTCTTTTTTTTTTTTTCTTTTTTTTTTTCCTCAAAGGATTTTAAACAGAAACTACCTTTAAAAACACAGTGTTTTCAGTTCAGGAGAGTACATGAAGAACTCACTGGTTTACCAGATAACACCCACTTGAATAATTCATCTTGTTTTATTAACATTGTGTCCTTCATTGCAACAAATTAGAGAAAATATACAACAGAAACCTCATGTTTTGAGAAAATTAGCTATAGCAGAAAGTTTTTCAAGTGTCTCTACGCCATCTGACAGTAGGGTCAGATGACATTGATTTTGAAGCTGACACATGAAGGACGTACTCAGCTTTAGGCATCACACAGCCTTTGGTCACAGCCTCCTCTGTCATTTCTGCCCATCAGCAGATCTGGCCATCTAGAATATAACTCACAATTTCAGCTAGACTGGCATTATTATTAATTTTTGCCCTTCTCCTTGTGGAAATGATTTTGAGTAGAGGAGAAAAACAGCCGCCCCTGTGTCCACACCTACAGATACGTGTTTTCCCAGCACACTTTTACATTTGAAATGGAAAATGTTTTGCTGGACCTTCAGTTTTTAATACAAAAGAGGTAGATTGGATAAGCAGCATTTTATAAACCCATCAAAAACTCATAGATCTTCTCTGGAAATAGTATTCTGCATTGACAGTTATAATTAATTACATGATTTTCCCAGAAATAAAATTTTATGTTTCCTTGAAATTCTGAATTTTAATATGGCTGTCTCAAATGTCTTGGTTTTTTTTGGTGGTGATTTATTTTAAATCTGTGATTGCATCAGGATAAGGTATGTTTCCTTCAGATGTGACTTTGTCAAAGTGAAACACAATTAAAAACTAAGGAAACAACAAGTGAGAGTGGAATAAAACATGCCAAGCCATAGAAAATATCCTCCCATATACAACCAGTAATCACACTTCAAGGGGATTTACATGTCCTGTTCTGCTCATTTCTGTTAATGCACTCAGGCAGTTACTGTGTACTAGTTGTATTACAATTCTCTACATCTTAAATCATGTTAACCAACTTGAAGTTCCTGTATGTCATTAACACTCAATAAAATTGTGCATTTGCTCAATACATAATTTTTAGAGTATTAGAAGATCGTTCCCCCAAGTGATCAGTAAGTCATTATCAGTGTGTGGAATATCACTTTTTGTTAATCACAAGGTTATTTTCAACATTATTTTTTTTTTTAACCCAAATCTTCTTGTTGTGTACATGTAGTACCAGCTTGACACTGCTATATTCCTGAAAATCCTTTGGGCCCACAAGATGGAAGCATCAGAGCATGGGACTGGTATCTCAGTGGAACATGAGACACATGACCTGGAACAAGAGGGCTTTGTCCTCTGTGGCAAAAGCAGTAAGATCAGGGAGTAACTGAAGAAGGCAACCTGCTGGTTGTAACACAGCATGGAAAACAATATGTTGGTAAGATTTCTGTGCCTCCACCCAGTGCAATATGAGATTAAAGTATAAATGGAGTAGAAAATAGAGCTGTAAAGCTTCCAATGTCACTATAGGAGAATGATCAACCCTGTCCTGATAAATAATGCAGTATCTCAGTGCAGAGCTTACTCAGGGCAGATGTCTCATTGATGACAAACCTGTTCCCTGTAACATCAAATGACTGAAAAATGTATGAACTGCAAGGCCCAGTAAGCTACTGTGTAATGAAACATTTTCAGAGACAAGCAAACAAGTTTTGCTGCAAGTCTGTAGCAAAATTTCTACTCAGCCTGATGCACCAAGTCCTGAAGAAAGTTGTGAAGAGATTAGGAAGGCTTCAGGTTGTTTGCTTTTATATTATTAAACAAGATAGCAACTGAGAAATCTAGCTGTAAGACAAGTCTCTGCATGGCCGGGGAAAAATAAAGAGGAGTCTCAATCAAGAAGCTATGTTGCAAATAGGACAGATCCTTCCAAAAAACCTAGTACTTACTAAGAGGGACAAATACGAGACATGGAGCTTAAAAGAACAGGTCTGACAGCTTCCTGGGATCTTTTCGCAGCCTGGTTTTCTTCAGAAGTTTCCCAGTACTCATAAAGTAGTACTTGCTTGGAGAATACAGGCGCAGTAAGTTGTGTGTCAAAGAATTAATAACACAAAGAAAATGACATGAGCGTCTTTAATGGCCTTTTTTTTTCTTTTCAGAGAGAAATGTGGCTGAACATCTCAAAAGGAGCCAGTATATTATTCTGGGATATATCAGGATATGAGAATTCTGATGGTATAAGGTCAAAAACTCTCAGCCAGTGGTAGACTACTTAGCTGTGACAGTGTCATATGCACACTGAATAGTATTTCATAATGCAGCACTGGGCTGCTTTGGAAGATGGACAAAGTGAGATTGGAAAAGCCTGTAAGATCATAACATGAGAAGCCTAAACGATCTCTGGAAAATAGAACACTTGGAAGAAATTAACCGCGCGGGGTCTGCTGGTGGCATCAGTCTTGTCGATACTTAGGATAAGAACTCATAGATCCAAACCTCCATGGTAGCAGTTAACTTCTCCTTCTGTATATTTTTGGAGAAAATGAAGGTGATCTTTTGCACGATAATTCTAAGCAGACATTATTAGATAGTAGCAAAGTAATTACGGGTTTTGCTACTTTAGAAGAAATAGGAATGTTGCAGAATCTTCTTCAAATTGCTTTACTGTTAGGGAGTTTGCTGAAAATCAGCTTCCTAAAGCATGAATGCTTGAAAAAACCTACTAATAGAAAAACTTGTAAAAACTTGGTAAATTAGGAAAAAAGAAATCAGATTACATGTACTTAAAGGGAAGGATGAAGAAAAATGCAAAAAAACCAAACCAAAACAAAACAAAAAAAGCATTTAATTATGAAGATAATGTCAGATTTTCCAGTTACAGATGGTACAACCTATTTAGTCTCTTGCAAAGGCCCAACTGGCAGCTATTGTCTTGTTCTCACAGCCATGGCTGATATGAATGGGCAGCTGCACGCACTTGTACCGAGCGCTGGAGATGAGCCACTCTGGGCTACCGATGAAACCACAGTCTCAGGAAAATGGATGTTCTTTATCATCTTTCAGTCTTCGGAGGAATTTGTTAATGGCTTTGCCACAATGGTTCATCTCAGATAGGTTTCAGAATGACATCATTAGGAGGGAGAATAGCCAGAAGGCTTTTGGTTACCATTAGGTGAGTCTGGGAAGGAGTTTGATACAAAAAAAAAAAAGTTGTAGAAAGGAGCAGGCATCATCCAGACTAGTGAAAGTGGTAGGACTAGAATTTAAAAGCTTTGAGAACTGTAGAAGTTGGTGATTAGAACAAATGTACGGAAGTAAGCATCTTGAAAGGTGTGCAACAAGTTTTAAAGCATATCTCTAACTAAGGCAAAATATTCAAAATTGCTGTAGATTTGTTTGCAAGAGTATGTTTGTATGTGTGGGAAGCTCTGACCAAGGACATGTCCTATGGCATGTTCCAGACATGTTCTGTGCAATTAATCAATTTAACCCCTGAGGCAACTGTTTCAGTATTAGAACAGATAAACCAAGGTTGTATTGCATTTTGGATTCGTGAACTGCTCTGGTTGTAGTGTACCACATTATCTGTGGTAAAGTAATGTGAGTAAGAGTAAGTATCCCGCAAAGTAAAGATTGTGTCCTGCTGTGTCTCTAATGGATGTGTATATTTAACTAGCACATTATCTAGTACATTTTATCCGTAATGAATATGAGGTTTTATTTAGAATTTTTTCTCTTTCTCAACTAAACTGTTGACTCTTCTCTATAATAATAAACAGATGTTGATAAAATATGCCAGTGGTATTTTGTAAATATAATTAGTCTGGAAGCTCTGTTTCCTTTTGCAGTTCTACAGTTGTCTGCTATGACTTTGAAAGAGCCTTCTGTGTGTAGTAACAAACACGAATGGAATGTATGTGAAAGTTATTTTCAATTGCTCCACAAAAAACATTGACTGTTTGTTGCATATTATTGCATCTATTTTATTTATTTGACCAGGACCAGGCCAAATGTATGTTCTAAGCCTAAAGTATAATAAATTACCAGTTCATACCTTTGTTCTTGTATCACCCTGTTTGTCTTTTGTGTTCGTTATAGGAGCTATCATGCCTGGATATATTTGATTTATGTTTTTAATTGTTCTGACATAAAACTAGGCCTAGCTGGCTAAAGAAGAGTTCATAGAAAATATTCGTTATGTGGCTTCTTCTACTAATACAAGTGCACTGTTTCTGTCCAAGCAGTCAGACAGCTCTGACTCTTTCCTGGATGTCGCTATAACTTTAAATGCTTTTGATAGCAAGCACAAAGTGTGCTTGCTGTTTGTTTTCTGTTTGTAAGAAAAAAGAATAGAGCCTTTTCAGTGTTCATCTACACAAATGAACATCTGCCCTTCCAATTTTAGGTTATTTTTGTTTTACATTGAGGAAAAATAGCAATGACTAAGCATTCTGCACAAAAAAATACAAAAATTCAAACACTTCATGTAGCTCATCTGAAACACAAAATGCTGTGGTGTGGGAGCAGGTTTGGAAACATTGGAGTGGAAATGACTGCGGGTCCCTGCTATTTAAAATTTGGATCAGTGACTTGCTTTGAATCATGTTGCTATCAAACAATCTTTAAAACGTGTTTGTGCCAGAATTGTGAAGCTCCTTGGTCACTTCAGCAAAGTGAAACAGTCTTCTGGTAGTGTCACTCTCCTGAGAAGTTTGCATTACTGTTCTTCAGGTAGGTATTATGGAGAATAAGTATTTGGTCCGCATTAGTTATTTATCCTTCTTCTCTGTGGTAGCACACAGTATGTTTTATTTTGTCCTAAAAGGGAATGTGATACCAAATGGCCATTCTGTAACAACGAGATTCTCCATGAAGAGAAATCAAAATATTCAATAGGCTGGACTCCCAGTACTGGAAGCTGCCATTACTGAGCCCACTGGTGCAATCCTGCTGTGATGCCCGTGCCCGCTGTCCTGCCGATCTGTGGAAGCCCTGGATGGAGCTCAGCACTGACCTGCATGCAATGCAGCTGTGCTTCCAGTCTTAGGCAGCCTTTCAGCAAAGCTACACTCCACCTACAATTGATAGTTCTTATTTTGTTTATTTTGAAAGTCTTATTCTGGAAGAAATCCCCTCTAAGCTTAAAGGTAATGTTAATAGTAATGCTACTTTTTGTCATATATCCACTGTCTATCATATATCCAGATGCACACACATTTTGGGGAAGCAGTTCTGTGTTTTTTAATTAGGAAAGACTTCCTGTTACCTCAGACTTTTTTTTAGAACATGGGTTTTCATTTATAAATAAGTTTTTTTTGTTGTTGTTGTTGTTGTTTTTTTTTAGTAAACTAGAACTTCCCACCTCATAGTTCT
The DNA here is from genome assembly GCF_026119805.1 of Tympanuchus pallidicinctus. Classification (NCBI taxonomy): domain Eukaryota; kingdom Metazoa; phylum Chordata; class Aves; order Galliformes; family Phasianidae; genus Tympanuchus; species Tympanuchus pallidicinctus. The sequence goes on from NW_026294769.1 coordinate 51,983,828, forward strand.
GCCAGGTCTTTCTCTGTGCTTGTTATTTTACCAGTGTCCTGCTCCTGGACACAAATTATTTTGATGGTTGCTTCTAATCCTCTTTCCTGAAAAAATACACATATATATAGTTGAAAAATGTAACGCAATCACATCTAATACAAACAAAACCAAAACTTTATCAAATGTAACTTCTTTAAGATAAATGAATTTTGACTCTGTATATTTTGTCTTCCTCATAATTTCTTATATAATTCAAGTTAGCTTCCTATTGCATTGCTTTAATTTCTTTTAGACATAGCATCATGATGCAAACAGCATTTTTATATAAATGTGACAGCATTCTGCTTGTTCCTGACAGTATCCAGTGCATGTCTCATGCCACCTTCTCAGTCAGCAGCACACCCTGAAGCTTGTTGTGGGGGAAGCTGGGGAAACAATAGCATGCTTGTAAAGATGTCAAAATTGCAATTGAATTCATCATGAGCTTAACGTTTTTCCATTCTTCTCTTACGAAATAGAGGTTGCACCTGCATCTTGTGAAAGTCACATTGCACCTCTCAGGAGCAGTGCTGAATCCTTGGGGGGGGCACTGACGTGCACCAGCACTGATGTTCTACAAGGGCTAGGAGAAACTTGTGAGAGAAGCACACTGGTCAGGGCTGCCGTGCATGGAGCTGCGAGGTATCTGGAGCATAATATAAATGAAGATGGTTTTCAAACAGACAAAAACACATTATTTAAAAAAGCTGAAATTCTTCAGTTGCAAAAGGCGGCAACATAATGTCCTCCAACCTGTTTCTTTTTGCTGTGACTTCTATATTCCTTCCCCCTTTAATCTATTCAAAAGGCAGCTGCCATAAGCGTCCTAATACTTCTGCTGTTTCACACATTTCTTTGAATCACACTTTTCTTGTGTTGCCCAAATGGGAAGTGAAGGGGGGAGTGGGTGAGAAACATCAAAACAATGGTGTTAAGTACTGAAAAATTGGTGTTCAGGAATAGCTCTTAAAGGTATTTGGAAAAAAAAGGAAAGTGTAAGCTTTCAGTCACTGAACTGAGCAATGTAATTATGCATAGGGTTTTAGAATTGGCATTGATTTTTTTTCTGTTTCTCTTGTTATCCACCACAGCTATTTGTAGCGTTTTATTTCTGATTGCATTCTTAGGAGAACAACACGTGCCAGTGTGTTTGGGCAGCTCTTTCCATGCTGGAGCCTTGGCTCTGATTAGGGCTTTCAGCTTGTTCTGTAACCCAAAGTCAGTAAGTGAGAATGAAAGAAGAGACTGTATGACCAGAATACTTTGGTGAAAAATATACTTACAACTGGTTTGGCTTTTCAGTTATCTTCTTAATCACTTGCATGGGGTAAATCTCACAGTTAGTGTGGATAAGACTGTCAGTACTTCTTTGATTCTGCTGCAGGATGATTGTGACATCGGTCTCTATTTTTAATCTGACACCCTCATTTCCTAAAGCTGACCAAAAATATTTGATAGTCACAAATGCATTTTTCTCACTGTGTTGCCAGTGACTTACAGCTATGTCACAGAATGGGAGATGCAGTTGCTGAAAATCAGCAGAAGTCGTTTTTCACACTATCCAAAATACATCATACGCTTTTATCACACTTCCTGCTTTTCAGTAGATATCAAAGGAAACCCCCAAAAATGACTATACAAAAGGTTTTAATCATTTAAATGTTAGATCTCTAAAATTTAAGAATAGCACAGTACCCAATGACAGCTTGGTTACAGCTACACCCCCTTAGCAACTACGCTTTGACCAAACTTTGTGGTTGTATATGAATTCCAATTTATAAACCACTTTTTTTTTTTAATTGTCATAGTTATTAACCATTTCATATCTGTAAAAGACAGAATCCTGCAAGAACTGTGGGATTTATATACTGAAACAAAGCATGAGATTAGTCATAGTATGTGTGTTACAAATGAGACAAGTGTGTCCTGAAAAAGACAAAATCTGGTCAAAATAATCAAGCTGGTCAGTGAAGAAGTACTGCAGAAAGCTTTAGAAAGAACAATGTCAGTTAATGTTGTGTCTCAGGTGTATTATCGTACCTCTTATAACATTGCTTGATCATGACATTTCTCACTCTTTTTTGACACTTAAGCTTTTGTTTTGTGTCCCGTGTTGTTTTTCAGACCACAGAAATGGTGTGCAGCTTGCCCTTAGTTTCACGTGTGTTTGAAGACAGAATGGGATTTGACTTGAGGTAACTGGACAGCATTTTTGGAAGCATTTGCCAGTACTGATTGTACTTGTAGCTTGTTTGTTTTTACTTAAAATGTATGTGGTGTCCTAGATGGGCATTTTTAAGGGCCAATTTGAGAAAACATGTAGCTGGAAGCACATAAATAAACGCTACCTCCATGCTTTTCTATCTGAGAATAAATAAATTATTCCACAAGCCACTGAGGTACATTATGCTTTTTTTTATTTTATTCTTGTTTCTTGTCCTGTTTGACTTCTTGTACATGGGCTAAAAGATTATTTATCTGAATGTGTGATTATCCTATCATTGCTGTAAATCCAATGGCAGTTTGTATAGGATGTGCTGTATTTACTGCATTGTAATGCAGGTGTTAATCTTTACTTCATGTGAGACAAAACCCATAATCACATTATAACATATAATGTATTATGACTTCAAGGACATGTTTTCAGGGTAAATACAAACGTTTGGCTCAGGTCCATAGTCTCCTTCATGCTTTTGCATTACAAAGCCTGTTAAAACCAAATTACTCTACCCAGTATGATAGTATGTAATACCAAATATGTTATAATATGTAGTAATCAATATGTTATAATATGTATATCGAACATGAGTAGTAGTGAATGCACCTAAACCACATTGTTGTTAAGACAATGGAAACTCAGACAGTATCTGCTGGCTTGCATGTTTTATAAAATGAAGACAGACCAGGGCACCAGACCATCTGCGATAGCAATGATCAATTCCATGCAGAAAGCTTGAAAATGCTGTTCTTTAGAAGCCTTGAGGTCAGTAATGCATAAAAATATTTCTCAAAAAGCACTGCAATCTGCCAAAATTAGCTGTTTCAACAACAGAAATCTTGTGGGCTTTTTTTTTTTTTTTTTTTTTTGGCAGAACAAAAAGAAAAATTAAACATTTGGCCACCTCCTATTCCTTTTTTTTTTGTGACTAAAACCTGTGATTTCATTTATGTAGTTTTTCCTGCTTTATTCAACCATGGAAGTGAAATAAACCCTGCCTCAACTGGACTGTATAATTCTGCATTTTGTAGTAACACAGCAATGGTGAAATCAGATATACAAATCAAACTTGGCAAAATGAATCCACACAACAGTAAGACTTGCTTCACCTTATCAGCTTTGTCTAACAGAAGACAAGTCTATTGTTGGAAAAAGTACAGAATCCAAATGTAGTGGATATTCAATAATAACACTTCAAAAATTCTCATGAGAAATATGATTTATTCCAGTACTTATAAAATGAATTTCATCACTCTATCCTTCGTCATGTCAGTCAAGTACTGAATTCTGCAGTTTGAGGGAGTGGTAGTATTTTCTTCTTGTTTTGTACAGCATATGGTACTGTTACACTTGAGTCTGGATTATAATCCTGGGGAACACTGCAATACAGGGACGTGTTTATAGTAATCTTTTAAATGAACAAGCAGCATTCAGTTCTAGATGAGAACAGCTGCCATTATGTCCCCAGACTGTATTTATCTCAGGAGTCAAACATAGTTTGCTAGTGACTGAATGGACTGATCTGAATCTTCAAAGTATATTTTTGTATGAACACTCGATGGAAAGAAAGTCATCGTGCTCCTCAGTGTGATTGCATGAAAATCAAATTTACTGGGACAAGTTAAGGTGAGTAACTGGCAGAGAGGCAAGCATGGCTTGTAATTCTGTGTGTTCTTAAGTGGCTTAGCTTTTCTGGTGCAACTTTGTTTTGGGATCAGTGCTCAGTAATATGTACAGGTCTCTGCATTTGCTTGAAAAGCCCCATGTTACAATACTGAAACAACAGGCAAAAGACTCCCTGATAATAGCTTTATTCAACCTTGCTGAAAATGTTAAGTCTAGTAACAATAAAGGCTTAACTGTTCTACAGGCTGGCCAACTGGTCTACAGGAAACAATTGCAGGCATTTAGCATTTCAGGACATATAAGCTAAAGCTACTCAGGGATGCAGGATGTGAATATATATCCCTGGTGCTTCCACACTGTTTGTGGAATGGCAGACATGGACATTCCTTTAGTCCATAGTAGCAACCTCATCTTGAAAAAATACAAATTGCAGAAATTTCAGTTTTGCTTTCATATATTTGGGTGAGACTGATGAGATTGTTTCTCATACTGTTTATTTGTACTGATGGTCACCGTGGATTCCTGAATGGCTCATGCTTGTAAATTCTGCACTTAAAGATGGTATAAAATAAATCATAACCTGGATAGGGAGAAAAAGCAATGCTTGATTTGAGTTTTGTTTCTGTGACTACTTTTTCTCTGAGTTTGAATCACTAGTTACAGTTAAAATTAGTCATCTTGTTAATTCTTAGCATGAAAAGCAGATTTCGTATTGCATTTAGTAGCTAATGAGTACTTATATCTTTGTTTTCCAAAAGTTGCTTCATCTAATCTGGTCTAATTTGTTGTTGCTCCTAAGCTATGTTCTTCATAAAAAATAGTTCCCACTTACCCTCAGCTGTTCATAACTTTGGTTTAAATGCTTGAAGATAATTATGATACTGCTTTAATTTTAGAAGTCAATTATACTCTTTTCCTCCTCTATGATTTCAAATCTTGTTCCATCCCTGCAGATCCTCTTCTCTGACCCTTCTTCCTTCAGACCCCTGGCATGTGAAAGCTGTGTTCAGATCACCTCTATTCTTACTAAATTCTTTTGTTTAATTCTTTCCTACATGAATTCTTTTTCCTATTGTTTGTGCTAATTCACTGCCTTTATTCATCATGATCTATCTAACGTACGGTTTAGAAATGCTTCAGCTGGGAACAAGAGAATTTAATCAAGTTAGGAAATTATCTTTTTATCTTAGTAGAATGTAATTGTGCATGTCATTTCAACTAGAATAAAAACCAACAGCACTCTTCATTATTTTTGGCAGACCCCCCAGCCCAAATGTTGCCTCTAATACCATGGTATTACCAACATCAGTAACAGGTATCATGCTCAGTATGACAGAGAGGTCTTATCACAGGTAATGGCAGATAATGACAGAGCTTTTGGGGAAACAAACAAACAAACAAACAAACAAAAATCATACATGCATATATTTTCATATAGGTATATATTTCTCACTGTATTAACAGGAAAAGCAATTTATTTCCAAAATCTTCCTCTTAGAAGTTGCCGAGATATTATTTGTATATCTTGTTCTGGCATTCACTTACAAAGTCTACTAACTTCACAATTGCCTGGGATTGCTTAAGGACCAAGGAGCTGAGGGTTTCGTCATTCACTGCTTCACAGTGCCTGATCCCTGCTCCCTGGAAGCCAGGAGCTGTGCTTGTAGTGCTGCTGGTTGCAAACTAGTGGTTCTGAAGTTAGGTTAACAAGTATTCAGCAGTGATATTGGGATAGCATTACAACAGCAACTGTTTGGTTTAGTTGCTTTTAGAATCATTGTTGAACATGTGATTACAATCTCTTTTTGGCACATAGAGCTCTTTCTCTTTGAGTTATACACAGAGAGCCAGTTTAGGCTCTTTGGAATTTTTTGTTTGCTTTGATTTCTCTATTTTTGATTTGAGAAAGCCAGTAGGGGCCCCTGTTACTAGCTTGGTTTGCATTTCTGATTAAAAGCATTCTATTATGTGAGAGGAAAAAAGGTGTTGCAGATGCCCAGGCTAGATTCATCAAATCTCCTAGGAAAAATCACTCCATAGCTGTATCCCAAAGAGAAAGAATGTTTTGCTGAGGCTGGTATCACAAGATCTGCACTGCCAGTGTCCTTATCCAAGGCAAACTGAAATGCTTCATAGCATCTATAAAAGCCATCACAGTGCTTGGGGCAATGAGGCATCAAGCCAGCACCTTCTAAATCACTTTTTTCTATGGCAATCTATATGTGCTAGTGTAACAGCATTTCTCATGTTAGAAAAATATTGCAATATTTTCAAAGTTGTGCTGCTTGGTCATTTTATTTTTGAAATCTGAGCTGTAAACTGAAACAAAAAGTGCACCAACATCATTCCCTTAAAAACCATCTATTCTTGGCATTTGGGACACATCCCCGAACAGCTCAGCTGCCTTGTCACATCAGATGATCAAAAGGCATTTTGACATAATTTAGGCTCTAACCTTCAATTTCACTCTCCATAAACAGAAAACCAAATGTTCCCTGCAATACACTGAGAAAACAGAAACTGTGCCTGTGTCACTCCGAAACAAATCTATCACTACAGATGAGACATTTCCCCACCTTCACACAATAGATGCTTTTATTTCTTACTATCAAGACTGGAGCCAAACAGAACACTATTTCTTTGTGCATAGGTATTTCTTTTAAATTGTTAGCGGGATGATCCTTTTAAAATTGCTAATCAGCTGAGCTATGATTAATATGACTCAAGTAACTGGAAAATCTCATAGTCTTGTAATCACAGGGCTTTTCAACTGACTAGTCTGACAGTATTGCTCTCTCTCCTCATAAGTAAAAAGATGTTTAGCCTGGAAAAGAAAAGTTAAATAATATGTATCATTCAAATTGATAATAAAAGAAGTTATTCTTATAGCATTATAACACTGTCTGTACTTGCTGATTAAGTGCTCCATTAGTTACTTTAGCCAAAAAATATACTAGTTGCCAAAATTGTTAGATTACTTTTGAGCAGTGCAGATTGCTCAAACAGGTTCATATTACATACTTTCCTAATAATTTACAAATAAATAGTACATCTTGCTCCAGTTGCTACTACTCTGTATGTAAATCATAGAATCAAGGAATGGCTTGAATTGGAAGTAACCTTAAAGATCACATACTTCCAACCCTAGCTTGCCACCCAGCAGACCAAGCTGCCCAGGGCCCCATCCAACCTGGCTTTGAGTGCTTCCATGGATGGGACATTCTCCAGGCTGAACAAGTGCAACTCTCTCCGTGTGTCTTCATAGGAGAGGTGCTCCAGCTCTCTGACCACACTCATGGCCCTCCTCTGGTCCCTCACCAACAGCCCCACATCCTCCTTGTGCTGGGGGCCCCAGGCTTGGACACAATACTCCAAATGGAGCCTTACAAGGGCAGAATTGTTGAGGACAATCCCTTCCCTGCTTTACTAGCCGCTTCTCTGTTCATGCAGCCCAGGATACTATTGGACTTCCGACTGCAATCATGCTCTGCTGTCTTGTTTTTCATCCACTAGGAAGCCCCAATTCCTTTTCCACAGAGCTGCTCTCACTGAGTTCTTCTCCCAGTCTGCATCCCCGTTTTCCCTGCTCCCCTGTGCAGAAACATAAGAAGCTGCTGACCCCGCTGAACTGCTGGCTGGCAGCTTTGAGCCTTTTGGGAGCCAGCAGCTTTGAGAGGCTCTTCCTACCAGTCAGCCCCTTTGTTGTTTCATGAAAGTCAACCGAGGTCAGCTTAAATCACCAGATCTGCAGTTGGTAGTAACTGGTGTTAAGCGAACACTTCTTTTCCTTGAACGCAGACCTTCCTTTGGTAGAAAAGGCAGGAATCCAATAGTTTTCTAGAAATGTATTCAATGAGGAGAGCTATCAAATTGGAACAGAGAGCAGTGGAAAATATAATGTGCAAGTGCAGCTAAAACACTGAGTGGTGAATCACAGCTTCATAACAAAGCCAACTACCTCTAGGATAGAGCATAACCTGTTTAATTAAATCAGATGTGCATGATACAAAATATGTGCTTAAGTCACCATTGCAGAACTGTTTTAGTGAGTAATACTGCCAAAGCTTCATTCGTATAGAACTGTATTGGTCTAAGCAACATCATTTTTTGTAAAGATTCTCAGACTCATCAACCTCTGAGTCTTGCTCTTCATTAGGCTTTCAAAAGATGTCCTTATTGAAACTCCTATAATATTACTCTACTCATTCTCAATTTTAATGCTTTGCCAATACCTGGAAAGAAAAAGCATGCATGGTATAAGGCATCTTGTGTCACTATAGACAAATAAAGTGATATATCCAGCTAGGCAGTGGGAAATTGGTGAGTGTTTGCTCTCCTCACAGTCTGTGCTGTCAGACTTTAAGTCTGGTCACTTCTGAAAGCAATGCCTTCTGGGAGAACTTACTAGCAGGAGCACCACACTGCTGTAATGGAGAAGCTACACACAGCCAGGTGAACTGTCCACACCTATCAACGGACCCTAATTATACTTAAAATAAGAAATATAATCTGATAGATACATTATTTCTCAACCTGTCCATGGGCAGAAGCAAGGATGAGATGGCAACTGCACAAATATTGCTAGCTGAAGCTGCCAGTGGTAGAATTTTTTTCAGAATTTTAGTCCTCAGAGCTTATTTATGGAAAATTTCTGTTGATACCAACAGGCTCATTAAAATGAAGACAGCAGAAGGTGTAATGCAGAAATCTGCCCAGCAAGTATTACTAATAATTAATTTCAGAATAGAAAATGATGATTAGGTGGGGACCATATTTTATTGCAGGCCCTCTTTTCATTGCATCTGCAGCTGGTTTCCAACTGAGTCTCAGACGTGGCTTTACATTCTTGACATCTGATCCCACACTAGGACACAACAGTTTGAACAGACACTACCTGCAAAAAAGTAAAAATATTAATGAGTTTTCCATCAAAAGCCACAGGGAATTTGTTACCATGGCTCGGTTACATAAAAGAGGGCAGCGCAGCTGTATTTTTATAGGTGTTCATGGATTGCTTTAGTGCATGCTGTTTAAAAAGAGCTCATATAAAAATAGAGTTTATCTAATAAAGAAAATGTAAATTTTGTCATGTTGCCTGATATGAACCAATACCAATACTTTGTTAATGTTTTGTTTGCTTTTTTTTTTTTTTTTTTTAGGATCGTCTATAATGAAATCTGTGTTGAGGACTGTATGATTTTTAATACAAAATGTGTTGATTTGATTGCTTCATTTTGGATGTCATTTTGAATACAATATTTTGGAATTTTAATGCATCATTCTTAGGAATGATTGCTAAGTGGGCATGTTTCAGATTACAAATGAACTCAGTTAACACCATTCTTGATAAAGAAAGCTGTTATCCAAATAATTTGTTAAGATGATTACGTGAACAGAGAATGAAAAGCATGAGCAGAAAATCCAACATGACCTCTTACAGAAAATAAGTTTGAGTTTCCCAGAGGCCACAGACTGGTGCCTTTGGTCAATGAATTGGCTAGACATAATAAAAACAACAACCACAGTTCCACAAAATAATTCTGACTTTTTTGTGTTTTTAAAGATAAGGTGAAATAGGTTGAGACTTCTACCTGCCTGATTTGGTACTGGATTCCTCAGGCCAGCAGAGGTCCTGCTAAAGTCTGTGGTAGTTGTGTCCACCATATGCTATGAAAGGACACCAATAGGATCTACCAAAAGGAATCTTCTAATCTGAAACCAATTCCCTGAGGTTTACAGCAAGAGTCTGACTTTAGAAAAGTTTTTTGATGCATTTTCATGGCAATACAGATTCTTTTTTCACGTGTTCTAAATTTTAAGGAAACATAAGAGATGAGATTTCTTGAGTTTCATTGAAAAATTCAGAAGAGTACAGCACTCAAGTTGATCACTGTTAAAAAGGAAGATTTAGAGTGCAGTTTTCAGAGGCACTTGACTTCTTTTTTGCTCCAAGGCACTCTTCGCTCAGGCACATCTGATGACACCACATAGTCAGTGACTGTAGTTTTTTAAATACTTCATAGAATCATAGAATCATAGAATAGTTTGAGTCGAAAGGGACCCTTAAGAGTCATTTAGTACAGCTCCCCTGCAACAGGGGACTTCTGCAGCTTTCATGTAGCATTGTGTGGTTTTGAGACCGATGTGTGAATGGTGTATGGTTCTGTATATTCACATAGTACATCATTCAAAACAAAAGGAGTCTCATTACAGCTATTTATTAATGGCTGAAATCTGAAATCCACAAAATATATATTAGTAGAGAAAAAGTCAACAAAGCAAGAAATAGCACTTATTTTAAGAAATCAGAAGGATTTTTTTTTTTTTTTTTTCTGTGATATGTTAGTGTCTTTAGCAATTGTTGATCCTCTTGAGAATATGCTGAGTGGTTTTTATTAACCCACTGGTGTAGTTAGCTCAGTACTCTGTGGGGACATGTGGGAATTACTAATAGGCACAGAAAGAATGGCTGTACCTGCCTAGAGTTCAACAGGTCCTTTCCAATGATTATTCATTGAGGAACTAAATTCAAGCTCTGTAGCCATAAAGGTTCCTGAGGCTACATGAGGCAAGATGGTGGCTAAAGTTCATAATTTTATTCTAAAAACCATACTTAAAAGTTTCAATTCCACAAAGTTTAGGTTTTGGGGGACTTCCAGTTCCCCATATTTTTTGGAGGCAGTAGGCATTTGAATTATTTGTAGGTGTTGTGGAACCTGGAGAGGAAAGAAAAAGATGGTGGTATAATTATAAATATTTAAGATATGAGAGGAGTCTATGTTATCTGGTTGATAGAGCATTCCTTTCAGTGAAAAGCCATCACCCTACGATCACTTCCAGGTCCCTATTTCTGAGGTACTACTGTGTGTGCCATTGTGTGCCACTCCTGTAGGTTCCACCAAATGTCATCTCTTCATCTCTCCATATTGTTCTCTACTGAGTTCCTTCTTTGACTTGTGGCAGTTACCATTCTATTTAAGGAGTCTGACCCTCCCCAGGAGGAATGTCTGACCTCGTTAACATTTAAATCATTGTTTTCTGGGGAGCTCAGAACTGATGTCTGGAATACACTGAAAAAGAGAATGAAATAGTCTTTCAGATATAGTAGATAGTGAGTATCTGAAAGCTTTTATTTTAAGCTCCCCACCTTTGTGTAGTGTAGCATTGAAACAATCATTGTTGATCCTTTAATCTAATCCCCTTTTTATAACACTGTCAACTCTGTGAAATTACTTCTCTCTTCAGTGCTGAATACAAATGCATCTGTGCACAAGATGATGCTTGTAGACATGCATTTATACTGGAATTCAGATGTCTGCTTCTTCCTTTAAAGAAGGGTGAAAAGTGAAGGCGATGGATCCAAATGAATGTTTGAAAATGTGTGCAAATCATCCCCAATATGCGTCTTCAAACAGGGAGCTTATTCAAGGAAGCAGATACTTGAGGAGTGGTTCTCCATTACTCATTAAAAACAATACAACAGTCAACAAAAGATGTTTGACGTGGTAGCATCTGCTTTACCTTTATCAGATTAGACTTTTAACAAAATAAACTAATCTGCAAATGTAAGATAGTCATCGGATTCAGAAGCAATTGAGGCCTTTAACGTGTGCTGAAGCATGAGATTAAATTTTATAGCAGAAATTATACGAAAACAGTGGTTAAAAAACAGCTTTGAAAATTTCTCTTCCTGATGCGTCATTAGTAAGACTATTATTTCTGATTCTTTTTGTTGTATGATTCTGGATGGAGATTACAATCCTGACACAGATGCCATCTTTCTCTTTCATTGACAAGCCATGGCTTGGTCAACACATTCCCTTCCCTCTCCTTCACTAGATCCTTTTGATCTACATCAGGTTTCTGAGAGTCGCTCATTTTCTGTACATGTAGCCAAAATAAATACATGCCATTTATTTCCTTCCTTTTCCCTTCCCCCACTGTGTACTTATTCAAACAGTCCCAACAGACTGTCTCTCTTGGTAGACTTATTTTCCTTATGTCCTTTTTCACTCCATGTTTGTATTCTCCCCCATCTTTGTTTGGCAAATGATCTCCTTATACAGGGTTTTCTCTTTCTTCTTTCTCCTCAAAAAAGTATCCCTAACAGATGTCAGCCTTTAAAAACAGAAGTAAAAAGAAACCTGGAAGCAAAAGTATTCAGCCTTATATCATCTATGTTTGGTGAAGTGTAGTATTCAATTTGATTCAACATTATAATTTTCCACAAATAATTCTGGTTTATTTCAAGAGTTTATTTGGCATTTAGGTGCTATTAGTTGAATATACTTCCCTGTGCTTGCCTTACTCTGAATTTAATTTTTAATTCAATTGTTCGTTTATTTCTTTTGAAACCACAAATGATGGTTTATTTTTGCTTTACGCACAGCTTATGGAAAGACAACATGGATCAATTGGTTGACTATGTCACGTGAAGAATAAGGATGGTGCTGTTTGTTGTTATGACAGCCTAAAGACAGTTTGCTGGCAGACCAAGTATCTCTTATTATATGAGTGTGTACCACTGGGAGAATTAGACAAGTTTTTTCTGCATGTGACTCATTTTAAATGCCTGAAACTTGAAGCAGCAGCCCTCAGAGCTAAGCAGAAGTTGAGATCATTGTCTTCTGGTGGTACATTTGTTGTGCCTCAGATCATGAAGAAACAGAAAGTAGCTGACGCTTTTGAAGAAAAGAGGGAGGAAAATAGAAAGAAATAGAAGAAGGAGGAGACCAAGGAATAAAGACGTCAGAAGATGAAAAGAGGTTTTAATCTAAGAAAATGACTGTCTCTGAGTTCATGGTGTTTATTATCCAGCAGGTTTGTGAAAGCACCCATTTTTTTCTTTGGAAAGAAATGTAGGATTCCTCGAGGAGCATCCAAAATAAGCATCCAACATAAAATACATGATTATTTTCTAGGAAACATTCCCTCCCTGAAAACTGGGTGCTTCTGTCCTTTGCAGCTTTTCTGTACTTCTTTCTGGTGCACAGTAGTTGCTTCATTTCATCTTCATAGTTATCCTGAGAGCACTTGATTCAGTTGATGAAATGTGTTATGTCCCAGAAGTACAGATCGAGGGCTGCTAATTGTTCAGCATTACAGGGTATTAATTGTGCTGGTAGCTCAGAGATGTTGGTTACATTTTGTACTCAGAAAAGGCCTAAATATATTTAGTTTCCTTTGGCCACAGACACCTAGCTTTTCATAATGGGCTAGTAAGGTTGGGGCCTGCGTAATCAGAAGAGTGGTTCTGGAGAGCAGTATTTCAAAATAGGACTCTTTTAAAAAGTCTTTCAACCATTGCCTCTATGTAATTTCCTGTATATAGAATTGCAAGTGAGAAGGATGTGTAAGAGCTTGATGACGTTCTGCTACCACTGTGCTGTTTCAACATCACATGTACCCAACAGTATGTCTTGCTTTTCTTCTATATGTTAATAAGCACTAACAAAACTTGCCTTTTAAAAACAGATCCTAGCAACAAAAAAGGATAAATGATACTGACATGAGCTTTTTTGTGTCAAGTATGTTGATTTCATTATGGCTGAAATGACATTTATGCAACTGATTGAATCACTCTGCAGGGGAGGATTTGCTAATACTGTTGCATTTAGCCTACTCCCTAAACTTTCTGTTTAGTTATGATCTTGACATGGTAATGAATGTATGGTCAGTATCAACAATGGTTAACCTCAGCTACAGCTTGACCTTTTTCACTTGTTACTTATGGTCATTCTAGGTGACTAAAGGCAGTGTTGAAATATTATGCGTATGCTGTTTGTGTTAACATCCCACACTATCCTGTTTCCTGTGTCCAAATAACCAGAGAAGTGTATATAGTACTTTGGCTTTTTCTAAGAAGTGCCTTGTCTGTCTGGGTAGTGAATGATAACCCAGACCTCTTTGGTTTAACATAAAGACATCCTATGGTGCTGCTTGCTGTTTCGGCCAAAACTTTTCCATCAAATTCTCATTCTTCAAATCTCCAGATGTGTGTTCTGCCCTTACACAATGAAATTCTCCACAAGAGGGAAGTCTTGAGAGTTTCATAGCAAAGATAATTGTTCTACCTTTTTGATGCTCGTAGTATGAAACTGAGTAACTCTAACAATACTTGTATTAAACCATTAAAGATTTATATAAATGATGCTATGTTCATTTAGTTTTTTGTTTTCTTTTGCTTTGTTTTGTTTATGTGAACTTCCTTCTTTGAGTTGTTTACTGTATTACAGAGAGTGTCATTTAATTCATTTGACATGACAATAGTCAATGTATGGCAGAAAATACATTACACATTTTTGGCAGTTTTTGTGAACAATTCTGTACCTACAGTGAATATAAGATACACAGTCCTGGTTGCTTACACAGAGTCATGGAATTGCTGATCTTGATGGGGATCTTTGGAGAGATCACTTACCTAGCTTTTGTAGCTCTTACATATTCCTTGCTTTGCATATTGAATTTGTCTATTATACTCTGTTGTGGTACAGGATTCTATGTACTGTATTTATTGTGGACATTGCTCCCCTTGCAGCCTAATGGTCTGGCTGGAAAATGAAAGCTTGGACCCTCCAGTACTGCCCTCGGTGGTAACTCCTGGTGAAACTTCAAAAGTCATTAACTTTATTTTCTCATTTTGTCCATCCTTTAAATGAGATCACCAGTGTTTAATTGTTCAATATCTCTCTAAATATTATGTGCTGTACTGTATAGTCTCATTTCTGAATACTTACTCCTCTGAACACAAGTAATTGTTATTTTTTGTGTTTTTGTTTTGTTTCTGCCCCAAATTACATCTTGTATCATGGCAAAGATCCCCACAGCATTTTATATATTTTCCATCTGATCCAGTCCAGTGTTTTTTCTTTCTTTCCAAGTGGAGACATACTTTGTTGAAAACCATCTGTAAAGATAATTATATCTATTAAAGGCAACAAACAACATGGCACTTGCTCATGGAGTTCTTTGGAAGATAAAGCTGTCTCTGGAAACAAGCAGCTTATAGTTTACAGCTGCAGAGGCCTCCCAGGTGCCAGCAGTGTCAGACACTTTGATGCCCACTCACTCGTCTTAGATCATAGAGCTTGGGCCTTGGGCTCCTGCCACAGAAGGCTGCTCAGACATTGCTGGATCCCAGCTCCTCCACATATTCCAGACTACGTGGGATTTCCCGTATGGCACAGCCACATCTCATGTGACATACAGCGTGATATAGCTTAGTGAAAAGTTACATATTCTATTCACTTAGTGTCATTTTTTTCCTCTTCCCGATGCTGTTTTTATTTGGGCTCTGGAAATCATGTTTCTGAGTGTGCCTGAGTATTCTTGTGCTAAGATATATATACACATATATATACTTATAAAATTAATTCTTATTGACTCATATAGAAATACAAAATTGTTTGGGACAGTAGTTTATAAAAGAGCTCCTGTTCCATATTTTTTAAAAGTAAAATACATCTTTTTTATTACTTGAGTATGTAAAGTCTTCTCTACTAAAGAATAAGCAAAAGGCTATTTATTGTGTTGTAATTTATGCTAGTACTCTCCCTTTATTAGAAGGGGAAATTAGTAATGATGATTAATTAGAGAATGAAACATTAATCAGCTGTATTTGAAGAGATGACATAGAATTGCGAAAGATTTCTTCATTATATCATTTTTCATGTCTGCAGATCTGGACTTAAAACTTTCAAATATGTATTGAATATGGGGCAAACAAACAGCAAAATATCCTTAGCATCAACAGCAGGGTAAGGGTTTTGCTACAGAAACAAAATTATCAAAAATTTATAGACAAAAATTCATAGTTTTTGTTCGTACATGAATGCACTTTTTGTGTAAGCACATTCAGCTTATTTAATGTAGATTCATCTTTTTCAGTCAGTGTGAATCTTAACACCTATTTAGTATACCTGGCTTGGAAAAATCTTTTTAAAAGCAGAAATCCTGAAGTACAGTGCTAAAACACAGTATTGCTGACTGATTACCTAAAGAGCACTTCTGTGTTAAGACCACTGAAGACACAGAAAGCCAAGTAAAACCTTATCAGTGTGCTTTAGGGGAAGCTGGTGACTCAGTGCTTGACTTGTGGCAGTGTTCATGTACAGACATACACACCTCTGCGTGCAAGTCCTCCACCCTCCTTTCTTAATCAAGTCGCTACTGCACACAACAGTATTACTGCTAGGTATGCCAGCAACTCAGATTTAAAGCACTTTCATGACTTGTGTACGTGCAGTTTCAAAACTGTTACAACAGTCTTCTGGTACTGACCCGGTTCACCTATTTGTTCTTACAAACTGTCAGCGTTTGAGTAAGTGATACTAATTCCATTTTCTCTGTCACCTTATTTTTCAAATACTAGGAAATTAGCTTCTGCACGACTGACAAGTAGGAAGTTCTTGTCTTCAGATGACAAAGAAAGTCAAAGAGATTAAATGACTTGTCAAGGACACACCAGGAGATGAGGAGATAGCTGGGAAGAGCTATTTTCTGCTGCTGAACTCCTGTGCTTTAATCCCAGGATCATACAAATGAATGCAGGCAGAAACTTGACCTGAAAATAGCAGCTTTTCAGTTAAGATCACTAATGAGGATTTTAATTAGTTGAGTAAGCCAGTGTCAATACAATCAGTAAACCAAACTCCATGACCTAGCAGCCTACTTCTTCCTGAAGGAAACTGTATGCTAGATGAGTGTGTATCAAGCCTTTTCAGTGATAATTTACCATTTATTGACACAAGACTTGCTTCATTAACTTTTTTATTTCCTTTTTTAATTAAACGACGTTTTTATTTAGAATGTAGATCCATTCTGTACGTTCTCCACCAGGCTAAACTGGTCACCCATCACCAGCTGGTTGGGCCGTGTGAACTGTCATGGACCTTGACAAGCCCTGTGTCATCTCCTCCTCTAGTGGCTGGGCTTTCTCTGCCCATGTCTCCAGTCTGCCATGGCCTGCCTTCCATCTGGCCCCAGCAGTGCACGTCTGTTCCCTCTGCTGCATGGGGAACTTACATCACTCTGCTGGTGCTGGTGGGAAGTCTCCTCACCAGAATGCCAGCGTCTGCAAACAAGTGAAATAAATTTTTCAGCAGACATCACACTCTATTCTCTGACTTTTATTGTTTTAGAGTCATTATAAATGAAAGTCTTCAACAGTTGTACGACTACAGCTTTAAATTCACCTAGACATACTCTGAAATGCAACATTCTGTGTTGCATTACAGCAGAGTATTCACCAGTGGAAACAGTTTGCTCAGTTGGGGAGACTTTTTAGTGTAAATGTGACAAATAATCAAGGACACTTTATAACTGAATGCTTTTCAATAAACAATGAAAGGAGGAATTGTTGACCTGCAAAAAGCTTAGGATGATTACATGTGTTATGCACCATAGTCTTGCACTCATTAGTGGTCACAAGTGCAATAAATTTTGCAACCACTGAGTAGACTTCTGGTTCCAAGTGCTTGTAAATATTACTAGGAGACAGGGAGGAGGAAGGGCCAATAATGGAAGGAGGGAGAACAGTATGATAGCTGACCATCATCAGCAAAGAGAAATGAGCAAAATAAGAAGGGAGTGGAAAGAAAAACTGGTAAAGAAGTTTCCTTGCAAACTCCCCAGAAAGGAAGGAGACCAGCTGGTGAGAAAAGACAATATGGAAAGGAGAAAATAGTACTGCTTTACTGGACTCGGCTGGACGAGCTGCAGAATTTTCCTGCAATGACTGCACTGAGAAAGCTGTGGCAGCCTGGGGATATGCTGCATGAAATGCTCTTAGGACATACCTAGTGCCAAGAATTATTTCACCACTAGAATCAGCTGCCTTTTCCAATGACTGTATAGGAAAAACTCCAAACAAATCAAGTCTGCACGGGGTTTTTGCTGATGCAAATGATGTTCTGGTGAGGGCTATTGGAGGCCTTTGTTGCTCTTAGTACCACTGGCAGACCTGCATTTTCATACAAGCTCCCTGAAAAGGTAAACAAAGAGCAAAATATCTACTCACTAAAGCTTATTCAGCATAGTCAGTAGAGGAATATATGTACAGACACTAAGTCAAAAAATGTAAAACTTTACAGAAGGTTTCTACATGCTATTGGGAATGCAATTGTAAATGCACAAGAGAAGCAGTAAAACAATAAAAAACGTTGTAAATTACCTCCTCAAGTCTTGGTTATGCGGGCTATTAAGCGGCAATAGAGCAGTCAATTTGTGTTAACTTCCACCATCCATAGCAGATGAGAAATTTAAAAATATCTCAGTTCTAAATAATTTTCTGAGTAACTTTGCTTGCATCATTTTAGCAGAGTTCAGAATGAACAAAAGAAAAAAAAAAAGCAGTTGCTGCTCACCAATTAAAAGTTTCAGCAAGTTATGTGAAAAATACTACTCTTCTTTGTCCTGTTTGAAAGTTTCTGATGCAGCAAAAAAAAGAAGTGGCAGCTGTTAGTGGCACCTGTAAAGGGGCCTTGCAGGGGCAAGGAGCAGGCATGAATATCCAGGAGTTGTGCACTCTGCTGAATACAACCCCCAAACTGTGGAGCCCTTTTTGTCTCTTTTTGAGCTTTGTAGAGCCTTTTCCAGAGCTTTCTTTCACCTTCCTGTTCATCCTCCTCTTAGCAGAGCAGGCTCAGACCAATCGGTTTTGAATCTTCCCTAGCTTGAAGTGCTCTCCTGTTGAATCATAGGGCATCCCAAATTGGAAGGGATCCATGAGGATCATTGAGACCAACTCCTGGCTTCGTATAGGACCAGCCAAAAAACAAGCCCTATGTTTGAGACGTTGTTCAAATGCTTTTGGAAGGAACTCCATCAGCTCGGGGCCATGCCCTCTGCCCTGGGAGCCTGTTCCATGCCCACAACCCTGTGGTGAAGAACCTGTTCCTGATATCCAACCTGAGTTGAATCACCAGCTCAGGTCTCAAATCACACTTTTCATTGCATGGAAAGCTGCATGGAAGTTCAGTTACCGCAGGGAGGCCCATAACATCTGTCAGTCATCTCTTCACTGCAGAGGGTCACAGTTACTGCTGTAGCAGTGCCTCTTGGGAGTATTCTCAGCCAAATTTTCAGCTCAAATTTTGGCTCCAAAAACACTGGTTTGGTTCTTGGTCCATAATGGTTCTATAAGTTTAGATGTATTGGCTTGAGACTGTGGTCTAAGTCTTCCCACAGTCATTCAGCTATCTCTCTTTTTAAAAGTTAAGGACATTCTATGAAAGAAATACAAGCTTGGAAGAGAACCATGGCTCTTCTTTTAGAACACTGTATCCTGGTTATTCCTAAAAAGGAATTATCTGAACTTCCTTAATTCTAAAGCTATAATGAAAACTAGAAGGGATTTAGCAGGTGCCAATTATAATGATCAGTCTGCATGGGCACCAAACCTGCAATTATAATTTCCAGGTTAAATGATTAGGCCACAGAAAATCTGAAAACATAATAAAGAATTTGTTCAAACTTAATTAGGACAAGTCATTACAGCAATGGTGCGAGGGAGGATGGAAAGGAGGCAATGAAAGGAAACTGCTGTCCATAATGTTGTATAAAGTAAATTCACTCTTCAGTGAATCTGTGGCAGTGAAAAGTTAAAAAAGAAAGATTAGGGAAAAATAGCAAAGGAAAGAAACTGGAAAGAAGAAATAAACTGTTGATAGATATAGGCACAACAACAACAACAAAACAGGCTTTCTTAAACCTTTGTATGTTTTTTGCTCCCATGACCACTGCAGAAAGGTTGATTTTGTTCTTTCATACTCAATTCTGGTTCCTTCCCGAGCTCCACATCAGCTATTTTACCGTTGGCTCTCTGTGCAGCTCTGTCACAACTTTTGGAAGGACTCTTATAGAGGAAGTAAAGGGCAGTGATGAGCAGACATGGCCAGAAGCAGCCTCAGCTCTGGGAACTGCAGGGTGACTACAGCTGGGCTCTGACTGCCCTCCTTTCTGACTCTCTGAAATAATATGATTGTCAAAATCTATTAATTTTATTTCCAGCTTTAAATTGTTCAGTATTTGCAGTTAAATGTCAACACAACTCTTTTTATTCCACAGCATTCTCTCCTTTTAAAAAGATCAACTAAAGGAGAACAGAGCTACTCAAACAGTACTTTTTCCATGCCTCATTGTTGCAAAGAAAAACTTGAAATATGATGAGACTATAAAGAGAGATATTATAGTGCCCACAGGAAAAAAAAATTAAAAAAAATAAAGACACCTATTTTACATCCTGTGGTGTTTCTTTTTTATTTATTTATTTATTTATTTATTTAGGTAATGCTTATTATTTTGAGAGCCCGATTTCTGATTTTTGAAGAATAAGTTGAGACAATACCAGTAGCAAAGTACAGCTGCCCTTCTCCTGTGCCAAGCCCTCCTAACTCTCCAAGAGCTACAGAGCCCAAACCCATAGGTCACACTACTCCAGGACAGTTCAGCCTCCAGTCTATCAACACAGAGGTTACTTACATCATAGAATCACCAAGACTGGAAAAGATCTCCAAGATCAGCGGAGGGCCACGAAGATGGTGAAGGGCCTGGAGCATCTCTCCTATGAAGAAAGGCTGAGTGAACTGGGTCTGTTCAGCCTTGAGAAAAGAAGACTGAGAGGGGACCTGATCCAGGTCTATAAGTATCTAAGGTGTGGGGGGCAGAATGGCGAGGCCGGACTCTTTTCAGTGGTGAGTGGAGACAGGACAAGGGGAAACGGCCGGAAACTGCAGCATAGGAAGTTCTGCACAAATGTGCACAAGAACTTCTTTACAGTGAGGTGACGGAGCACTGGAACAGGCTGCCCAGGGAGGTGGTGGAGTCTCCTTCTCTGGAGATGTTCAAGACCTGCCTGGATGCCTACCTGTGCGACCTGCTGTAGGGAACCTGCTTTGGCAGGGGGGTTGCACTCGATGATCTCTGGAGGTCCCTTCCAACCCTACAAGTCTGTGATTCTGTGATCACCCAGTCCAACCTTCCACCTATCACCAATATTTCCCACTAAACCATGTCCCTCAGCACAACATCTAAACGTTTCTTGAGCATTTTCAGGAACAGTGTCTCCTGGCACAACTGGAGGCCATTCCCTCTTTTCCTATTGCTAGTTACTCAGGAGAATAGGTTGACCCCCACCTCAACACAGCCACCCTTCAAGTAGTTGTAGAGAGTGATTATTCATAGAATCATAGTATCATAGTATCATAGAATCACAAGGTTGGAAAGAACGTACAAGATCATCTAGTCCAACAGTGCTCCCATCACCATTACTACCACTAGCTACTAAACCATATTTCGTGGCTCCTACTTTCACATATGCCAGACTGTGGATGTTCCTGTTCAGGTTGAGTATCTGTCCAAGTTATGCTTAAGACCAGAGGACAGCATTTGTCCAGTGATGTCTTATCCTGCACTATTGGAATACTGTATCCCATTCTGGGCTCCTCAGTTGAAGAGAGACCTGGAGAGAGTCCAGCAGATCATCTGCAAAGATGATTCTTGGAATTGTTTATTGGCATTTTCTTGGGGAGCTGAGCACTGATTATGCTTGTGGAGCCACCAGAAGTATTCAGTGCTGCATTATGCATCTTTACTTGTACACAGTTTGTTAATCTCTTTTTTTGGGATCTATCCATGTTCATTTAGCTTCTGTGCAACATGATTTAGAAAGTGAAGGAAAAGAGGGAGAAATTCTCAGGAAGTTCACTCTGATGAGCAGCTAAATTGCTGTTGTACTTTCTGGAGAAAATATGAGTTCATATTACAAGGAAATGAGGGGAAATACTGAGACTAGGAAAAAAAAACAGAGGGAATAACAGGTCTACCAGTTAAAAAAATCCAGATACAACTGAACAAACTCAGCCCAACCCTCCAAAATGTCTGATGTGTCAGACAGCACCAGCACATTCACTGCAGGTGTGTGGTGAGAGTACTGCACCGGGGAGTAACAGGCAAGTGGCAGACTCACCCAGCCTGCAAGACAAGTCTGAGCTCTCTGAGGGTTGCTGGGCTGTTTATTCTCTTTCAGAGCTCTGCACATTTGAAAGTAAGAGGGTGAAAACAGAAAGGCTTAGGAAAAATTGCTTTTTTTAAAGAAAAAAACAAAACAGATGGAGTAAGTCCTCGGGTAATGTTGATTACAAATCACTGACTTTTCAGCCACTGAATTGGTCAGATCAAATCGTGCTCTACTGATATGTGATAATCAGTTAAAACTGTTTGCTGTTCACTGTTAAGCTAAAATACTGTAACTCTGAGCAGATGTTCAGCTAAAGAGAGCTGGAATAGCTGCAGGATTTCAAACAATCTCTGCATTATGTTTCTCTGCGGGTTGCATCCAAGAGTATGGCAATCTGTTTCTTATAATGACTCACGAAACCAGATGTTACATGTAGTCAGTTTCTGAAATGCTTTAAATAAAGCAAAACAAAGTTGTTTCATAGATCCTCTCCTCCATCCCATACTCCCACTGTTTAAACAAGTTTTGGCAGTCATTTATTACGTGACTGATCCCACGGGCAGCAGCTAGATTACTTGTGAAGCCATTTGTAAAAGTAAATGTTTTCTGCATTCAAAATGTTTACCTACTTTCTCTTGATGAATTGTAGGAGCACAAGTCAGAGGAGTGGGGATAAATCACAGCTGCTTTTCTCCTTGGGATTCTCTGCATTTGTGGAAATAAATCTATGCTGCGAGTGTGCAGGGTACTCAGTTGATTTTCTTGGTGTAGCACCTTATAAAAGAAAATAATTGCCTCTTAACAGAGTAATAATAACAGAGTAATCTTCATTAACAGAGTAATCTTCATTCTTAGTACTCTGTAGATAATTTTTTTCTCCATTTCTCAATTCTGCTGTTCCACATCTACCTCAAAGAGGAGATCTGCAGGAACATCTCAGCCTGGTCTGTGGGAGTTTGTTGTACATCCAACTTCTTACCTGGAACAAGAATGAACTTCTGATTTGTTGCTCCATTCATTCTTGCTCTCAGCAAGGAGGTAGGTTAGAGGTTAGTTACTTTTTATGTATGAAAATTTGAATCTTTATTGACACAGATTGTTTATTTTATAGATTACTAAATAATAATGCTCTCCAAAAGTCCTCCGAGCTCTTAAAAATTAGGTGACTTCTTTTGTGCCAAAGCTCACATTGGATCTGGTAATCTATATTGTCCCAGAAAAGCAGAAACATCTCAGTGACCTATCTCTATCACTGGCATCTGCTGCTAAATAGAGCCAATGTGAAGTCCGCTATTCCCATAGCAGATGAGGTCATGCAGAAGGTCAGGAGGCACGCTTTGGGCAAAATGGAATTGCTGCAGCATCTATGAGTTCCTCCTCAGAGCTGTGCAAGCCCATATCTAATGTGTTCCACAGGAGAAAGAAGTGTCACAGTGTAAGGTGGCACTGCCATAAATGACACAAGTGCTGTCATTCTGTTAGCAACATCTAGCCATAAACCTTACAGGGTTCCAAAATTGCACACAAATCGGAGCTTGAATAGAAAATGGTAGAAGTGTCAAGCTACTACTTAAGCATCTGGGGGAAGAATAACCGAGATACATGAAGTAAGGTCAGCAGGCCAACCAAGGTGCATCTCTGCCATTCTTATTTGTCACAAAACTACAACTAATACAGATGCTCTGCCTGAGAGAGAGATAAGCACAATGAAGAAAAGAATATGAAGCACCAATAACCCTTGCCACCTGCCACATTTTGCTGGTAACTGCTTAGAGAGATGTTGCTCCACTTGTGTATATTATTCTCTTGCAACCATTACTGGCAGAAGCTAATTCAGAGAACCTTAATATATCAACAGCATTACTGGCAGGAGACAGGTATCATAAACTTGTCCACAGCTGAGTAAGAAGGCAAGGATGACGTGGTGTTCTACTAGATGAAAGAATTTGATTCAGTAGTGATATGGAAAACAAGAGATAAGTGTACAGGACAAAGGCCATGGCTGGCCATGAACTGACATCACATTGGCAGGAGTTCTACAGGCTGCTGATTTGACCTAAGTGTGGTGTTTTCCAAAGGGTGTCTTTATAAACTGGTCTTCACTACAGAGAAACAAAACAAAAAACAAAAAACAAAGGAAGGAAGGGAGGAAGGGAGGAAGGGAGGGAGGAAGGAAGGGAGGAAGGGAGGAAGGGAGGAAGGGAGGAAGGAAGGGAGGAAGGAAGGGAGGAAGGGAGGGAGGAAGGAAGGGAGGAAGGGAGGAAGGGAGGAAGGGAGGAAGGAAGGAAGGAAGGAAGGAAGGAAGGAAGGAAGGAAGGAAGGAAGGAAGGAAGGAAGGAAGGAAGGAAGGAAGGAAGGAAGGAAGGAAGGAAGGAAGGAAGGAAGGAAGGAAGGAAGGAAGGAAGGAAGGAAGGAAGGAAGGAAGGAAGGAAGGAAGGAAGGAAGGAAGGAAGGAAGGAAGGAAGGAAGGAAGGAAGGAAGGAAGGAAGGAAGGAAGGAAGGAAGGAAGGAAGGAAGGAAGGAAGGAAGGAAGGAAGGAAGGGAGGAAGGGAGGAAGGGAGGAAGGGAGGGAGGGAGAGAGGGAGGGAGGGAGGGAGGGAGAGAGGGAGGGAGGGAGGGAGGGAGGGAGGGAGGGAGGGAGGAAAAAAAAGTAAAGAAAAAAACCCCAAATAAGCATATGAAAACCCACCACTGCCCAAACAAACATTCAGTTATTTGCAGTGAGTTTTTCTTAAAGGAACTCCAGGTACTGAATTCATTTTTTGTTCCAATAAAACTTTAGAAAGTTAGCCGTGATGATGATGTAGCTGACCTAAATGCTAACGAAATACCAATTGCACGTCTAAATGGAAAGTGAAATAAATAAATTTCCTCTGCAAAACGTACTTTAAGGACTACATTTCAAACTGTTGCTGTGGTTACCACAACGCTCTCCTGGAAATCTGCTTAAAGATGTCATCCTCCTGCCATCGTGTGTCAGTTTGAGGTACTGCTCCAAAGAGCTGTCCTTACTATTGAAATGTTGGTCCAGTTTTAAAACTCTGCCATTTCTACCTATCATTAAGAAATAGATGTTGCAATATAAAAATCATTTTCTAAGCAAGTGCAGTTATTAATACAATCTCATGCTGAATGAGAATAATTAATGAATGTATACAGAAATGTGATGCACTGACTGTTTTTGTTTGTTACTTTTGAGACAGTACTCTATAACACCAAATAGTTTGGGATACCATCAGATAAGATGATGATGCTTGGTGCATTACCGTTTTACTTGAAGATAAATGAGTAATTACTGTCTTCCTGTGCATTCTTCCCCTGTCTCTGTCTCATTCAATTCCAGTCTCTGTAGAAAATCACTTCTGCCTATTCCTACACTAAACCAGCTATAACAGTTAGTTATGCCATGTAAAATTACCCAGCCTCAGCAAGCTGAGGGCACAAGGCGGGAAAAGGAGAGAAAGCTGCTTTTGGACCACGTAGGCTACAGAAACCAAAATCTCCTTCAATGCTGGAGTGCATAAACCAGCCAACTGCCAGCTCTCATCGGAGCACTGTGCAGCCACCAGCAGCCCTCACTGCCCTTTCTTTGAATCCCCATAAATCAGCACATCTTTTTCCCCCTTTGTTCTTCTGAGCAGCCATGGGACCAATCTGTCCACAGCAACCACCACTCAGCTTGTATTCCAGCCACTATGTTGGAACACAGAGCAACCAACAAATCATTCAGAAACATCCCTGTTCCAGGTGAGATGGGCTGTCACTGGGAGCTGTCATCCAGTGAGATAACTCACAAAAGGGAATCTGCCTCCAGAACAGAGTGGTTTACCATTGGGCCAACAGAGTGTTTCAATCTGCTGCCATCTCCTCACTGCAGTGCTCGTGCCCTCCTGGTGGCACCCAGCCCCTTAGTGACCTCTCCCAACAAAGTTTTCTCACAGAACTGCTTGGGACTGCATTTACAACAGATGATATCACAGCTTCCAAAGCTGTTCCCTTTCCTCATTTAATCTTCTACTCTATTTCCTGTTGTGATCAGAAATGAGATTAAAGGCTGTCACGAACGATGGAGCTGTCAGAGGCAATCAGCACACCCGGCCCTCTCCCTCTCTGTGACAAAGTGATGGGTTTTGGTGTCTCTGCTCTGACACTAAAGATACAATTTCTGCAAACCACTGTTCACATACATACTCCTATTGATTGCATAGGAAGTGAATTCCACAGGTCTGCAAGGTGCCCTCCTTTGGCTGTGCGCGTGCTGTTGCTGTTGCTCAGCTGTTCAAGCAGCTGATGAGGAATGAAAGCAAGTCAACTTACAGGGCAAACATCAGGGCACTGCTGCACGACCTGCATAACCCTGGAACTGTATTAAACATACATAATTAACCTGGCAGTGCTTCCTGTTACAGGTTATTACATTTGCAAGGTGCTTCTATCTCCCCCTGCCCCACTGCCATCCTCCAGCAGGGGCCTCCCTCTGTGATGAACATTTCTGCTGCCTTCCAGCACAGCAGGGCTTTCTCCTGCCTCTGGCCATCAGAAATAAGCAAAAAGAGAAAGTTTCATGTTTTTGTGATGTGTTGGCAAAATAGTTTTATTGTGATTAATCCTTTACTCCAGAGATACGCTGTTCTGTGAGATAATGTACAGAAACTTCACTTAAATCAACTTCACAGTTTCTCCCCGCAGCTAAAATTCAACTGAAGAAAACCAAACAGCCTTAGTTCTGTGGCAAAATAGTGACATTTTCCAATACATTGACCAAGGAAAGCAAAACACTTTGATTTTTTTTTTTTAATGTATTTTTTAAAATATTGCTTAATTCACTATTTCTCTGCAGTTGACCGAGCAATAGTACCCTCACCTTTTGACCTACTCTCTAGCTGCTATTTGAATTTCTGCTGATTCTCTACTATCTTCCTCTCTGCCATAGTAGGAAGCTTGAGGTCCTTTGTTGCTGGTATCAAATTAGAATATCCTTTTGTTGTCACTCTTGCCAGAATGTTGCATGCTGACTGCTGCTCTCTGTTGTTTCAGTCCTCCCAGTAATTTGCATTGCTTTAATTTGCTAAACTAAAAAGCATTAATTTGGCAGACTTTTCAATGGCTCTCTTTTGCTGTCTATTTACTGTTATCTGTTAATTAACTCTGTTTATGGCTTTACAGCAGGCTCTTCCTCACACTGGGTAACGGGAAACTTTTGTTCCTTTAGAGGAGCAGAGGAACTGCCTTCATTTCATGGAGGTAAGAGCTGGAAAAGACCTGTCAGACCACCAAATGAATCACTTGTTAAGTATGGGACTATTGCCTTTATTTCTGCTCCAGCTGTCAGAAACCTGAACACCAGGAAGCAATTGTTTTTGATTGCAGATTTGGCATTTATTTGTTGCTGTGACCTGGGCATTTTGAGCAATGTATCGAGCATAGTGGCTTTGCAACCAGAAACCAGACACCCACCTACCAACCTACCTACCTACCAACGAACTGATTGATCTACCAACCTACCTACCAACCTGTGTACCTGCCTATGTACCCACCTAACAACAGATCAACCAACAGACCAACGAACAGACCAGTGGACCAACCTATCGACCTACCTAAACAGAGCCAGTGGGCAATATGCTTCTTGGATTAGCTTCACCAGCAGTCTAATACCTCCACAGATGCATTTTTTTGTTGTTGTTAAAAAAGTAGAATTGTGAAAGCAAAGCAGTAAAGGTAATCCTGCAGCACTTTACACTTTCTGCGTTAATTGTTTTCTATACCCTGTTTTAAGTAGTTTGGGGGTGAGCTTTTGAGAAGCAAAGTGTGTCAGATGCCCACAAATCGCACAGATGTCTTCTTAGTGGCAAGGTGATTGCTCCTGCAACTATAGAGCATGTACACAGGAAGTTGTATCTGCATTGAAGAGGAAATGAGAATGTATATTTGAATGAACATTTGGATACTCGAATACACATTCATTTTCACTGAAAGTAAAGCAATTTTAGAGGAAAACAGAGATGTCTTTGCTGCCTACAAATGGCAGATGAGCAATAGAAAACTACAGATTAATTGTCTTGGTTTAATATTAGTCAGGCACTCTACAAAGTAAACCTAACCTACCATTACACATACAGTCCAGGTTCAGTAACAAGCCTCAGTGACAGTGCTCAAAAAATCTCAGGAGTCAGGCAAACAGGAAACTTAGAGACCATTTACCAAAAACATCTCATTTAATCATCACCCTATCTATTTTTCATGTTATGATCCTTCCTTTGATTTCATCCATTAGTTTTACCCTCCCTCAAACCCAGACCACACAGCTTGTGGCCAGCCCCATTCCTTCTCTATCTGGCATACCAAGGCACTCTCTGAAGCCAGCTGCTGCTCACATGCATACAGCATATGTACAAAGCATACCCATATCAGAGACAGACAGCAATCAAAAACAAGATTTTAGACACCTACATACCTGCAAGAAGTTAGAGAAGCCAACACCTCCAATTTACTCGTGTATTTTCTTTCCCAGGAAGATGAGGTAGTGTACTCACAAATAACTCAAGAGCAAAAACACTGCTACAGATGAAGTGCAAAAACCCTCATGAGCATTAAGAAAATATAAAGAAAAATACTGATTTTGTGAAAACAGTCTCCCAGTTGGTCTTCAAGTTTGCTCTTTAGAGCGAACTGCGAGAGTAGGTTCTCCTTTTGATGGGATTATTTCTGTTACAGTGACTGACTTAAAGAATAATTTATCAGAACTGTGATATGCAGAGATGTACTCAGTTATATAACTCAGTGTTGTTGTACACTATCCTTTGTAGTGTTAATGGGTTTTTGGCATTCTATTTTCATTGTCAAGTCACTCAATTGAGTGACAGCCACAGCAGTCATTTACATGGTGACTAAGTTACGTAGCAGTATCGGGATGCAGTCATATCTAGTGACAGCTGCAAGGAGAGTTTCCATAAATTGAATGCAATTTGTGAATAGAAACATAAGTAGCATTTGTGCAGTAATGTTACAGTATTCACGTGGCTTGTAATGAGCCATTTTACTTTACTGATCATAGTCATTGGGGCAGAAGCTCCAGGGGGTGCTATGGCATTGGTGCTGTCAGCTGATGCTTCCCTGCCTCAGGCTGCTCCTGCAGGGCACTTAACATAAGCACAACTGCCCTGTTTCCACACAGGAAATCTTTCCAAACAGATCCAGTTTCAACACTAATGCCTCCATGATAAGCTGTGCAAAGCTTTTCTGAGTATTTTAAGTCAGTTTGGGCCTTTCCGAGTGGTGATGCCCAGGATGCACTGCACAGGTGATGAGAAGGATGTGCTGTGCCACAGATCTGCATCCCACAGACACTGGACCAACAGGGCATTCCTAAAAGACAAGCGATAGCACTGCCCTCTGTGTGCTTACAGAAGAGAAATTCCTCCCTCTCCCCCCCTACAACCTGGAACCAAGGTTTTGAGAGCACCTTCATGCTTTTTTTGTTTTACTCGTCTTAAAAGCCTGAAGAAGTGGTGATGAAAATCTTATCCAAGGTGTTTACTGACCATAAAAAACAGCCAAGGACAGAATACGGTGGAACAGATAAACCTTGAGGTTGTGAAATATGACTCATGTGGGTGGTAAAAAAGAGAGAGAGCAAAACACATTAATCTTAACGTGCAGAGTTTTGATTCTGCTCTCTCAATTTCTGTGACAAATGTCCAGGTCCCACCTTATCAACTACACCTGTATAACAACAGCAGCAGAACTGCAGAGGCTGGCAGAGAATTTAATGTTATTCCTCAGAAAGTCTGCCACTCCATTTCCAATGGCAAATGTAAGGTAAGATTTTCTCCCCAGTAAGTAATTTAATTTTGTTAGCAAGAATATGAAGAGAAGCTCATAGAGCTACCTATAAAAACAAATCCTTGCTCCATTTCTCTGATGGATGCTGTCCAGGCAGTCAACAAAAACATCATGGGAATTCCATAGCAACTTGACAGGCAATGCAAAATGAATTGCATTGTTGGATTAGGAAGAAACATCTCAGAAGAAGCATGTTGGACTCTGGAGAAAAAAATAATCAGACAACAGTTCTTAGAAAACAGCAAAATTTATAAGTAAAATAACAGTATTCTGGAAGACGAAAGAAGGACCAGACTTCTTGTGGGAATGAGAGGAACATTTTTTAAAATCAAAAATAATTGAAGCATTAAAGAAATGAGGAATCATTAATGAAGATCTGGAAAGTATACATGGAAAAAAAAAATGAGAGGTCACCTGGTCTATTTTGCTGACACTTCAGTACTTCAAACTGGCTCCTGGTTTTCAGCACAAGAACTGCCTTTGACATGAATTTATAAGACTTTCTCTATTACAGATATTCATGAAGCACGTGAATAGAATCACAGAGATGTTCTAAGTTGAACACTTAATTCCAGTGAGATTTTGCTTATTATAGAATACGTACACAGGCAAGTCAGAATGAATGCAGTACTTAAAAAGCAAGATGTACTCCAATTTTCCAGTGGCGCCCAGTACCAGGACAAGAGACCGTGGCACAAACTGGAGCACAGGGGCTCTCTCTGAGCACCAGGCAGCACTGCTGTGCTGTGCAGTGCCAGAGCATTGGCACATGTTTCCAGAAGCTGTGGGATCTCCTCTTTGGAGACCTTCAGAAGGTGCCTCGCCATGGGCCTGGGCCCCCTGCTCTGGGTATCCCTACTGGAGCAGACGGCCCAGAGGGTCCTGCCAGCCTCAGCCATCCTGGGTGTCCATGATATTATTGTACTAATTACTGCCAGTTCGTGTGGTCCAACACAGACTGCTAGCACTACACAGTGATCTCCAGGCTCTCATTTTTGTTGATTCTAAGGGTGAAGAAACATGTTTATCAAGATTCACTTTCCATTTTCTGCTTATTTCTTTGAGCTAACAACAGATAACTCTACCTCTAAAATGGAAGAATGCAATTTGTAGAACTGTATGCTAGGTATTGCTCCAGCACAGTTCTCTAACATCAGTGTTAAGTGCCATGCATTGTAAATGTTCTTCCTCAATTCACTGAACTGTGCAAATGGTTTGAAAGAAAACCTTGAAATTTTGCTTACATAACCTTCCTCCTTATAATTGAATTTCCCATCTCTTTCTGGGAACAACAATTGTACATTAAAGTTTTGAAACAGAGGCAAGTGCAGAAGAAAAAACAAAAACAATGTCAAATTAATTCTTACTGACAGCTTCCTGTACATCTTCATTCTCTCAATTCATTCTAGATTTATTTTTCCATTTTTTACGGATTAATATTTGGAAAATAATTTTAATTCCACAGAGCGTATATCTAACACACATAATTCCCAAATATGCAGCTGTTCTATGAGGAGAGATATCAGTGAGTGGGATCAAGTGTGACTTTGCCCATATATATGTTCATGCATCAGAAAAGAGAATGTAGCTACACAGACACCTGCATAAATATAAGTCAGTGGAGATGTGGAATTTTTAAAAGTGCTCAGAATCTTAAGAAAAAATATTCTTCTGTTTTGCTCATTATTTTCTACTCTTTAATGAAACAGTGCATTCCAGAAATCAGTATTTGGCTGTGATCTTGCAAACACTTGCATTGTGTTGTAATAATCTTTGTGGTCTGGTCCAGCCTTGGATATTCTATGCCTCTATGAGACCATGTTTAATTCTGTGTGGGTGATTTTTGCCATTAGTTTGTTAATTTAGTTCCATGTATGAAATCTCACAATAGGAAATTTGTCTTGCCAATTGTTCATCTCAGTATTCTCTCAGGCCTTGGTACTCAGATGGGATAAAACCAAATGCAAAGTCAGCACAGTCCCACTGGAGTTAGAGAAAGAAAAGTCTTCTGCTCTCCTGCGTAAAAACTGGAGTATAACTCATTCCTGCTTTAGACACCCCCAAAGGCTTATTCCAAATTATGAAATAAGAAGCTACCGAGTCCCATGTCTCCCTGCATGTCTTAAATTGACCCATATTCCACAAACCCTGAGGAAAATGTGTAACGCTTGTGCCTGAAGAGTTCTCTTTCGGATTGGAGCTGCTTTAACAGGCTGTACAGCCTTCAGTTTAAAGAGATTGTACCAGAGCGATCAGATAAGCACACATCTGTACCAACATCCTGATACCAGGAGTGCCAGGAGGCAATGAGCTGGAACAATGTTTTTCATTCTGCAACATCCAAAAACTATTTAAAAAGATGCGTGACCTTTAATTATGATAAAACAAATTAGGTTTAAATCTACTACACTGAAGTCCAAATATTTTCAGTCTGAAAATCAAAAGACCAAAAATCTAGGGACCCATCTACTCTGAAAATCTGCAGGAAAAAAAAATCCATTATAGGTTCAGAGTTTGAGAGAAACAACAGATGTCTGAATCACTACTTGAAAGAAGTTCATGTTTTGACCTAGATCTGACTGTGAAAATTGAACCAGTGCCTCTATAGGATTTTTTTTTTCTCTTAACTTGCCTGACTTACCTTGATACAAATGCATCTTGCTTTGTCATTGAGCTGCCTAATCCCTCCCAGTCTGTGTAAATCTACTGTGATTTCCTCTCAAGCCTTCTTGATTTAGGCTCCCAGAGGATTGTTATAAGAGATAATAAAAGAAGCTGTCACATTCCTTATTTGTTCCCTGGATGACAACCATTATACTGGGGCACTGAGAAGACTGCAACACCAGATTTCATTGTTCCATAAAAGAAGATAAAAATAAATAAATCAAACAAGTTCATGTTTTCTGTGTTGTCAAGAATTTACGGAGTCCATTACGATCAAGCAAACTTTTACATACAGAGAATTTGAAGAAATATCACGTTACAATAATGACCAGAGCTCCTTCATCCTCATCCATCCACATACTTACAGGTACTTTGGCTCTTGACTCAAAAAAAAAATAGAGACAGATGTAGGAAACTTGATGCCTTTGATGGTCTGAGCCTTGGGCTCTTACTGCTTTTTATACAAAACAAGGTATTTTCATAATTACATTTTTTTAAACAATTTTTTAAAAACAAATACCAAGATGGAAACAGCCTTCAGGTGTAACCATTTAAAAAACTATTCCTTCTCCAATCCACTTGGCATATCCATACTGAAAAGTACTCACAGATATTTGGACTTGAAAGCCACCGACAGTTACCAAAAACAAGACAGAAACAGTATTTTGTTTCAGCACTTTGTGCCAAGCTTCTCCACTTTTGATTTTTGTCTTAAGAACACTTCAATGGCCTCAGAGAAATTCATGCTGGCTGGCACATGCAGACAGTGAAGCTGTGGTTGCTGGAGTTTTACAACATTGGAACTGAAGAGACTTAGTGAATGAAAAGAATTATGAAGTCACATCTTGAAGCAAAAGAGCAGGGATAAAAGTTGTCTTCCTAAGGACTGAACTTGAACAAAAGTTAAATCATTTACATGAAGAAAATGTGAAATGCCTGAAGAGGAACACTGAAGTTCTACAGTGAGTTAACTTATTCGTGGTTAAGAATTGAGTAAGCACAATGAATTTGAACTTAAGATCTGATACAGTGGTGTTATACGCAAAGGTATCTCATGCCTTTAAAAGTAATAAATAGAGTTGTATACAAAAGCAAGATACTGTAAAGGCTTGGTATTGACTTAGCCTACAACAGTTCAAATCAGAAGTGATGAAAGCGACCTTGAAAGAAAAATCAGAGCAGTTTATTTTGTTGACTTCACTGGGAAGGGCTCTCGCAGTGCTATGCAGAACTTCAGGAGTCCAGAGTCAAGATAATAAAAAAATAAATAAATTCCAGGCCAAACCAAGGCCTATCAGTGAAGATAAATTCTGAGTTTAGAATCAATACCACCTTGCTAATGGTCAGAAAAACTGCTGTGGTTTGAATGCGGCCAATAAACCCAACAGTAACTAAGGCTGTATCTGTGCAGGTAAATCAAACAGTTCTAAGAAAAATTCCCAGGCAGCAGAAATCAATTTTCAGTGGTTTCTGAGCCCCTGAGGTTATTTTGATTTGGATCAACAAGGACATTCACAAACGACATAGGGATACAAATCAGGAGGTAGCTCACATAGTGAATATTCTCTGCAGGCAGTTTGGATGCAGGCATCCTTTTCTGGGAGCTGAACAGGTCCAACAACTTGACACGGGCTATTCTGGGTCAGCTGGTTTCTGTGCGGGAGGATATTCCCAGATATGTTGAGCTGACGAATACTGACACAGTCAAATGTTCCAGGCACTTGAAGCTAGAAGAACTATTACAAGAATGCAAACTGCAGAGCTTCAAGAGTGGTTGGCAAACACAAGCAGCACACGAACTGAGAAATTGTCCATGCAGATGGAGGAGCTCTGAGAGATTCCAGAAGGAGTTTTCTGCCACAAGAACGACTTCCTTGTGTAACCACACATTTAGCTATAACTTCTTATTTTGTCACTCCAGCAACTCAAGAACCAGCAGACGAAGACTGCACTGTTGGAAATATAAAAGACAAAATGACTAAAAAAGGAATTTTGTTCTTATCATGTTAAGGAAAAGCATTACAATCCCCTAGGCAAGTGCTTACAAAAGTATAATCTTTGTTAAATAATTATGTTATTAGTTGCCAAACTAGCAATGTAGCTGTAGCAGCAAAGTTTCAGGACAGTTTGCTCTGTGAGGGATATTTAGAGTTCAGAGCTTGCAATGTAGAGTTGAGACCAGTTGAACACAAACAAAAGTGTATTTACTTAGAACATTAAAGAGTTCCTGCTTATGATGATGACGAAGCCTAATATTTTGGCTCACTGAAGACCTTCATAAGTGCCTCATGAACAGTAAAGACAGGGTTCAGTAATACAGGAAGAAATTGAGTAGAATCAATATCAAAGAGAGAAAAGGAGCAGTTTTACTTCTAGTTTCGTGTTTGCCCTGGGCAGTCACTAACTGAGCTCAGAAACATTAAATCACTGCATTGATAGTGATTACTGAGCTTATTCTCTTGAAGCTCCAGACAGCGAGGGATTGCACTTGTTGGATCAGATGTGTGTCATGCCTAGCATGAATGAGCCACGTTCTCACAAGCTCCTTTGGCAGTGTTGCAGAGAGGCAGAAGCTGTTTGCTTACAGCAGGAAGAGCTCTGGGATTTCTTCGTTTCATCCCAAGGAAGACGTTTTCATCTGGTCAGACAAATTGCATCTTAATTTCATCAACTCAACTGGGAATCCAAATAACTAGAGGCATAAAGGAGGGTGAGCTCAGCCACAGTAACTGGAGGGTCACTGCAGCTAGTGACTGGAGAAGGCCAACATATGTACATGAGCTCAACTGAGTCATCAGTCAGGGAACAAGTGCATGCTTTATGCTAAGCAGAAGGAAAGTAAAGATTTGGCAGATCGTGCCTCTGCGCAGATCTGGTGTAATTGGGACTGATCTGAAGGTTCAAACTTGCAGTCAGAAGAGGCATCTGACTGGTAAATTTGTACTCCTGAGGGCTTCAGGCTACTCCACCGATCAGTGTGGCAGCAAATGTGGGAACCTCATACAGTTTCAAACATTTGGAAAATAAGAAATATTCACATTTCATCAGAAGAGGCTGGAGCAGCTGTTTGTTCCTTTTGTATACCTGTGGCTATTTCAGACAATATCACAATCTGAGAGGCAATGCTGCTGTCAGTAAATGTATATTCTGCTTTACACATGGCTGACATTACTCATTATGTGCTTCTCATGTCACAGCCAAAACTCTGGATGCTTTAGTTTGCAGTAAGTCAACAAAACATGGAAGCATGAAACTTCAAGTCATCTGAAACACCCAGCACTTATTAAATCTGCCTGTGGGTTGTCACTTAGGAAGACTGCATTATGCTGTGAGGGAAAACAAGCTCAGGAAGGCAGATGCTTTAACAGCCACTAATTGGAATCTAATTACTCTTTCAATTACCTTTCCACACTACTCAGTCCCCAAGCCAGCTACTGACAGTCATCAGCTGTCTGCTGGCACCTCATCCAGCACAAGCTGCATTGGGTGTAAAGCCAGACAAGATACTGCTACCCAGAATCAGCAGCATGCCTCAAAATGCAGCAGGAAGGCAGTGCTGAATATTTCATAGCACACTTAGAAATGGCATCTCATTTTTTTGAATACAGCTATGATATGCCTGCAGGATTCCAGTGCATAGCTGTAGACCTCCCCCATCCTTTTACTTGCATTCAAGCAATACTTCCACCGTCATACCCTTCTTAATTTCAAATCCTGAGAAGAATTCTTGCACAGTGGAGGAATGAAAACTGAACACAGCCCTTACACCTCCAGGGAGGTTTCTCTGTATATTCTAAGGAATGGAAACCTCCATCATCACCATGGAGAGCCCTATACAACCCGATTTGGGTTCCACCATTGCAGTCAAGTCTGGAGGTGTCAGGTAGCTGCAGGGCACCTCTGCAGTCTGTCTGTATCTGCCTGCACCACAAGCAAGTTGTGCTGCCACAGCTCCAGCACACACAAAAACTGAAACCATTTCTATTTACAGATGAGAAACAGAGCATGGAGACACTTCCCCCAGACCACAGGGGACTCATTCTCAGATTTCCTGCTCCCCACACAGTGCCGTTGCCACAGGTCAGCCTTTCCTTCCTGTTTCTGTTTTTAAACATATCTTAGGTTTGTGGTGACCTGAATTTTGCAAGCTCACCATGCATTGAGACTGTTTAAGGTGCAGAGGGTATGTCAGCAGGAGAACTTGTATCTGCGTGTGGCTTTAATGTGAGAGTCATCATGGGGACAGCAACACTGAGCTGAGATTGCAGCAACAGTGCTGCAGCCCACACTGCCTTCCCGCAGCGGCTGCCAGAGGAGACTGCTTTCCTCACTCAGCACAGCACACTGTGCAGTGCAGCAAGCTCTTCCACATCTGCCTTCTGCAGTCAAAAGCAAAGCAGGACCAGCAGGGCTCCAGGGAGCAGCCTTTAAAAGGCTCCCAGGTAGAGTCAGTGTTGGCTGATGAACCCATCTCACGTGCAGCTTGGAGGTCTTCGTACTCCTTAAGAGAAGAAGGGTTGAATTGCATGGACATAGGCTGTTTCATGACACCATGTGTCACTGCCACACAGCCCCGATCCATACCACTCCTCTTTATATACCACTGGCCTTTCCATATTTAAAGGGAATCTATAAGAAAGAGTGGGACAGGCTCCTCAGCAGGTTCTGTTGTGATAGGACAAAGGGAGATGGTTTCAAACTTAAAGAGCAGACAATGAAGCACTGGAACAGGCTGCCCACAGAGGCGGTGGAAGCCCCGTCCCTGGAGACATTCAAGGTCAGGCTGGATGGGGCTCTGAGCAACCTGATGTAGCTGTGGGTATCCCTGTTGATTGCAAGAGAGTTGGTTCAGATGGCCTTTAAGGGCCATCCCTTCCAACTCAAACCATTCTGTGATTCTGTGTGATTCTAAGGTAAAAATAAATCATTAGCAAAAGAGATCAAAGAGAGGAAAAATATTTTGCTGTGATTCTCTCTGCTTCTTTCATCTGCCACAGCCCACAAGGATTTTGTAATCAATAACCATCGGGTTTCCTGTGCAAATCCCTGCCTGAGACGGGGTGGGCAGGAGATTACAGGCTGTGGGACTGAGCTCCCCTCCTGACCACACCGATCGATCTGGGGCTGTGTGCCATTAATGAGCTGCACTGTTAATCAACACCAGGAAGCTCCTAATAGGACCCAGAGGTGTTTTTATTTATTTGATGGGTTGGTTGTGTTAGTTTTTACTGTTTTTGTTGTTGTTGTTGAACTCCAAAGAGACATCATTAGCACTTTGAGCAAAAATGGGTCAAACTAGCAGAATACAAAGCAGTTTTCTACCCCAAAGCATCCATCTGAAAGGAAAAAACATGGTCAGCCTTACCTCCATTCTCTTATTGAGGACAAATGTAGGGTATGCTGCAGATGCCCAGCTCTTTGCCTTTCTGCTGCTGTGAGTGAAAAGCTGGACTGAAAGCATTGCACAGGCAGAAGGAACTGCAAAAGAGCAGCAGCTCCACAAGGGAGGGGGAAGCAGGTCCTGCTGCTATGGGAGTCTCAGTGATTCCTAATGCCCTGAGATCCCAGCCCTTTCCAGAAATAAATGGATAAATAAATAAAAATCTGCAGCAAGTACTGGCCTTGTCAGCACAAGGAGTCCATTCTGAGAGTAGGAATTGGGGGAAGGGAGAAAGTTGGTTGGAATGGGAGCTGCATGAAAGGCTGCCAGTCTGCCCAAAAGAACCTGCCTTCCTACCCAGAAATGTCCCTATATTTTTAGCAAAGCATTTTTTCCTTCACTCTGACCTCAATTACTATACTGTTTCTTGAGATGTGGATACAAGCATCTGCCTTCTGTAGCTCATGGTGAACGAACATACCTTTTGATTGTTTCTTATGCAGCTTTTCTCCACTTGATATTATTCTGATAATTAAAAGGACGGTATTTTAATATTGAAAGGATTGAAACATTTCATTTAATTTAACTTTTAACACAACACTTCTCTCTGGGGGACATTATACTGCTTTAAAATCCATAGTTCTGCAAAAATGCATGAGCTTACCTTACTGTGCATACCTGCATGCTCAGCTCAGACCTTAATTACAGCAAGTCAAAACCCTGAGGTTTTTCCAGAGGTGCTGCTGGGAACATCACCACCATACTGAAGGGAGAGGAGGGGCGAAGGGAGGAATAGGAAGCTGTTCCTATTCTTTTATTCTTTTTGTGTTAAATATTAATGACATAGTTGTTGAATTTATTTACAGCCTCTGCAGCACTGGAACAGGTTGCCCAAAGAGTTGTGGATGCCCCATCCCTGGAGGCTTTCAAGGCCAGGCTGGATGTGGCTCTGGGCAGCCTGGTCTGGTGGTTGGTGACCCTGCAGATAGCAGGAGAGTTGAAACTGAATGATCTTTGTGCTCCTTTTCAACCCAGGACATTCTATGATCTGTGATATGATTCTATGTTTTAATCAACTTTCCTGTGTCCTAATAGATCTGTCAGACCTAAACTTCTTGAACACATGGAGAACACATGGAAAATGAAGGGGTTTTGGATTGGCAGAACCAGGAGAGAATGCAGATACAGTGGAGGAATTCTCTCTCACGACATAATTTTGTATATTTAATACACTAATTTCTTACTTAAGGATATTTGAAGCCTTTAAATGCAAGCTATAGTGCGTTTATATATGACTATATTGATGAAGTAATTTTAAATGTATATTATTCAATTTTACTTAAGTCATAAAATACAACTGGTTTTACTTTTATCTGCTCCATTTCAATTACACTGAGATCATCAAACTAGTTGGGCACCATCAGTATTTGAATTACTACATCCCTAAACTGTTAAATATATAGCAGAGGACACAAATCCAAACCTAACACAGAATTCTTGGAATCCATGTGAAGTTAATATTGTAAGAATACTGACTCAAGATAATAAAGCATACTACTGTCTCACTGCAAAATTTCAGCCTTTCTAAATAGCAGTTGAAGTCTGATGTTGCATGCTGCAGTCTGCTGCAAAGAATGACACCCACATAAAATAAAACTTTATTCCAAGACAACCTTTGCTAGCTAATGGTATTGCCTTCAACTGCGAGTGCTTCCACCCTTGCTGTGAATCAGAGCAATGTGCTGCAGGGTGGGTAAAACCAGGCTGCTGCCAAATACAATTGCAAAGCCTGATTTAGCAGCATTTCTTCCTGATGTTCCTCCTCTCACAGACAGCATCTCACAGCAGTACCAGGGCCAGAGTTTCAGGCTGATTTTGTGAGGACAAGAATCTCAGAAGAGCTTTATGACTTCCAGGCTGTGCACACAGGCACAGAGTCCCACAGATACCTTACGCAAAATTGCTTTACAGATTGAAGTTGCACTGCTGCTAAGTTTCCTTGGTCAGATCAAGAAGAAATGTACTTTGAAATCCAAAATGCCTGTGTGTCTGAGATCACAAGGCTGTTAGCCTATTTAATCTGCAGCCATGTGTGTGAACAACTCATTTCTTAACCTCTTTGTTCCATCACTCCTCTCTCTTCCTGCATACGGTACAAAGAGTACAAGCAAAATGTGTCAGCCCTACCTTCAAGATCATCTCAGACATATGCTGAGAGATCTCTAGAGCCAAGTGAGATCATATATAGCAAGCAGCGCTTCTGCTTTGCATTATGCTACAGCCCACATGATTCAGCTCGGGCAATTTTAGATGTTCCTGAGGAGCAGATCTGGTTCATAGTCCAGTGTTTCAATACAAGGAAAGAATGTTTGACATCCATTGCTTGTGACTGATGTTATATGAAATATAAATTAAATATTTTCAGCTGGTTCTGCAGTTTGCATTTGAATGACGTCCAGGTACCTCAGGGTTTGGCAAAATTCCAAGGAAGGTCTATCGGATTTTAATTTTCCTTTCCCAGACTAGTGGTGAGTGTGCCTGCGGGAACCAAGCAAGACACAGTCCTTCTCAAAGAGACATGGACTCTTTTATCACAGCATCTTGATTCAGCATGGGCAAAGATTCCTGAATCTCTTCAAGTCCAGAGATCGGTGGGAATCAGAAGCTGCTACTCTGCAGAAGATGCCATAACACTCCTGCCAGACTCTTGTGCCTCACTGAGATGGAGGAATACAGCAGCTCAGAGACATGGATCCGGCAGGACAAAGGCATGGATCATCTCACTGTTTCTGGTGAACACACCCCAGAACCATTCGGTGCTATGAAGCACCAAAGTGCTTTGAAGACCAGTGGTACACGGCTCCTCAACAGGGTAGGAAAAACGACCTCTGAGTATCTAACACTGATTGTGCATAACAGGACTGCCAGTATCATTTGAGAAGATTCATTTCATTTATTTTCATTATTATTTAAGTTCCAGATTTCAGTATTTTTCCCTTGTGTTGGTAGAACTACTATTGCCCTGCCACTGTTAAACTTCCACTACCTCTAAACAATTTTCTAGATGAAAAAGTTGCTGGGATTGCACAAGTCTTCAAATGCCTCACAGCAACTCTGCACTACCTAAAATATGTATTTGCAAATCTTTAGACATTTGCATTAACTGTATAAATACTATAGAAACTATTAAAAGCATGCTGTTCTGAAAAGATACTCTTTTCTAATTGCACTACTTATTACTTTAAACTGATGTTGATTTTAAAAAGAACACCTCAATAAATTCAATGAAATTTACAAGGAAATTTAGAAATGAAAGAATATGATTCAGTTACTTAAATTAAGCAACTTGAAAATTCAGTGTTTGGGGGTACATCTGAAGACTTACACCATAAAATGGCAAAAATGTATATTCTGCTGCAGCATAAAAAACCAAGTGAGTTTGAGATGTCACTTGGGATTTTGCTTTCCTCTTTGTTCTCTAGCTGTAACTCAGCCAGGTCAGTGCTGGAGATTCCTTTCTCCTCATCCAAGCTCTTCCACAAATAACTGCTTTGCAATGGAAATAAGTGAACAAAATAAGTGACAAACAAAACTGAGGAATTGTGTGTTTCTCTGACTTGCAGGGCTGTGTGCATCAATATGACCTTCTGAGCTTGTGGAGCCAGCCCAGCCACATGTCCCTGTCACAGCACCAGATGCCCACAAGGACGATCCCTATGGCAGCATCCTCCTTCACTTGCACACCTCCCACCCTGCAGATTGTGAATTGCTGTCTTCAGCTACCCTATGGGGGCAGAGAGGATAGAGCCAGGCTCCTGCTGGAGATGCTCAGAGATAGGAAACGGCCACAAATGGCAACTTGAGAAATCCCAATGCAGCATAAGGAAAAATTCTTTCATCATGAGGGTGGTCTGCACTGGGTCAGGTCAGCCAAGTTTGTGGTTACTCCAGCCCTGAAGATACTGAGGCCTCAACTGAATGTGGCAATGGGCATCCTGATCAAGCTGGACCTGACCCGTGCAGGGGCTGGGCTGTGTGGCCTTCAGCAGTCCTTTCCAATCTTCAGTACTCTGCAATGCAATGACCCACGAAGACACTGGATCCTCAGCAGACAAACATGATTTCATTTGAGATAGAAGTTGCCAGTTCAGATGAGACGCTTAAATATTAGATGAATTAGGTTTTAAGGAGAAAATCCAGCTTTTTGGCAAGTGCAATCACACTTTCCATCTGCATAGGGCATCCAAAGATACCTGAAATAATGTATCATTAAGGCTGATGATATTCATCAGAAAGCACAGGTGCACTCCCAGTGGCAGAACCAACCTTCTGTTATTCAAGATCCAAGCTCATGAGAGGCATAGAGAAGAGGAAACTTCAACCACCCATGTGCCTGATCCCAAGGCATGGAACCATGGTGTGCAGGAAGAAGAAGCCAGGTACTTCTGTACTGCAGACAGTCCCAAAAAACAGAATCCCCCCAAGACTTTTCCCTGAGAGAATGTAAGTCACATCATATAAACTAGCTGTAATCAACTACATGGCTATCTTTCCTTTACTGCTTATCAGAGCAGGTATAGTGAAGAAAAGTAGAAAATCTGTACTAAGCATACCTGCCACTCATAAAAGAAAATTCCTGTCTTGCTTCTGGGTTAATATTCAGTAATCTTTATGAGTCGGCATTTTCTGCATTTTAGTGCAATTTCAGACCTTCTTAAGATTAAATTGTTAATACATTCCTCTGTAACTCCCTCTCCTTTTTCTGTTAGGTTTTTAACAAGCAAAAAGTGGTGTTTAAAAAAAAATAATACATTTAATCTATTCTCAGAGGAATGACTCATTGAAAAGGGGCCAATAACCTTGTCTAATTATAGCTGCTAGGATTTTACCTCCTGGTAAGCATACTAATACTCTTTCACTAATTGCAACTTTTCCCCTCCTCCTTTAAGTTTTCAATTCCAGTTCTCAAATTGCTTCTTTAAGGAAAGATTTTTGAGAACTCATTACCACAAGACTGGTTTCCCCAGTGTGAACGCTGGAGGCTTTGTGGAATTCAGCTATCTCCCTCCAGACTGTGCCATTTTCCCACCTCAAAGCTTGTTTAAAAGAAACAGTACTACCCCATAACCACCTTCTCTAGGGATGCATAATTTGCAAGGAGAAGCATCTTTCATTAAGTTGACAGATGAGGTTGGAAAAAAGGCAGATTCCTCAGCTTCAGAATTCAGCCACGCACAAAAAAAAAGACCTGTACAAGTATTGAGCCTTCTGTTGGTTTGGCAGCAAACTGCAGTGAGGTGTGGGGGTGCTCCTCTCAGTAGGGGGACAATAAACCCAATGAAACATAGTTCAGCTCACTATCCCAAAACACAAAATAACTGCAGCCTTACCAAAACCAGTGCCAGACAAACACATCATGTTGCAGCTGCACAAAACACAGCAGTTCCCCTGGTAAAGTACTACTTTCTGCGACGCTGGAGCTCCATGTGTGAGTATCGTTCCCATAGACCTCAAGCTCTAAAACTCAGTGCAACATTAAGATGCCTGGAAGTCAATGATCCAATACAACTCACAGCACAAACTGTAAGGGCAAGTACCCTCATGGTTACCACAGAACTACACCCCAGAAAGATCTGCAGAGGGGGAGCACACATCTTGTACTTCAATTTACATCTGTGGAAGAATATAGGGGATCTTCACTTCCTGACAGAACAAAAAGGAATTTATGATTTCTGCTGAAAGTGGGTTGGAAATAGGTTGCATGGTTTGCGTGCCTTGTGTTTTGTTTTTTGTTTTGTTTTGTTTTGGTTTGTTTTGTTTGTTTTAAAGCAACCTCTGGCTTCTCCCTGTGTTTCTGGATGGAGGAAAAGGAAGCAGCAAGCTCAAAGCTTTGCCTCCATCAGCTTCACAAACTTGAGCAATGCTTTAGAAAGGAAGCCGGGCAAATCACTTACCATAGACTACTGCTAAGATATCAAAATGGCAGCAACAAACGTTTCTCTGCCCTTCAGATGAAAACTATCCATTGCTGTTGGCTTGGGTTTTGCTAGTCAAGGTGCTAAGACAGATGTTGGTATCAGAGGCATGCAGTCAGCAGCTCTCCAGAAGCCAACATACTGAGGTCATCAAAGTGCTTTAGAGATGCTGTTTCCAGTAGCTGTGACATCTGAAAGTCATAGTATGCCAAGGATCAAAACAATCCTCACTATATTCCTATCACTGTCATTTCAGCATTATTTGCTTTCACTTGTAAAAAAAAAAAAAAAAAAAAACCCAACTAAAAAAAACCCAACAAAGCCCCCACCCCTTTACCACTTGGGCATCTCATCTGGTGCTAAAGGAAACTGCTACTCCCTCTCAGAAATCAGAGTCAAAAAGAATTCATTAGTTTGCTCCCTCACCACCACCCACCTTTTCTCACATTTCATGGAGAACACTTGCAATCAAATT
This sequence comes from Tympanuchus pallidicinctus, assembly GCF_026119805.1. Classification (NCBI taxonomy): domain Eukaryota; kingdom Metazoa; phylum Chordata; class Aves; order Galliformes; family Phasianidae; genus Tympanuchus; species Tympanuchus pallidicinctus. The sequence continues at coordinate 52,027,985 of NW_026294769.1, forward strand.
TCTAAGGCAGCGAGTAAAAAACTTGCAGTTTTTGTTCACAGGCCTCCCCTTCCTTCCTTCCTTCCACCCACGGCCTTGAAGGGAGCAGCTACAGCTGACTGGGAACAGGGACCCACAGGCAGAGCAATGCAGCTCGCTGTATGTGGGCTCTCACTTGGGCCAGGTGCCCTTGCATTCACATCACTTAGCACATCCAAGTTCCCACGTCAGCTGATCTTGGGATGTTACTGGGACAAATTAAACTGCTCTAATTAGAGAAATGTAACTGAAATGCCAAAGCAAAATACAAACTGGACTTGCCATCCCGGCCTGCAGATGCAGGCTTTGCAGCCTCTCCACTCATTTACCTTGAGTTGCCCAAACTTAACTGTGCTACATGCATGCAAAATTCTCTTGTATCCCCCCAAAAAATGACACCCAATATTCTTATCCCAGGATTAGCACAGTTCAAATCCTTTTTCTGCTCTTGCTATTAACTCCTTTTTTTAAAGCAAAAAAAAAAAATAAACAAAAATGCCTGTCTCAGAAATCTACACTACTAATTTCTCTGACAATGTATCTAAGTAATTAGAAGGAAAAAGATGGCTTGCTTGCCACAACTAATCTGCCCTGATCATTTTCCAAATTAATCAAGAGTCCAGACAACCAATTACATGTTAGTCACATGACCAGGAAGGACTTAGCTTACAGTAATGAATGCAACACTTGATTAAAATCTAGTTTTAAATTTAGCAATAGATTAACTTAATGGAGAGGGACAGAAGGACCAAAACAGTTACACTCAAGCTACTTCTACTTATCACTATAAAATTAACATAAGTTAAAAATAAATTGATACAGCAGAATAGTACATGAGTGCTAATGTCCATGAAGAGAGACTGTGTGCTGGACCCATCTCAGGCTGCTGGGTAGACCATGAACCCTGCAGGACTCAAGAGGATAGAGACATCTGCCTTCTGCTGCAGCTACATGCTATCCATCGGGGCTGGAATTTCCATCAGCTTCTACTCTGCACACCATTTCCTATTTTCTCCAGTTCAAACCATTTTAATGTATGGACGGGACTTGCACCAATCTTGAATTTACTATGAGGCAGCCTGGCACAGAGCTACAGCAGCTGTTGGCTCCTGTCATTAAGAATGACCTCAGAGTGAGTGAGTGTTTCAACTTCAGCATTGCATCCTAGGTTATTTTCAAGGCTGCTAACTATTCCAAAAACCTTGGTCAGTCAAAATCCAAACAACTACTAGATGAAGAAGAGCAGTCTTACCATTCCTCAGACTTGACTTCTCAATGCTGGCTGCAGTTATGCAGAAAACAACATAAAAACAGCATGTAAAGCCCTTGGGCAAACAGATCTTTTCCTCGCAGGCAGCTACTATAAAGTTAGACCTGGGTAAAGTTGTTACACAGCTGCACTTACCACAGCAAGGAAGAAGTAAAACGGCTGCCACATAGCTAAGATTTCCTCTTTTACATGACCAGCAATTTAGACATGTTTCATGCATAAAAAGCAACTCTCCACCACTGCAGCTACAAAAGCATGCATGAATGTGACTTGTTATGTATGATTCAAACCATTCATACCATTTTTAAGTGTAGGAAGACTCTTAAAAAAAAAAAAAATCATCACTTTTACATTTAAACATATCAATCTTTTGGTTAGTTGGCACATTTCTCACAAGCACATGTATGCTCTTATTCTTCCATCGCAAAAAGGCAGCTGCAGACCTCCAGTCTCCAAACTACTTAACAGAATTAAGCAAGTGTTTTTCATTTTATAGAAAATGTCTTCCCCTTGTCAGTAATTCACAATTTGCAAAATCCATTCTGAAATCCTAACTTGTTACTTCTTCAAGGTAGGCAAGTATCTTTGTGTGCATGTATAAAAACGACACCTCATTGCATTTTCTTTCCAACTACTGCTTTGTAGCAACCTGAACATTTAATACGTATTTCTTTAAAGAAATTTGAGTGAATTTATTGTATAAAATTATGGTTGGCATGGTACAGAAAAGTTCCTTTTAATGCACATTTCCCATTGACTTGTACACAAATTTTACAAGTATCAAGCAAAATGCAAAAGGTTTAAGAACTATTTCCATACTACAAAAGTGTTCATATAGTGAAGTTCCTCTGGTTACAAAGTGTCATGGAAATAAAAGCACTTCAAAATACATATTTGGGAAATGTTCTTCAATAAACAACACAACCTTAAGTTAGTTTAAAAAAAAAAAAAAAAAAAAAAAAGAAGAGATAACCTGTTGAAAACACTATTGTTGATTTAGCAAGATAGAGCAAAGTTCTGAACATTTATTCAAGGATCGTTCTGTTTCAAGAAATAAAACACATTTTAACTGTTTAGTTCAGGAAGGGCTCAATCATACCACGATGACAAATAACGCCATCAAAAAGTAATCTGGCTCTCTTGTTTTCACACAGGAGCTGTCAGAGGCAGAGATGTGTAAATGAACACTTCCAGCTATATGCAGATTGCCTTTAAAAAGAACAAACAAACGAAATAAAAATGATTAAAGAGGAGACAATCTGAACATTGTTACATAACTCGTTTGGTTCCTAAGGTCACAAGACCCACAAACAGCCGTCCACAAAGGATAAGCATTTGAAGAGCAAAACTGAACTTCACTACCAAGGATTGCTCAGCTGTCGAGTTACCGTACATCCTCGCAGTAAGACTGCCAAAGGCCATCAAATCTCTGCTTCCCAACTACCTTGAAGACTTGCTGCTCTCCTGCTATACGCCGCAAGACAAGAATGCTCAGACTCTACAAACAGCCTTACAAAAAGGAGGCACAGTCGTTTTCTGTTAGAAAATAACACAGTCTTGAAGACTGAAAGCATCCTATAAATCTTACACAAAATAAATACAAAATAAGCAATACATTGCATTGTTTTTGTACCAGATGACTTGTGGGTGTTTGAGCAATTGAATGTTGGCATGTGTATCTACGGGAAACACACATACAAGAGGTCACCTTCAGGTGCTGTTGTTTTCCTTTTACCTGCACAAACATACACACACATACGCACACAAAATACTATCAGGTTATCTAGTCTGTTCAGATGCAGTGAAAAAACAGTCCATAGCACATGTAAAAGGAGCGTTACCTAATACAGTGTTGTCTTGCAAAAATGGAGTCAGAATTCCTGAGCCTCAGAAACATTACTACTACTTATTTTTCCAAAGAAAACCCCTAGTTTTCATTTCTTCACTCTGATGAAATTTATAATAGATTGCATCTTTAAAAAAATGTAAAACTTGTAGAAAAAAAAACACATCAACTGATTTTTAAAGCTTTTTAAAGGGAGGGAGGGATTCACTTACAAAATAAAGGCCACGTTCATGTAAGATTAGTCTGCTAGTATCTCATTTTGTATTTGAGGGAGAGATTTAGCTCCCTGGTCTGGAAGCCTTATTATATGCAGGCATGTGAGCTGAAAAACACCATTCCAATTAAACTATTTATGAATAGGATTAACATGGAACAGCCCTTTGTTACAATCACCACGATGATAAAACCAATGCAACAGTTGGTTAATTCTTGAAGTTTCCTTCAAACAGAAGCTCCTTCACTGCAATCTATTATAACATCTGCACTTTCCCTTTTACTTTGCATATTACACAGTGTAACTTAAAATGTTTTTTAAGAGCACTTCAGTCCCACCATGTAGGATTTAAGCTTGTGTGACTACATATGCATGGCTCTACAACATTTTCAGTGACTTACAAAAATACATTCAACCAAAAATTTATATAGGGTTCTTTCCCCACCCTCAACCCCTGAAATCAAAAATGAAGGAAAAGCCAAATGGTCCCATCGTTACCAAAATAATACACTCCAAGGTCTGGAAGCAAAAGCACATTCAAGAATACTGTACATAGAACTGCATACTTTCTCATTCATCTTTATCAGTAATAAAGTTCTACTGCATATAATTATTCAGCCTTATAAATAATGCTAAGCAGAAAAATATTTACCTCTGTGCTACTTTTCTCAGTTTATAGAAGCATTTTTCTGTTTATAGGAACAAAGAAAAAAAAAAAAAAAACTAAAGTGCAGACTACAGGCCTGATAGGCATAATAAATGACCAAAGGTGCAGCCAAACTTGCATTTACATCTCAAGTTACTTCACCATGTTACTTTTCTTGCCAGAAGTCACCCCGTGTGCAATTCAAGAGCCGGTCAGTTGGTTTGTGCCATAGTACAACCTGTAACCATTTGAAATATCATTTTAAAAGCTAGTTGAATTGTCCATAGACATTTCTAGGCAATAGCTTAGGTTCACAAAAACCTTATTTTATTAATACTTGAAATCACACAATATTGACACCTCCCCCAGAGAACGCTACTGTCCTTTTGTTGCAGTACGTTGTCGAACCGCTGATGCTGGGCTGGCAGTCTTTAACAAGAGATGTCTTCATCTCCATCTCACACGCTACAATAGCTGCATTCAGTTCCACTTGAGCTCGGTGAACAACATAAAACATAAGTCCTATGCTTATAACAATCTGCAAATAAAACAAAGGAGTGATGTAGGCCATATCAACCAAATACAAAGCAACCGTTTTTAATGAAACAGTAAGTCATCAGTGTGAAGACTCACAGAAGCACCTACTGACTTAATGCTTCAAAGGCAACGGACTGAAAAGGGAAATGAACTAACAAACAAGTCAACACATACTGCTTCTAGCATACCAACACAAAGACATTCTATAGAACTTAATGATTTGAATTAAAAATACAGTTTGTTTCTTCCCATTGTCGTTCACACACTTGTGAGAAAGCAATTGCTTTGCTGCATCTCTTAGCAAAAATAATTCCACACAGAAATGGATTGATGGCAGTGGAAATCACAAGAGCTGTTCCCACGTGCCTAGTGAATAACAGGTTAACATTTTAATGGTTCTTAGCAATTTGCCAAACACCAGAGGCAGAATGATGTAGAAAAAAGGTAATAAAACCTCTTGTCTTTCCCCTGTTAGCAGGGAAGATAGCAGAAAGCAGCAGCGTTGTTGTGCTTCTCAGAGGTCAGGACAAAACAGGGCAGAACCACAGTTTCTGAACAACGTAGCAGTAAGTACAGCAGCTTGTACTTACTTTCCAGAGGATGGCTCTGGGGATGCTTGTTATTTTCTTAAGGAGGAAATACTATCTAAAAGTAGGACTTCAGTTCATGTTTTTTTTTTGCTCTGAATTGTATTACTGAGAATTTTTAAAGTTTCACCTCTAAAATTAACAAGAATAAACTGGGACACATTTTGCTTAGAAGTTACACGTTCAAGGACATTAGCATGGACTACACTCCCCAAAGGGAATGGTTTCAATAACACATCAGTTACTCTTTCCAGCACAGATCCTCCTTAACAAAAATAAAATCTTCAAAGAAAATAGAGCTGTCTCATAATAACAATCCCTTTAAAAGCAAGTAAATTATTCTGCCTTTTTTTAAAATGTTTTAGGAAACCAACCAGAATCAGCAACGAGTATGACCAGTATAATTGCAGCTGGAAGGCATATGGGAGGTCTTGAGCCCAAACTGCTGCTCAAAATGGTGTTTGCTGCCAGATCAGACCAGGCTGCTCAGGACTTCTATACAATCAGGTCTTGAAAACATTCAAGAATGGAGACCTCACCATGTGTCTGAGCAGCCCGCTCCACTGCCTGTGATAAAAGCTATTCATTTAAGGCCTCAAAAGGCTGCTGATGTAAAAGTCAAATATACACTTGCAGACATCATGTTCTGAGCACACAGGAAAAATCCTATTCTAAAAGCTTACACAAATATTTAAACTTGACAGGTTTGAGAAATGCTACTACCAGTAGGCTCAGGTTCCCTAGACAAATCATTTAACAGTATAAACACGTTGGCAACCATGAAGTATGATTAATTTTTACAGCTGTTTACTAAATCAAAGTCCCATCAAAGCCACACAGCCAGGCAAAGCACCAGACAGATGCCAGGAGAAACTGGGAGAACATAAGCAATTTCTCCACTAATGGACCTATTCAGTCAGCTCTTATGTACAGTTGTCAAGGTGGCAAGCACTTCTATTTGGACATTCAGCCCTTTCAGCTGGTGCTTACCTGACCAACAGTTAACACTACTGCATCGTTCTAAGAAATCATAATGGGGAAGGAAAAAGAATGAGAAAAAAAAAGAGGAAAGACCACTAAAAACTACTAACCCCACTGTTCCTTTGAATTGCCTGTAATTGGGCAGAACAAAGCCCAGTTCTTTGCTTTAGCTCCCACACTGCTACTCCTCTCTGCTGTCTCCAAATTGCACAAATCACTCAATTTCCAGCTGAAAAACCTGCAAAACCGTTCAGCTCTGTGGCTTTCTATGCCATCTCTGCTGACATACAGTTGCTAGATGTGGAGCATCAAGGTTTAGTGGGCAATAGTGGTGGCAGATTGACAGTTGGACTACATGATTCTAGAGGTCTTTTTAAACCTTAGTGATTCTATGATTCTAACACATAAAATAACATTTCACAACCAAAACATAAGTTGATCAAGTAGACAGTGACTTTCAACCATATCTACTGAGGTTGCTTACTCGACAATCACAAAGGCATTTTAATACTCAAGCCTTTTTCATTAAACCTTTTAATTACATATAAAAGTTTAAGAATGTTCAAGTTTCAGGAGAGTAATGGGTTAAAAGGAGTTACTTTATCAGTGTTGTTAAAGATCAGCTTTGTGATTGTAAACACTGAGGAAGATAAATGACTACAGAATGAACTAGAAATCAGCAAACTGTATCAACTGCTGGTCAAACACAGTGTGGAAATGACAACACTGTCAGATGAGGTTTTAATATATAATCTTGTTTTGATATATTCTTCACCTTTATGCTTACAATGGTCTTCGACTTAAAGCCTGTCCCTAGGATTTACTGACTAATTATTTCATCAGCAAAGCTCATGAAAAGGTGCAAGACATATCTCACAAACTTGTTTCCTTGCAAAAACAGGATATTTTGATTGAGGCATTAATAATATCATATTTCTACAGCACCTAAAGACCTAGCATAGTTGTGAGCACTCAATGTCAGCAGTGAACACGCCAGAGGTACTGGATTTAAGAACTCAAAGCACACTGCTTTACAGCTGAGAGGCCATTTTCTTCAGTGTAAGAGTGCTTCAACAGGTCTAAAATTCAGCAACAGATTACTACAGAGGGTAACAAGACAGAACTCGGAAAGCTCCACGTGAGTTCTGTTTTGTATCACATGAAGTACAAAAAAATTAAATACTTTTAACAGAAGAAAACAAAACTGAAGCAAAACAGTACATTGGAAACTCATTTGTCTGGGTTATCAAGCAGTCACTACACACAAACCTATGAAAAATTAATATCATAGGCTTTGCACAACTAGTGATAATACCAACATGATAAATCAAACACTTCTAAATGCCCTGCTACTCAGTCACAGTTGCTTAGCTCTCAGACTACAAGAGGTTGGCTGCCTCAGACTAGGGTGTCATTATGTCTCCAGGTGACAGCTCTTAACACTTGAACAAGCATCCCTCCAAACCTCCTACAGCCCACTTCTTTTAGACTGGAAGTGATACAATCTAAAAGAAGAACCTGCAAAGCTAAATCTTTGTACGCCTCATACACAATTCCAGGAGCACACGCTCTCCAAAGTAAAGATTCAATTACTTGAAGAGGCAGTGCTATAAGAGTGAAGCTTCCCTACTATCTCTAGAAGCAAAATTCTACTTCAAATCTCGCTGGTACAGAAGACAAGCAAAAAACTGAAAAGATAAAAACATATGCTGAAACCAAAGACTGTATCCAATACTCACTACTTACTGAAACAGTCACAAAGAGAGTCATAGTAGCAACATTACTGATACCATAATGGTTTATGAAAACCATTGTTTCCACATACCTGTAAACTGAATATAAAATAGCCACTAACACTTTGTTCTGCGATCACGTCCTCCATGGTGCGCAAGGTAGTTCCCAAGTATGAGTTCAGGAGCTGAGTAGGAAGCAGCCCAACTGAAGAAGCCATCAGGTAGTTGGGCAGCGACAGATCTGTAACCTAAGTTAAAACGAAATGCGTAAGATGCCACATACCATGACAACACAGCCCACATGCACAGCCAACTACACTACTTTCCCCAGAATCACAGAATGGCACGGGCTGGAAGGGACCTCAAGGACCACGAATCTCCAACCCCCCTGCCATGGGCAGGGCCGCCAGCCTCCCCATTTAATACTAGACCAGGTTGCCCAGGGATGGAGCATCTAAGCCAGAAAATAAAAACAATTGTTTCTTCACTTAAACTTTCCACAGGCAGTGAACCTACAGTGATTCATCAGAACAGTATGTGGCTAGTTTTCATTTTGTCTTTTAGAATTTACTGCATTTTATTTTGCTTCATCTTACATTATACAGCACCTCTGTGCAAGTATTTAACTAAGGATATAATTACAGTGTTCGTTTTAAATATTTACTTCGTTACGGTGAACAGAGCCCTGCAATTCACAAGAATTTGAAGAAAGTACTTTATCAAAAGTGAAAGCCTAAAACAAAAACTGATACAAATATAGCCTGCTTACATTGGGTTTTGCACATACAGAAGACAAAGGCAATCATACAAAATTTTGCTGTATTAAATATGACCAGGTAAACAGAATGGCAGTGTGGCAGGCCAGTCAGATACAATTTGCCTCTGCAGCGGAAGTCATAGAGCTCACTAAGATATAAATTAATTATGGAGAGATATACAATGGCTGCTCTGAAAGTAATGTCTCCTGCTAGTTAGCCCACAAAAGGAGAGGCAGATGTTTGGTGGTATGGCAGTAGAGGCTGAACCTTCCCACCAGTATTCTGCTACATGCTGTTGCCATTAGGCAGATGGCAGCAGAGGAGTCTGACAAAAAGGCACAGAACCTGGCAGAAGTGCACGTGGAGCAAAGGTGTATCACTAAACTCTGCTGTGCAGAAAAAATGGCATCCATTGACATTTGATATTTATTGAATGTTATGGGGACCAAGAAGTTGAGCACAGTGAGGCAGTGGGTGGTGTGTTTCAGAAGTAGTGACAGTGACATGAAAGACAAGTCACGTTCTAGACAGACACACACTGCTGTCACACCACAAAATGACGAGCATCTCCATCAGCTCACCCACGCAAATTGGAAGACTACAACATGGAAACTGTGTACAGAACTGAATATGACCCTCAGTGAATTGGAAATGGTGGCAGCAGTGTTGGAATACTGAACAATTTGCACCAGGTAGGTCCCTCTTGTGCTCACACAAGAACAGAAAGAACACCATAAGCAAGTCTGTCTAGACCTACTGAATTAATACGAGGCTGAAGGTGACAGTTTCCTAGATTGCATCATTACTGGTAATGAGACATGTTGTCCCCATTTTGAACCTGAGTCAAAATGACAGACCAAGGAACAGTGACATGCAAATTCCCCATCTAAGAAGTTGTTCACAATGCAGCTCTCAGTGGCTGAAGTGATGAGTACTGCCTTTTGGGATGGGAAAGTGGTGATCCTTCTGGATTTCCTGGAACCTGAACCATCAAATCTGATAATTACATCATGACACAGACTTAACTGAAACTCAAACTTCCTGAGTCAGGCCAGAGAAGGAGCCAACGTTTCTACTGTAGCACAATAACACAGGCCTCATACCAGTCTGAAGACCGTGGAACACTTGGCCAATCTCAGCTGGACTGTCTTGCCACACTCATCATATAGTCCAGATTTGGCACCTTCTGACTTCCACCTGTATGGGTTGATTAAAGATGGACTACATGTGCAACCTTTTCCAAGCAATGACACCATCACAGCAGCTGTGAAACAGCAGGTCACCTCTGTTGGCATAGATTCTTTAGTATGAGTGCAGCATGTAAGCCCTTGTTCATCTCAGGCAAAAATGCATAGCTAATGGTGATGCTGAAAAATAGTGAACTGTAGCTGAGAATTTCTTTTATCAGACAGAGTTATTGCACTCTCGTATCTGTTGTAGTTCCCATGAAAATAAACAGGAGACATTACTTTCAGAGCAACCCATGTAGACAGGCATCATGAAGATTCTCAGCCAAAGGTATTTAGTATCAAACTTGATTAGTGAACAAAACAATACACACAACTATAGCTTTTCTTAATCTTTCCTAGGAAAAAAAAAGATGACAAATACTTCAAGATATTTTCCCCTTTTTTTCCAAGAAATTTCTGTTCTTAATTGGTATGGGGACAGTTTACATTGTACAGTTTACATAACTGAGTTGCTCACTCAGTACAGCAACCACTCAGAAATTTTAGATTTAACATTCAGGAGTTCAAAACATATTTATGCAGGAAAATGAAATCAGAAGGAAACAATGGGTTAAAAACAGTATGACTGTGAAAAAGGTCTGGTGCATTTTCTAGACAATTCAGTTGATCACAAAATAATAAAACAAGTACTAATTAAGAACAGCTCCTAACACTGGGAGACTACAAGACTATTGACCTTGAAAGTTTTATACAATGTTGAAGACAAAAGAATAGCAGCAAAGTTACTGGCTTCAACATACTATTCTTAAAATAAACTTTGATTACTGTGAGAGTAACTGTCGGATTCTTGCAGCTCTAAGCACTATCAATGGAAAGCTTTGGGGGAGAAGGAAGGGCAGTGGAAGAGGAAAATGCAATGAAGCATAAAGATCAAGAGTAATTCACTGGAACAAGATCCAATCAGGTGATTCCAATCTTCACTCTGCAAATGACAGCTCCCATGGACTTAAATACACAGCAGTAATACAAATAATAGATTTCTCACTCTGTGCAAGTTTAATGCAGATTTGTAATGAAAAAACACTACACGATCATGTCAGAACTTCATATTTGACCAATACTTTCAAAAGATTAAAAATAAAAAAAAACAAACATAGTAATTTGGGCCATGTAATAATGATGCACAACTGAAACTTCCCTTATCGCCAAGGGAATGAAGGAAGTGCTATTAAAAGTCTGTGAAATGCTAGCACTGGGACAAGATTTCCTAAGTAGGACACTGTCATTAAATCTAATGGAACTGGGAAACTTCCAAAAACTGTTTTAACACTCCTAGTCACCTCTTTCATTTCTGAATATATATTAAGGACACTCTAGCAGCAGAGGCACACGTTTGCAACTCTCATCTGTCCTAAAGTAACTGGGCCACAAAAGAGACTGCTTCCAAATGAAGGGAGGGACTGCCAATGAAAATGCTGGATGGTGCCTTCTCGTTCCGCTAAGATGAAACCTAAGAAGAGGAAAGGAAGATTTTATTTGTGGGCTTTTGATCTACCCTTACCCCAGAAAGGTCAGGAAACAGATGGTGTCATTGCTAAGTAACCTGACAAATTTTCAGTAAAACCTACAGCTTAGTCTATCTTTCCTTCTATAAAACTTCACCTGTCTAACTGCAATCCGCACTGCGAAACTGACAGAGACTAACAGGACACTGCACCTAGGGAGAGCTCGTGTCAGAAAAAATAACAGTGAAATCCCAAAGCAAGCATGAATACAACTGCATAACAGGCCACAGCAATATACTGAAACGAACTAAGAACTAACTACTGTGGTAATGGGAGCATTAGCCAGGAACTCTCCCACTGAGCTTTGGAAAGGCTTTGTGTGATAAAACTTTGGTGCATTCTTTACAGCTGACCCTTTTGTTTCATTTCTGTCAAAAAGCACACTTTATGCCAGGACACTGTTTGGGAGTCACACGTCTTTGGGGGATTCTCTACCCTGAATTTATGAATCCACATGTTTCAGATCAGGTAGGTTTGGAAACTGAGAGCAAAAAGACAATTCCAATGTTTTTCTATTCTCAAGAAATTTTAAAAAGTGCAGAATAAAAGATATTGAATTACAGCTATCAACTTTCCAACAAATAAGCAGCTTGCTGCAAAGCACATAACACTTCTGGAAGTCTTACTTCACCGAGCAGTATTTCAGAAATATTTCACTTATTTCTGACATACATTCAGGTATTAAAATTTCTAATAAGCTTATATCTGCCATGCAAAGGCCCTCTCAGAAAGGAAAAAGTAAGTTATGAATTCTGATCTAGGCTACACCAGGGACTGGAGATAATCAGATTGCACAAACCTAGTAGAAGAGACCCTTTAGCTGGATGAAGTGATAACCTGCACGCTGTGCCTCCTTACAGACCTGCCTTCAAAACATTCAGAGCTGCAAAGGGGAGAGGGTTGAACAAACACTTCAGTCAGGGTTATCAGCACTGCCCTGGCCATGCTGGCGGCATGCTAGAGGACCAACAAATATGTGAAACCCACTTAAAAAACGTACAAACACTCTTTCACCTTACAAGTTTCTAGTTCGTCTAGAAAGGCACATGAATACACTGCTCCACTGCTCCCAATACTTAGTGCTTCCACAAACAGCTGCAGAACGGACTTAAGAAGCAAGGCTTTGGTGACTGGCTGGTGAGAAATGAGCAAATTCCTGCTTCTTAAAAAGAATTTTTCTTCTTAACGCAGTTTGGAAATACGTGATCCTGTCACTAGTCAAGTGCCAGAACACTCCCTTCCCTCCTTCCCTTTCTACATTCCTGTACAATTCCCAAAATACACATCATGAAACAAGGGCTTGGAAAAACCCATCCAGCCTCTCTCAGCTCAAGGCTACCCCTGGTCCCTAGTCCTCAGTTGTCACTTCCTACATTTCCTTTAATTTTCTTTTCAGTTTACTCATAAACATGCACAAATAAAACAAGCATAAAACAGACTGCTGGAAAATTCAAGATGTTTACATTTTCTCAAGACTTCAGTTCACTGTTTTTTACTATTAAGAACAAATCTTTTCAAAATCACTGCGTGAGCTCTGAACACAGGAAATGGGTGGATGGTTCGGACACCCAAAACCCTCTTGCATTTGAAGATTTAAATTTAAAGTCAGTCAGATTTCAAAAGATCAGCATAGCTAAGTCTGCACTGATAGAGCTCTAAATTCCACACTTAGCTGAAACTTCACTCTCTGTGAGAAACAGTTATGAATTCCTAGATTTGATGCAACATCCTTTTTTTTTTTTTTTTTGGTAACTTAGTAGTTCATATTAGACGTCCTCAATTAAAAACTGAGCACTGTGTTTTATTTGACTATGCTGTAAAATAATAAATCACCCCATCACCAGCACGGACTCAAAAAGGTGTACCACATGTCCTTCCTTCCTTTCTCCTTTAAGATGATAAGAAAAACAATAATACTGCAACTCTAAAATAATAAACTATGTAGGTATATTTGTCTAGAAGTAGGAAAGAGAAACAGGCTCTCACCAGGCTCAAACTGAGCTTACTTTTGCTGATGTACTGCACAGCTCTCAATCTGCACCTGACTGCTCTGCCCAAAACACACTGCCCCTTTCATATAGGAGGACTTTGTCCTCTACCTTCTTTCCAATGCAAACATTTATATACTAACTACCATAAAGAGCAACTCAGGCAAGGCTGCCTGAAAATACAACTCGTCGTCCAATCTAATTGCTTCAAAAACATAGGTGCTCTAAAATCACTAAGTTCTTCCATGCAGTTTGCTACAGAGCATCCCGATGCTTCTTTCTAACAGTCCCGAAAGTCCGAGAGCAGACTAATGCCGCTGAACAACGTGCCTCAGAACCTGCCTCGACAGGGACGGGCGGCGACCAGAAGTGAGCAGGGGGCCGTTTCCCTGCCGCCAAAGAAACCCAGGGCCACAGCTCCCCGCGGCCGGGACTCACCGCGAAGACGGCGTTCTGCAGCCCGAAGGGGATGGGCGTCAGGCGCGCCAGGGCCACCACCTTGAGCCCGCTGCCGCCCTCCACCACGCGGACGACGGCGCTGAGCGTAGTGCTGCTCTGGATCCTGTCCAGCGCCCAGCGGGCCAGCAGCCGCCGGCAGGCCACGTGCGCCACGAAGGTGCCGACGAGGACGCCCAGCACCATCAGCCCCATGCCCAGCACGAAGCCATAGAGGTAGCCGGCGGCCACGTTGAGCAGGATGTAGCCCCAGCCGCAGGGGAACGAGACGACGATGAAGCCCACGGTGAAGAGCAGCACGCCGGCAAGGCTGTCCAGGCTCTCCGCCCACAGGAGCAGGTCGCGCAGGTACTGGCGCACCAGGGCCAGCGATGCGAAGCACAGGGCCGCCAGGACGCACACGCTAAGGCAGCTCTTGCACCAGCAGGTGCCCAGCAGGCAGCAGGAGCAGCGCCAGCCGCGGGCCTCGGCCAGCCCGGGCCCGCCGCCGCCCGCCTCGGGCAGCGGGCACAGCAGCAGCTCTGCCGGCGGCAGCCCGCCCTGCTCCGCGTAGGGCCCCAGCAGCAGCCCGCCGGCCTCCGCCGGGACGAAGCCGCCGGGGTCGCCGCTGCCTCCCGCCGCCGTGCCGGCCGCCCGGGACAACCAGCGGCCCAGCTCCTGCCGGGCCCCCTGCCTCACGGCCCGGGACAGCAGCTGCAGCGCTGCGGCCCCCGCACCCCACATCCCCTCGAGCCGCCCGGCCCCGTCGCTCCCCGCCTCCCCTCGCAGCCTGCGGGCAGGGGCGGCCGCTCCCTCATCGCCTCGCCATGGCCCGCTCCGGGCGGCGGAGCCCGGCCGAGCGCCGGGCGGGGGCGGGGAAGCGGCGGCGGCGGGAGGGCGGGAAGGAGGGGGCTCTGCGGGCGGAGGGCCTCCCCCTCGGCTGCGGCGTTAGGCGGCGGCGCCGCGCTGCCCGGCCCGGCAGTCGCAGCGGCGGCCCTGGCGGAGCGCGGGTCCCGGCGGGCGGCAACGGCAGCAAGCGCGGCAGCGGAGCTCCATCTCCCGGCACGCGGGGGCTCCCGCTCTGCTCCGGCAAGCGCCTGGCGGAGCGGCCGTGCCGATGTGGCAGCGCGGGCGCCGCTCGCAGCGGATGGGGGAGGAGGCTGCGCTCCGGCGGCGTCAGCGCCCTGCTCCGGTGCGGGGCTCGGTGGGGCCCCGCGGCCCGCCCCCGGCCCGCCCCGCTCCTGGGTGGGCGGGGTGCGCCTCAGCGGGGGCCGGGGCGGTGCCTGCGTGCGGCGACGCTGCGTGGGACGGCGCCGTGTTGCCCGCCCGCGCCGTTTTGCTGCCCTACTGTCAGAGCGTCTTATCTGGGGAAGCAGCTTAACCGAGGGGCAGTGAGCGACGGTGCTCGATACCGGTCCGCCGGAGTGGAGGCTGAGGCAACGCCGTCTGGCCGGTCGTTCCCAGTCCCCAGTGCTTGTTGGCACTTGCTTGTTTGGATGCTGTTCCACAAACGCCCGGTTTTTTGCAACTCCAGAAGAGAGAGGAACCCTCGCTAGCCAGTACTTGGGCCTGGGGCTGGGGCTGAGGGGTGACGGTGAAGCCCCAACAGTTCCAACCTGAGATTGTTGACCTGTTAATCTGTTGACAAGCTGTGCAGGGGGCAGCTCCGGGTCTGGGCATTCCGGTGTTGCGCTCGGCCACCACACGCTGCTTGCAGAAAATGGGGCAGCCTGGCTGACCTGGCCACTCATCCTGCACCCCTGGGCTTAGGCATGCTTTGGGACGATTTGTGCTTGAATTTTGAGCCACTGCGAAAAAGAATGGATAGGTCTGAATAAGCAGCAGAGGCATTCTGTTAGGTGTTAGAAGCCATGCTTCTCACAGGTCTCTGTTGTCCCGGTGTTACTAATGATAGCAGCAGCACAATGCGGAAAGGGTTCTGTTTTCTCCACAGCATTTAAAAGTACAATATGCTCCGGTGGAGTTTTATTCTTCTGCTGGGAAATTTGCAAGCACAAGTACAATGAGAATGTGTGGGAGTTGTAAAGGTTAAAGGATGATTAAATAAAAAAAAAAAACAAAAAAACATCCAGATCTCCAAATGTGTCTTGAAGAACATACCACGGATGCATTCACTTGCAAACTATGCCACTAGAAATTCTATAGCCTGCACAATACCACAAATCAATCTAGGGAAGCTGAATGAAGTCATCCTGGCTTCAGGGAAGCTGCAGACAAATACCTACAGCACAATCAGTGCTGGTTGTTTTTGTTTGTTTATTTGTTTCTGTTATCTGTATCTGAAAGCAATCATTTGATTTTGTGTGAGCTCTTTATTCACAATGCAAACACAGTACATCCATAAAAATAATGGCAAGAAAGCTAAGCATCCCTTCTGGTACAGGATGATGGGCCTGCTTACACATTCAGCAGGGCATGTGAGCAAACGATGGGCAGATGATAAGGTACGTTTGGTAGAACAAGAGGACAAAATATTAATTTCTGCTTTTATACTAAGAACACATATAACAGGCAGGTTCAGATTGTGTATATTTCTGCTCAGTATGGCTGCTTCCATGGACAGTGACAAAGCCTGAGTAGAGAAATCAATCACAGTCATATGTTTTATTCTTCCCACTTTTCTCTGTATAAAGAGCATAACCCTTTACTCAGAGCTGGAGTGGATCCCTTGCTGCCACTCCTCCATGTTACAGAGTTCTGTATTTGTAACTGCGAAAAGCAGATCAGAAAGGTTCTGCAAGTGTATGAGGAACACAACGGTCCATCAAAGTGGCAGTGTTGATATTAGATTCCAACCTACGAAATTATTTTATCTAGTGCCTTAGTGGAGATTCTTCTACTGTTCCTAGGAAGATGAAGGATGGAATTCATTTGTCATCCATTACTCATCATTTTACAGATCCTTGGAGCAACAGCTCAGGAAGCTCAGTCAGATTGTGGGTGATATGGAGCATGGTCATGAAGCAGGAGCTGCAGCTTCATGGATAAACATTCTGGCAAGACCACAGGGATTCAGCAGGCATCCAGCAGTGACTTCCTGCAGGCAGAGCCAACAGCCACAAAGGCAAGGTCACAGCTGGCTCCTGTGAGTCCTGCTAGCATGCCTGTCTGCTTATCATCTGCAGGGGGCAAAAAGCAGCTGCGCCCTTGAAAAGCAGCCAGCTATTGGAAAAAATGGTCCACCTTTCATACTTAGTAGTCAGAGAATCATGAAGTGTTCCCATACTGTGGGTGATGCAGTGGCAGTGCACTGTGATAAGGCAAGATCTGTAAATAAAAAAAACAGTTATCATTTAATAGACCAATCATTTCATGCTGGAAAAAATAAAATAAGGCAAGTTCTTGAGCTCCTGGAGGAACACTGTGTATTTCAAAAGATAGTGCTTTTTGTTTGGCTTTTTTTTGCTTCCAAGAAAGTTAATTGATTTAGTAATTTCCAGCAAATGCTGTCTAACCTGTTCTTTAAAAGAACAATTCTTGCCCTCTATATAAGTAATTGATATAAAAGCTTATATTTGCACCAACTAGAACTACTCCTATTCTTTCTCAGATGGAAGTACTTGGGTTCTCTATAAATTTATTTGGATTAAATTCCTCTCTGTCTCTATATTTTATTTTGGTTTGCCAGCAAGTCAGTCTAAAGCCTGAGGAGCACTGGGTGACAGGCAGATGATTATTCTGCTTCAAGAAAAGATGTTTCTCTAGGGAGGAGCTCTCATGATGAGACAGGTTGTGCTGGAATTTTCATCATGTGGGGCTCTGCCACGTCCATGTTATAGAGCTAGAGTATCTGCTTGATCCAAGGAATGCTCTTCTGCATTCTGCAAGTCTCCTATGTCATTTCTCATTTCAAGGAATATTAGCACAGAAGTACAGGCAGCAAAGTGTGAGAGTCATGGTACTGAAATGAAGGAATGACTTGATTAGGCCCATGTGTCTGGTCCCTGCTGAATGGGGTGCTGAAGCCAGGGAGTAGGATACACTGAGCAACAACTCACAAACCAACATAATTCTGAGTTACAAACTGCCAAGAACTTCTCATAGTTATTTCTGAATTACAGTTTGTGAGAAAGAAGCAGGAGTCTTCTGAGAAGATAGTGTTAAGCACCACAGCTCCAATTAGCTTCTGTGCTGCTTCATTCTGTCAGAATTAATGTGAAAGTCTTTTTGTAGGAGCTGCAAAATTGACTAATTTATGTTAGGAGTCACTGGGTTTTGACTCCAGTAGTCAAATCTCATACAATTCAAAAAATTGCTGTGTTTATTTTTTATACATGTTTGAATATAAAAGATTTGGTTAATACAACAATTTTACCAAAAAAAAAAAAAAAAAAAAAAAAGCAAACCACATTTCATTAGAATCATATATGAGGCATGAAAGAAAGTTCAATGCATTAAGCAAAGTGCTGAAACATTTACATTGAGGAAAGATTCTGAGACATCACTGGTGTTAGATGAAATACAGATAGTGACACGCCTTAAACAAGCCCACTTTAGTGGAACTATGGAAATTTGTGATGGTTTACAGGATTATACTCCTTGGAATGTTCTAGCCCAGAAAAGTAGATGAGAAATACTTTCCTACATGTAAAACAAACATACAGTTCTGTGTTTGGTACATTTATAGCTGCTTTCAGCTGTTTTAGTAATGGAAAATTTATAGTAATTCATCTTAAAGACTCACGTGGGATTTTTCCTTGGAAAATGATATTCTTATGTTAACAGAATAAATTTCCATATATTTTTCATTCCATGACAGAACTGCTTTGTTGGCAAAAAAAAAAAAAAAAAAAATTAGTCAGGGGCAATTGGTGCAATGTAGTGTAGCTAGCCAGAAGTTTGGAAATCATAGAATTTGTCTTGAGGACTGGGTGAGCACGGCAACCCTAGGAAATGGTAAGCTGTAGAAAAAAATACCACATACTACATTTGTATTCTTTTCCCAAATTGCACTGTGCAAAGGTGGGATGTACCTCTAAATAAAACCACAGGATTACTTACTTTTACTGGGGCCACAAATTGGGAATTTGTTTTCATGCAGCAGAACATCTGATGCAGTTCTTGAGAACACCATGTTTAGAAATGCTATTTTGTTTAGAAGGTGTTCTTTCAGAATGGATTTTGGATGTCATGAAATAATGCACGGTGAGCAAAGAATATTTAAGAAATAGGAATTGTTTCAGTAAAGTAATTTAGTAAGGTTGTTCACATGAAGTCTATTCTCCACTTAAAAGTGACTAAAACAAGAAATGTATGTAAATGTATACTATAATGATGCTGTAAATGGGAGGAGCTTAGGAAAAGAGTAATGTTAGCATATCCCTAGTATTGTGTTCCCACACATTCGTGGCTTTCTAGCAGTATATGCTGATCTGTTTCAACAACATATCACATTCATTTTGGTACACCTGGAACACTTAATCCAATTCCATGTGTGAAACATGTATCTGTTTCCTTTTAAAGCATGCTAGATTGCCTTTTTGCTGTTTCCATGGCAAGGGTAGAGCTCCGGCAGATTATCAACTGGAGGTCAGTTTCTCAGAATGTTTTTGGACTGGTGGTTTTAGTAAAAGTATTTGACATTAAAAATTAACCCAAGATCCAGTGACTTAACAGCACAGTAATATTTGACTGAGTTTTGCTGTTAAGCACTGTCAAGCAGTTTTAACATTAGCTTCAAGACAGCACTGAAGCAGAACATCGTATTTGAGTTTGTGGTTGGATAAACAAACATTTAAAAGTTTGTTGGTATAAAGCAGGCTATTGATCTTGGTTACAGCAGTCAAAGATCAGAAGGAAGCTCAGGGGATTATTATTATTTTTTTTCTTATGTTGTCTTGATTCATAATTATCTTTTACATAGCAAAGTTTGAGCAGTGCTTTCCCATCTTTGTTGTTACTCCTTTATCTGAAAAACCAGTGTGGTAAATGCCGGCAGACACTGAGCTGTTTTCATGCCTCTGAAGAAGAACAAGGATTAAAGAATTCTAACTTTTAAAATCAATCACAGAATCACAGAATCACCCGGGTTGGAAGGGACCTCAAGGATCATGTAGTTCCAACCCCCCTGCCTAGCAGGGCCACCAAACGTACACATTCAGATCAGGTTGCCCAGGACCCCGTCCAACCTGGCCTTGAACACGTCCAAGGACGGGGCATCCACAACCTCCCTGGGCAGCCCGTTCCAGGGCCTAACCACTCTCCTTGTAAAGAAGAAATACCAGAATTCTTGTTGAAGTGTAATCTTATAGCAGGCACTGTTGCTGCAACAAAGCATAGTTATCAATCTGCATGTTTACAAGCCTGATTGTAGTGCAGCTATTAAAATATTTTTCTTAGATTCTAGATGGACAAACTAATAAGTTTCAAACTTATCTGAAGGAATATTTATATTCTCCATTCAGTGGCATATGATGCCACTGAAAACATGATTTGATGCCTAATTTGCTTCCCATTCTAATTATTATGATCCTATCCCCATGTGAATGAGCATCTGAACTAGTAGCCCCAGAAGTCAGGGTCTGGTAGGCTGCTGTGTTGTTTAAACCAGCGGGAAATTACGACTGTGTTTGAAAAGTGGTTGCCAGTCTCTTCTAAGTGATCTCACCTCTTAAGTGCTGAGACTGAGAAATAGAAAGTGCAGAAGACTCCACTTCTTTCCTGCTTTGTCTGTGCTCTGGCAGCTGAGAGCACGCAACCATGAGACTCACAGAAAAGATTTTGCCAAACACTTGAAGTATCGTAGCTTTCTTCTGAAGGATTCAGAAGTCCTTGGCAGGCTTAGCAGGTACTCGGGCACTCCTGAGCAGTGCTTCATTTCAAGCAGCATAGGTGATAGACACACAATACAAACAAAAAGGATGGATAGATGAGAGAATGAGAGATGACAGGACTTCAGGAGAAGATGTTGATAAAAAAGGCATGTGAAAAAGGGCCATATATTTTCAAGATTTTTTTTTCTACCCTCTCAAGTCACAAAAGGTGCTGTAAACACAGAAATGCCTGTTAGTACTGCTTAAATGGAGTTATGCAGGAGAGGCTACAAGAACAAGAAGAATGACAAGGCTGTGTTTCTCTCTCCAGCCCTACTAGTGCTTTGTGCAGGGTAACCTCCACATCCCCCTTTCTGGTCTTGAGAGCAGCTTTCCCATAATAAGGAGGAACCTCTAAAACTGAAACATTCTTGCACACAGTAATTAAGATTAATGTGTTTGCTAAATATGAAACTTGCATACTGAGTGAATCACTATAAGGCACACAGCTTATGCAAGTACGAGGCCAGGTGTATGGACTTTTGGAACAAAAGTTACCAAACAGCATCTCTATTCTATACGGTTAGCAGAGGCAGAATAGCTGTGTTCAAACAACCTTAAGTCATGTTGAAACTGCTTACTGACTTCAAAATCGACTTAAACAGCTCTTGCACTGATAACCCACAGCATGTATTAAAACTAAGGTTATTTAGTAAAGTGATATTAGATGAAACAAACAAACAAACAAAGAAGGACACTGAGCCTGATCTTGCAAAGGCTTAGCAGCACATGAATCTTAGTAATATAAGGAGGCATTTTGGTTTGCCCTCTTTTTACAGCATCCCGGGCAAAACTCTGCCTTCTGCAGTGAATAAAACTCAAAGAAACATTGTACACAATAGGAGATGTTCTCCATATATACGTACTATACAAGAAAAAAAAGGTACATGTCACTGGTAGACATGTTCAGGCATAGACATCCACAAAACCCGACAGCACTCAGAGGTTTTTACAGCTCATCTCCTCTTCAGCTCAAGTCTTTACCTGGCTTTGGACTTTGTGAAGGTGGCTGTTTGGGGTTTTAAGCCCCCTGTACCATTGCTTCTCAAACTTTATTTAAACAATTTCAGCTTTCAGCAGTTTTCACTGGACTACAACAAATCTTTCAACTGTCCGGTGCTCCTGTACTTTGCATCCTCAAAACACTATGTAAGCATTTTGCATTGGATTCGTTGCCTCCATCTTTCCCTTGGAACACTTAAAATTACCTTTATAAAATATGCATACATTAAATCAAACACATTATACATTTAAATGAATCTGCTATAAGTTGCTTTTCAAGTCACCAAACCAAACAAGCAGCCTGCAAATCCAGCTTTGCTCTTAGAAAATAAATCCATCTACAGCATATAGAAGATAGCCCAGGACAATGTTCTCAGCTACAAAATACAGTCCACATTATTTCTCCCAAAATAACACAAGCTATTATGTGAGCCATTGTAGTAAGTCCTAACTTAGGTAGATAGTTTCTTCTCTGTTGAAAGAGCACCTTAAGAACTTTCCCCAACACTGAGCTGGCCATCTTTATAGAACTTCTCTGTAGGAGGTAATGTGTTTGGATTGTTTACTTCTTATGATCAGAAATAAGGCAGAGGGGTTCAATTAGATGATAGGTAGTAAATACCAAACCTGGGATTTAAAATCTCAGGAGCCCTTTTCTTCTATTATAAAAATTTAAATTTTTGTGAGTTCTTTTCCTCTACTAACAAGTTAAAAATGAAAAAGTTATTTTTCCTTTAAAAGAAGGTTTGTGCAAGAGAACTTCCTCAGAATTTCTTCTTACTTTCTTACAGTTTGTTTACTATGTCCTGAAATCATAGTTCTAAGGTTGTACTCCTTCTTGAAATAACATTCCTTACTTACCTGGAGATATCTCATACCACTCCATCAGTAGGAAAATACTAGCTTTCACTATTACGTGTGGTCCTGATAGTAACATTTAACATCATCCTTTAGTTCCTCTTTCCAGTCAGTTACAGCAGGAGGTCCATCTGTTTTCCTCCCTCCACTGTCTCCTTCCTGGCATTCTGCTTATGGCCATAGGGTAGTAGGCAAGTATTACTTCTTCAAGCAGTTACTTCAGGCATGCATTCCTCTTCAAATTAATTTCTCCATGCCCCTTAGCAGCTGTTGCTGCTTTATCACTTTTCTGCCAAATGGGCAGCAAGCACTAGTCCTGAGCCAGGGCCAGCTGAAATGCCATTCCATCTTTACTGCAGGGGCGCCACTAAGTTTCTCACTGGAAACTGGATAACCTAATCAGATACATTTTTTCATTACAATCCCATTTCACTCTTGCTTATGTGTGTTAATAATAATTGCCAGTGAGTCAGGACTAATTTTGTTCTAAAGGAAATACTGAAGAGTTATGGCATAGACATGTACGCATGGTTCCTTAATTGTTCCTGAAAGCAAATCCACACCACTTCAATACAAAATTTGCCTTTATTTGAAGCATATCTCATTTTCTTATTTATGCGTCAGATTATTCCAGATTAGTTTTACATCTAGAACAATGTAAAATAATATTTTAAAAATATTTGGTATGAAATAGTTACATTTTAAAGCAGTCTATACCACCTCATCTAAAATGCACCAAAAAAAAAAAAAACCCAAAACCCTGTAAAATCATTAGTTTACAAAAAATAAAATAAATCAGTAAAATATATTTGGACTTGAGTTTAATGTTTAATAATTTGAGCAAATAGTTATTATATGTGATGCCAACTTTATCCCACTGTATAAAAGCAGACCAAGTTATACTGCTAAACTGAATATAGACACTGTCATGATAACCTAAAATACATTATATTGAAGGAATTGAAATGCTATTTGCTAATTATGGCTGGAATGAGACCATGGCATGCTCTATTATGAGCCTTTCCATTCCACAATACTATGCTACGATCATAAGAAAGAGGCTGTGGTTCCTTTTTTCTTGACCTGTTACGTTTTAAACATATTTCTTTTTGGTATCATATGTCTTCCAAGGTACCGAAGGAGAACTTCTAGATTGCCACAGAAGCTTTTACTTCCTCAAAATATATGTTGTTTTCTCCTAGATCATCTTGATTGATTGTATCTAGATGCACTCCAGCAATGACAGAGACATAAATTACTTTTACTCTGAACTCATGGGCAAACTGTGCTTGTTGTTCCTCAAGACCTGTGCTGCTGTCAGGAGTAGTGACATCACATGTGCAAATGTCTCAAAGTGTCAAGGCCCAATGCAGTATACTTAGTGCTGTTTGTTTTGCTAATTCCCAGAAAATTTGTTTTACAAACACAAACTGCTTGTCTGAATTATGCATGTGCTAAAAGAGGTTGACAAGTGTAGAGAAGGATTGTGTCTTTCTTATTTGTGTGAATGTCTTTAAAAAGGCGTTTAGTTTGCTTCTTTGTTTCTGTTTTGCAGTAGCTGTTATTATTTTTCCAGTTTTTTTTTTTTTTTTTTTTTTCCTTTTTTTCTTGCATAGAGGTAGAAAATGAAGGTGTAATGAAACAGGAAGAAATGAATAAAATTGGATTGAGGTATTGAACTCCTCCTGAGAGCAGAGATGAGGTATCTATTATTCTACGTAATAATAGAATCATAGAATGACTTAGGTTGGAGGGGATCACCCAGTTCCAGACCCTTGCCTTTGGCACGGCTGCCACCCACCAGCTCAGGCTGCTCAGGGCGTCATCCATCCAACCTGGCCTTGAATGCTTCCAGGGATGGAGCATCCACAACCCCTCTGGGCAGTCTGTGCCGGGGCCTCACCACCCTCTGAGTAAAACATTTCTTCCTAACATCTAACCTAAATCTCCCCTCTTTTAGCTTTAAGCCATTCTCCCTTATCCTATTACTATCAGACTGTCTAAAAAACTTGTCCCCCTCCTGCTTGTGAGCTCCCTTCAAGTAGTGGAAAGCTGCAACAAGGTCTTCCCACAGCCTTCTTTTCTACCAGCTAAATTAACCCAACCGTGAACCTATCTTCATAGAAGAGGTGTAAGACCTGCCATCTTTACTTCTCCCTCTCCCTTTAAAATCTGTCTTGCACTTCAAACTTTCTGCCTTTCATATGTTTCCTGTTATTTGAGTACCCACTTGCCCATTTGGCCAAAGGTTGCTGGCAGAAAGCTGACTACATATCTTAGGCAATACCTTAGGAGATAGCTTGAGAACTAAGACAACTAGTCATAAACACAGTATGCAGTGATGCTGTCAATCTCAGTAGCTTCCTGAGAGATACACGGAGCTTTTTACAAAGTTATCCTCCATAAACATTCCTAATACAG
This sequence comes from Tympanuchus pallidicinctus, assembly GCF_026119805.1. Classification (NCBI taxonomy): domain Eukaryota; kingdom Metazoa; phylum Chordata; class Aves; order Galliformes; family Phasianidae; genus Tympanuchus; species Tympanuchus pallidicinctus. The sequence continues at coordinate 52,052,867 of NW_026294769.1, forward strand.
GAATAAATTGCACTGACCTTTGGAATCTATAAGACATTTGTTCATTTCTTCATTTTTTTTCTCTTGTCTTGACTATCTGGAGTTCTACTTATCTTAGTTTGAGCTGCCCTTTCCAATCTTTGTTGGTATTCCTTTACCTCAGAAACCACAAATGGAGTCCACTGATGGAATCACGTTGGTCATGCATTATTTACCCTTGGTAAATCTATGCTGGCTGCCCACATTCACCTTTTCTTTCATGCTCCCAGAAGGCTTTATTTTATGCCTTTTAGGTAACAGACAGAAAGCATTTAATCAGAATATATTTTTATTGCTGCTACACCTTTCTCCCCACATTTATTATGATACAGTGCATAAATTATGAATAATAAATGTCACCAACACATAACAACACAAACAGAGCTGGATGCAACTCTTACCCAGATCTGAGGACTACACTGTGTGTGAGCCCTCACATCAAGTGCTTGAATTTTGATAAAGGAGGATGGGAAGGCAGCTGGAGAAGGACAAGAGCCACACAAGCTGTCCCCTCTCTCTATCTGCCATCCTGCTCTTCCCAGTAATTTCTAACTGCAGGCTGTTCCCTCACTGAGAATTCTTTCCCTAAACGAAGTGAAGGAAGGAGGTTAATAAAAAGTCTGTGCAACAAGTAGCTACATAACTGAAGTCTTGATCTTATTCACTCGAGCGTTACAACAGCTCTAGGACAAGTTCTCCTTGGGCCAGCGGAGCAGAAAAGGGAAACACAGCAACAGTCAGATGGCTGAGTAATAACAGAAGGCTGCTTCAACAACTGATGTAATAAAGCAATTTTAATTTTACTGCAGCAAATTGTAAAGTTTTTAATCATGAAGAATTATGTAGAATTTCCCCCAAGGAGTTATTTTTAAAGAGCGCTGGACATTATGTCTAAGCACCCCTTCTAACCTGTTGCACTTAAAAGCATTCCGGCTTCTCGAATGTGCTGCTCAGGGGAATTCTTTTTGTTTTATTGATATCCACTGGGGAAAATAAGCAACAACAATATCATAAAAGGGTTGGTTTTATTGCTTATCATAAATATCATAAAAGGGTTGGTTTTATTATTTATCATAAAAGCAGTTTGCCTTTTCTAATCCTGTTGAAAAATTGCACGGTGATGAAGATGACTGGATGAGCTGGTTCACTGACTGACTGAAGGTGGGAAAAGTCCCAGGGAAGCACACAAGAGAGAAACTCGAGCAAAATAAGTGTTTTAAAGAGGAACATTATCTTTTCTTCTTTTCTTTTCCTTTCTCTTTACTCTTCACCTCTCCTTTCCTTTTCTCTCCTCTCCTCTTTGGTACAAGCACCCAACACCTTTGATCTGCACGGTTTTGGCAAGGTAATTTTCAGAGCTTATAAAGCACTTCTTTCTATGTGAAAAGGAACAGGTTGCACTTGCCAGCCCTGGAAACAAGTGACCATCGCTTCCGAGAATGCAGATTCATATATGTAACGTTTATGTCCTTTTGGCAACTTAAAAACAGATGTTTTCAAGCTGTTTGCTAAGAAAAGCATACAATAGGTCACTTGTTGAAGAAAGTGGATGTATACTGTGGACAATAACTGGACAATGAGTTGCTCTTCCACATACCAGCATCTTGATTTGTGCAAAACAAGTGTAAGAAGCCATGGAGTATTTCCCCACCTGTTTCCTGCTCTGTAACTACTCTTGCGGTTTGGGAACCAAACCAAACCAAAGCTGTGATTTCAAAGCAGTACAATATGAGCAAAACATTCAATGTGCATGGATCTGCTATGCCTGCAATCCTGCAGAAGAGTGAAAAAGTTGTCCAGCTGTAATCAGACCTTTGCAGATTCTGTATGTCTGTTGCAATGAACAGCACTGTGTTGTCTGGTACAGTATATCTGCTTTAACAGAAGGAGAAAAGAAGGAAAATCTGGTCAATGGAGGGGACAAACTATCCAGTCAAGGGATTTCTCCAGTCTAAGAATTTGAGCAAGGCAAAAATGCACCCATGGGAGGTGTAATGCTGGAGGGAGGCCAGCCTGTCCCTAGCAGACCTTGGCTTTCAAGCAAAATCAGGAAGTGGCTGAACCGTCTGCTTCTTCCTCACAGGGGAAGCTGTACCACATCCAGTCCCACTGAAGTTATTTAAAGTATAAATTAGTAAACAATACAATTCTGCATTTTCCTTTTTTTTTTTTTTTTTAAATTAAATTTCAGCTCACTTTGAACTAGCACAACTAGTGCTACTATTGCAACAGTTATACTTTATTCCTTGTATTTGCACAACGGGTCAATTCAAACTTAGAAAGAAGTGGTTAAACTTATTTTGAGTTTTCTAAGTCATAGAGATTACACTGTTATTTACACCTTATAGTTCTGCATCACTTTTTGTTTTTCCTGATAATAGCTTCAAGACAGAAGGGCCTCCTGTAAAGGAAGGAAGCCTACTGAATCCCAGCAGCCTTCTGAGCTGAACTACATGGTCCTGTTCCAGTGCAGAACAGATGAGAATTTACTACTGCATCAAAGTGGCTTAAACTTACAGCTGACCCTTCTGCTTTCTCAAGGGACTGTTATACAGGATGTCTCTTGGAAGATCAGAAGCCCCATGTCGTGGAATCCCTAATCCCTTGGTAACAGCGATATCAACAAATACACAGTGAATCACTTGATCATGTAAACAAAACTCTGCTCTGACAACTAAATCTAGTACCTACAAAGTGCCTCCACATGACTTGTTTCGTAAAAAATGGCTGGAGGTTGCAAGACTGCTTAGCAGTCATAAAAGAGAGCCTGTACAGCTTGCACAGCTCTAGAAAGCGGTAGTTGATTTTTCCCAGTGCTTATTTTGGACATCACTTTATAGTACTGCTAAAATAAAACCAAAAATAAAGGAAAAAATTAATATTATTTTATGACATATCATTAAACTGTTAAATAAGTGAAGGGACAGGTTAAAAATAAAACAGGAAATTATTTTCTGCTTTCTGCGCTGCTACTTCTGCTTCCTAGCCAATACAGACCAGGTCCTGAAAAGATATTGTTTCTTTAACAACTGGACAAAAATCAAGAGATAAATTTGAAAGGCCATCTCCCTTGATGGGCTCTCCTCAGCATGCAGTATGACTCCTTTAAAAGCATTAGAAGTCAATCAATCAAAAGACGCTGGCATATCTTTTAGGAGAGTCTCAAAATGAAATTCATCTGCTAGAGCTGTTGTTCCACAATAATATAGTTTGGCAGTCCTCATGTGGTGTTCAGTGTATCAGCATGCCAATTAGATTTTCTCAGAGAGCGCATTATTAATCTCTGCCCTTTATAAAGCCTTGAGTTTCTCTCTGTTTTATACAGTAGGAGCCTATCAGTGATGTTCTGTCAATGATGTCCTGTATGGAACTCCCACAAGCCAGCAAATTGGGTTGTGAGATGGAAGAAATGTTCCTTGTGATTTCCTTTATCATTTAGGAAGGAGGAGAGGGCAAATGCTCATATTTTCAAAGAAAAGGAAATGGCATAGATTACACTCCTCACATACAACAAACTGAACCAGTTTCAGAGCTGCAGCTGGTTACATGCAATGCAGTGAATGCAGAAACTCTCATTTCTCTTTGTGGAGATCAACTTCTTGCTGAATTGGGCCAGATCCGGTCTTGAAAAAAAGCTTTTAGGAGCTTGCAGAGCTTTAGTTCCCTTATCAAGAGAGATTTTGGCCAGTGTGAGTAGAGACAATTATGAATGAAACCTTGATACAAACCACCAGTCTCTTACCCATCTCTAGATACTTTTGAGAAAGTTTATGACCGTGTAAGCTTGCTCAGTATCTGTAATTAAGCAGAATTATAGCATTGTATGGAATAGAAGACCTTAGATAGCCAGCTTTATGGCTGGGGATTAAAGAGAAAGGAATTAGGAATAGTCAGAGCTAAAAAGCAATGCTCAGAATCCTCACAGTGGGTTTCTAAGCCTTTCTAGATGCAGCTGAAACCTGTAAGAGACCAGGATTTCTGACCAATGAACACATGGGATTCAGGAACTGCTCAGCGGAGGATGACTGGCAGAGCAAATCTCACAGAACAGCTGAAAGGGGAAGCTCAAGCTCTTAGAAATTCCTTAGTATGGCAGAAAACAAATAAACCTGTGAGTTTGTCACTAAGTATAAAATTATCAGTGGACAGTCTTGATGTTGTTTCCCCTCTCAGAGAAGATGTTTCCTAGAACAGTTTTGTTCATATTTACTGTTACGCCAACAAATGTGTGTCAAGTGCCTTTCTACTGCTGCTTTTTCTTCTCAGAACCTCTGCCAAACCACACAAGGAAGAATTTCCACAATTTACAGACAGTTTGAGAATCTATCAACTCTAATTCCTGCAATACACACACACACACACACACACAAAAAAAAAAAAAAAAAAAAAAAAAGCAAAGGAAAGAGAGGAATAAAAAGCATTTGCCTGCTTTGATGTAAAAATTATTTGTGCAGCATGGAATTTCTGAATTCTTGTTTTAAGTAAGTATAAAATCCTGCAAAGGATTGTGCCAATGAATGCCCTCTCTTCAGCTCTGACCTAGCTTTTCCACACAAGCTCACTCACTCGCCTCGTGTCTCCAGTGCAGAGGTTCTCTCAGCCTGTCTTGGACCTGATCTTCTAGATGAAATGATTGTATTCTATATTGTTTACCTTCTGTCATGAAGAACCACACTGATCCTTCAAAGCAAAAATGGAAATGTGGATTAGTACTAATTATACTGTTATTCAAAGTTACTGAATAACAGTATTGTTAGTTATTCAAAGAACTTGCCAGTGGGACTTGGGAAAGGAAGAGGGGAGGAGAAGGAGGAAGTGGAAGGGGAAGAGAGAATTTGTGGAAGGCACTTTGTAACCACTTCATATTTCTGATGTACAAAACCAAAGCAGGACCTGCACTTAAACCCAGAAGCCCGGCTGAAACCAAAATTGCTGCCAAAACAAAAAGCTGTTTTGGTAAAGCATTTTAGTAAACAGTAGTTTCAGTGTTTTGTTGTTTTCTTATCCAAGTGCCTATGAAAAAGAGTAACACTAGCAAAATTTTGGAGAAGGAAACAATATAGAGCCAAGCACAGAGGCAAAAGCAACTTGAAACCTATGCATAGAAGAGGGAGACCTGTACTGGGATGTCATCTCAAAGCACAGGGAGGTAAAGTGAGCAGAGCAATACGAAAACATTATCCTGACATGCAATTCTCACTGACAACAGTAAACACAATTTAATGTATAAAATGTAAAACGTGTAATATGCATGATGTGTATATGTACACATATTACAATATACATACAATTCATATTGTGCACAATGCTCAATAATGAATAATCACCATCTTGATAATTAAAAAGTACATGTTTATTTTTTTACATGGTTGTACTGAAAGTGTTGACGTAACTGGTGATGTGCTAACCCGACTGAAATTTGTGCAAATCTCATCAGAGATTAACCATGCTTTTCTGTATGGCTTTGTTTGAATTTGCTTGTTTTGAAAAAAAAAAGCTTTACCTTCCTTTGTTAAAACTGTATAAGCAGCAGAACGAGGCAGCATTTTCTCTGCCTCATGAGCTATTAGTAAGGTTCCCAGAATCAGCAGATTTCCAAGTGCAGAAGTTTTAGCAGATAATGATGCAGGGGACAGAATGGAGCTGTGGGATGTAAGACCACAATGATATACGAAATACCTGGTTCTGATGTTTGTCCCAGTGGTATATTTGACCTACGCCTCACAGAAATGTGCTGATGTAAAATAACACATCTCTGCAAGGTAAGTCCCTAGCATTAAAATGATGATCAAATAGTTGGGTTCAGTCATCACTTGCAACAAGATCTGGATTAACATCAATATTAAATCTAGATCAGCAAAAGAATGAGAAATGAACAACAGTTTGCATCTTCAGTACTCCTATCAGCAATATTTTGTTTACAAAGACAGCATTTGTTATATGAAATTTTCCCACAACGCATTTTTTCCTACAAAGTCCTTTCAGATTTTCAGAACATAGCAATACTCTTCCATGCAGTTAATTAATTGTTGCATTTAATTATTTTTTAACTTTATCTATTGTGTATCATTGTGCTTCTTAACAAAAGAAAAGTTAACCTGTAACTACGTTTCAAATGCACTCTTTTAGGTCTTTTCCAACCTTGGTGATTCTATGATTCTATGATTCTATGATCTCTTTGAACATGGACAGTTGTATCAGTTCACATCAAGAACAGTTTAGTGATCAGACCTAGAGCAAAAAAAAAAAAAAACATTAGCATTATTATTCCCATCAGAGGAATTGACAGAAGTGATGGAAGAATGTGACTCTGTTCTCCAGCCTTGGAATTAATTTCTAAACACGTTTATCATCTCCAATGAAACTCTCAAATCACTTCTGTGATAGCATCATTCCAGTCATTTGCAGCTGCTCCATAATGAGAACTCGTAGAAAATTCTGATTCTAAAAGTTCTCATTCTGAATGGGAACTTCTAATAATTTCTTAAAATGTAAATTTCTGGAGAAGATGCTGTTTCAGGAAAACAAATGCATTTCCCTAAGATAATTAACTAATAAATGGCTTTGAGTTTCAAATAGTGAAAATATATGTAATCTATAAAGGATGGGAATTAATCACACTGATTTTATTAAAGCACTTAGCAGTTCTTTTCATTGTAGTATTTCATGAAAATCAGTGGATGTTTTAGAAGGTTCAGTTGTTAACAAAACTTAATTTCCCAAAGAAGAATTTAACCTGCAGTAAATTTTTACCTTTTAAATTTCTACATTCTGTTCTTTTGAAACTCAGCAACAGGAGGTCTAACAGTCACTTTCATCACCGATTTTTCTGGGTGTGAGTCTCTTACTCCATCTGCCTGTATAAAAGTGTATTACAATAAAGATATTTTTCTGTATGGGATTATATAGCTCAAGATTGTCTAAAGGCTAAATATTGATATCAAGATATAGTAGTAAGATGTATATGTAGATGTGAATCTACAACATACTCCAGCTTTATATTCAGCTTTGTATGTTGGAAGGAAGCGCTCACTAAATGAGACCTTTCTGAACTTCAGAGATGATTGGAATGATGGTTAGATTAGGAGGAAGAAGTAAGGCTTGAAGTTACAAAATACACATACAGTATCTCAACTCATATGAAAAAGCTTTCCAAAGAGTGGGTGTACTTGGAAGAGGATGAGAAAATTAACTGGTTCTCTTTAGAGAATTAGAGAGAGGATGAAAAAGCACTAGAGACTGATGGTGTAATTCCACTGTCTGCTCTTGCAAATGAAGTCAATGGAGATTTCCTCTTGTCCCGAAGATAGAGAAAAATTCTGAGAAGCAATGCTCAACTGTAGAAGCAGGCTGGATACAACAAGGCCAAAGGGAGCCAAGGCAGAAGATTGGCGAGCAGGAAACAGGCAAAGGTAACCACTGACAAATATTTGCTGACTGTTTTGCATAGATTTGGACCCTACATCTGTTCTGAAGGACAGGAATGAAACAAGTGGAAAACAAATACCAATACAAGAATCAAGGCTGAATTGCAGGAGATTACAAGATTTATTGCATTCACATGGACACCTGACCTTTGACATGAAGGTATGATCAGATAGAGAAGGAATGCAAAGAGCACTATGGCTCACCCACTGAATGGCTGCTAGTACCAACAGTGGCTGAATCACTATGTTTAGAACATGGACACCTTCTGGCCTGTGGATGTGACACATACTGAGTAAAGAGTATGTGTTGTCCTAAGGTGCAGGAGAGGATGCACCCTCCCTTTGCAGCACCTCAGTGTCTCAGTAAGAAAAGATCTGTCTGCAGCATTTCCAATGAACCCAAGGTCTTCATCTTCTGCAGACACATCATTTTCCTTCCTTCCTGAGATCCCCCTGGTAGTTACTTATGCTTACTGTTCAATTGCCTCTACATTCCTCACTGCTGACAACAACAAACAAGGCAAGGTAACTGCACTGCCTACCTTCCAGTGGTAGAAATTTAAAGGCAAAATAGAGAAAAAGAAAACAATGTAAGATGGGAAACAGATGTGGCTGATAAATCTCTTTCCCTATGCAATGGCTTTCTCTAGGCTGAAAAAACCTGCTGAATGTCATGCAGATAAGAACATGAAGTTAGCTTTGCACTGCTCAGTAGGTAAGATTCAGAATTTCTTCTGAAGTGTAAAGTTTCAAGCACTCATTGGAAACACCAAAACCAAGAAATCAGTTGAATTGTTCAAACCACTTTTTGTGCTGCTAAATGATTACAGCTCTGATTTTTGCTTAAATACATAATAAGCTCAAAATCAATTAAAATAAATATAAGCACCGTGCTTATACTTCAAAATGAGAGATTTTCAAATAATTATTCATCCCTTTTAAGTTACTAAAATCTATTTTAAAAAAGGTGCAATAAATATCCTGTTCCTCCTACTATTTAAGAAACAATTATCTGACTATTTGTCAGTGTAATTTTAACACACATTACAAATCTTGTCAAATGTATTATTCACAAGCACGTTGGATGATTTACTTGTCTAGTTTTGAGCAAACACTGTTACAGAAGTTGGAAAAATTATTCAAACAGACTGTTCAACAAACACTGAAAGCAAGAATAAGGCACATCTACTGAAAATATGCTGTTCTAGCACTTTAATTAGGACAGACTGGAGAAAATTCCCTAAAGCTTTCAGTTAGACAGCATTAAGCTGCAGTGTAACGAGTAAAATCCACATTAAACAGGAGCACTCCTCCCATGGCAGATCAGAGTTCAGATGGAAGACCACAGCATGCCTGCAGCCTGGATCATTTTGCTCTTAAGCTGAAAACAGTTTGATTTTGTTGTTGTTTGGTTTTTTTTTGTTCCCTGCAGAATTGCAAAAGAGAAAAAAAGAACTGAACTTTGAAGTATAAGAGTAGACTATTTAAGAAATAAATCTGAGAAACACATACTCTTCAAAGACTTGATAGTATTGTCCATAAGAGGCAGAGTTTGTATCTGTGGCTGGAGACAACTGGTGGTTCTGCTCAAGGAATGAATTTCAACATCATCCAACATGATGAGGTTGGATGCCCATGCCCAGAGGCATAGCAGGACTAGCCTGAACCCTGTTGATTGTTTCTGACCAGTTTGGTGTATAGCAGTATAAGAAATTGTATAATCAATAAATATACAGATGTTATAATTTGGAAATGTACAAGAGAGTTTGGATAAGCAGGTTATTACACCAAAAAAAATACATAAGGGACTAACCCTTGTTCTGCACTTGCTGAAAAACTCCAAAAGCAGAGATCTCCAGAAAGAGATCCTTCCCTAGTGATAGTCAGCTCTTAAATGGGGTCTAAGAGAGGTGAAGCCAACCTCCACCCCTTCTGGCAGCCAGGTGAATTGCCTTCACCTGTGCTCCTTTGGCTGACTCATTGCTTATCTCAGGTGATCAATCAGACATGCAGGCTGTGATTCAGCAGTTCCCATACAGAAATGCATCAGAAATAGCATTGCTAGCAGGAACAGGGAAGTAATTGTCCCTCTGTACTTAGCACTGGTGAGGCTGCACCTCTGTGTTCAGTTTTGGGCCCCTCTACTGCTAGAAAGACATTGAGGCCCTGGAGTGCGTTCAGAAAAGGGCAATAAAGCTGTGAGGGGTCTGGAGCACAAGTCCTGTGGGGAGCAGCTGAAGGAGCTGGGAGAAGAGGATGCTAAAGGGAGGCTTTGTTGCCCTCTGTAACTACCTGAAGGTAGAGATTGTGGTGAGCTGGGGGTCAGCCTCTTCTCTCATGTAGCTGGTGACAGGACTAGAGGGAATGGCCTCAAGATGCACCAGGAGAGATTCAGGCTGGACGTTAGGAAATACTACTTCTCTGAAAGAGTGGTCAGGCACTGGAATGGGCTGCCCAGGGAGATGATGGAGTCACCAACCCTGGAGGTGTTCAAGGGATGTCTGGATGTCGTGTTGAGGGACATGGTGTAGTGAGATCTATTGTTGATGGGTGGATGGTTGGACTGGGTGATCTTGTAGGTCTTTTTCAACCTTGGTGATTCTATGATTCAAGACAATACACAAAAACTCCTTTTGTCTCAAAGATTGTTTTGAGATGCAAGGACAACCAGATGCATTTCTGCCTGCACAGGGGTGCCAGCAACAGTGCAGAAGAATGTGTTGATGCCTATTGCATTCCAGACTACTCTGAAAATGGGGCAGCTCAGCCTTGTGTGGGGTCCCTGGCTGCTCTGATGTCAGTAGGCCTGCACTGGACTGCAGCGCCTGCGCTGGACATGCTATTACTATAGGCAATCTGAGAAGAACTGGACAGTTTATATAAGGACTCTGCCAACAGAGATGTGTGCTTCTTTTGCTTTTTTTCGTGGTGTGTTTTTTTCCCCTTCCTGCAGAAACTTCCCTGTGATTGACCAAGAAAGAGAATGTGCACCCCTCACCCCCACAGCCCATTGGAAGACTCGTTGACCATTGTGGCACTGCGGTGGTAGCTATTTCTGCATTACTGTAATGTAACGCTCCCCACCCCCAAGCATAGATAACCAAGACTTATAATAAAAACGGTTAGGCAAATATTTGAGTATTAATCTTAAGTTGAGTATATTCTTCACTAATCATCTCACTTCTGCTAACTGGAGCAAAACAGGCTGTTGAGTACAATCACAGAATCACAGAATGGCCAGGGTTGGAAGGGACCTCAAGGATCATGAATCTCCAACCCCCTGCCACAGGCAGGGCCACCAACCTCCCTATTTAATGCTAGACCAGGCTGTCCAGGGCCTCATCCAGTCTGGCCTTGAGCACCTCCAGGGTCTGGGCATCCATAACCTCTCTGGGCAGCCTGTTCCATCACCTCACCACTCTCTCTATAAAGAATGTCCCCCTGACATCCAACCTAAATCTTCCCTCCCTTAACTTAAAACCGTTTCCCCTCGTCCTGGAGTTATCTACCCTTTCAAAGAGTTGATTCCCCTCCTGTTTGTAGGCTCCCTTTAGGTACTGAAAGGCTGCAACTGAGGTCACCCAGCAGCCTTCTTTTCTCCAGGCTGAACAAGCCCAGCTCCATCAGCCTGTTGCAGATGTTGTCTTCTAGGCCTTTGCACCCCCTTTCTGTCCAGTTTTCTCTAGTGCAGTCTGCAACAAATGTGAGTGCATTTCCTAAAGCTGTAGCCTGTGCTGTACCTGATGTGTAGATTAGTGGCGTTCAGCTGCTCAGCTGTTAATCCCCTGCCTTTATACAGAATTATCTGTATATTTATTTAACTTCATGTTCATACTCATGAATGTAAAAGCAAGAATGAAGGGAACAAAAGGAAACCATTAAAGCAGAAATAAAAATGAGACTCGTGGGAACTCTGATTTCTAGTTAGAAACACTGCACATCTATTATCATTTTAGCCCATGGAGGTTAATAGAAAATGAGATCAAAGGCAGCATGTGTTTACCAATGGTAGATCATGCCAGACTATGCTTCTTTGATATGCTAACAGGTCTGCATAGGAAATGCAGATCTCATCTATTTGAATTTCAGGAAAACATTTAATGCACTGACACATGGGACCATATCTGCTAGATGAATGAGAAAGAAACTCATAAAAGAACCATAAAAGTGAATGAGATTTGGAAGAGGAAAGATAACAATCTGATTCTATTGAAAAGAAAATAACTCTGCCAGAAGAAGGTCACTGGTAGAGTTCTCTAAGGATCTGCAGTGGGTTCAGTCGTCTCTAACTGTACTCACAATTTTTCTTTGCTCCAGCCCCATAAGTTCATCAGTTGTTGCTTACCAGATGCTCTAGGGCTGCTCAGCAAATGAATGCAACAGTACCCTGGACCCTGAGCTGCACCACCCTGCTGGTGGGAGCTGGTTGGGAAAGCCTTTTGCATTCCTCCTCAGGAAATTCTCACTTGGGTTGCAAGTGCTTGCAATTCTATGTAAAACTATCAAGATCCTCTGCTTAACAAAGTGCAAACATTTGATTCAAACTTTCTTGCCTCTGGTTGGTCATGGAATCCCAGAAATAGAATCACAGACTCACAGAATTGTAGGGGTTGGAAGGGACCTCCAGGGATCATCGAGTCCAACCCCCCTGCCAAAGCAGGTTCCCTACAGCAGGTCACACAGGTAGGCATCCAGGCAGGTCTTGAACATCTCCAGAGAAGGAAACTCCACCACCTCCCTGGGCAGCCTGTTCCAGTGCTCCGTCACCTCACTGTAAAGAAGTTCTTGTGCACATTTGTGCGGAACTTCCTATGCTGCACAGGGCTGCTTTCAAGGACTGCTCCTTCCAGCCTGTACGGATGCCTGGGATTCCTCTGGCCCAAGTGCAAAACTCTGCACTTTGCCATGTTGAACCTCATCAGGTTCACCTGGGCCCACCTTTCTAGCCTCTCGAGGTCCCTCTGCATGGCATCCCTTCCTTCAACTGTGTTGACCGCACCGCTCAGCTTGGTGTCATCAGTGAACTTGCTGAGGGTGCACTTGATTCCATCATCGATGTCATTGATAAAGATGTTGAAGAGCACCGGTCCCAAGACAGACCCCTGGGGGACGCCACTCGTTACTGGTTTTCACCTGGACATAGAGGTGACCATTGATGACCACTCTCTGTCTGCGGCCTTTCAACCAATTGCTTATCCATCGGGTCGTCCACCCATCAAATCCACATCCCTCCAATTTGGAGATGAGGATGTGGTGGGGGACCATGTCAAAGGCCTTGCTTAAGTCCAGGTAAATGACATCGAACCACAGCTCCTTGTTGCAAACTCCTTTCAGGTAGCTGTAGAGAACCAGGAGCTCTTCCTTTATCCTCCCTTTCTCCAGACTAAACACCACCAGCTCCCTCAGTCACTCCTCACAAATCTTGTTTTTAATTCCTTTTACCAGTTCTGCTGTTCTGCTCTGAGCACTTTCCAGCATGTCCTTCTTGTAGAGAGTGGCTCAAAAGTGATGACAAGTTGTTACGCTTTCAGTAAATTCTGTATGCAAAACCTCCCAGCTTTGTGCAGACCACAAGATGGCACAGCTGTAGTAGCTATATGCAACTGGATAAGGCACCATGATGCAAACAAAATTAAAAATTAATATGGTGTTTTACGTGAAGTAGAGGTAGATGGGGGGAGATGAACAAAATATTTTAGTCAACGAGCTATTATTTCTAATTGAATAGCAATGCTGTTTGAGCCCATAAAGCAAAGAGAATTCTGACATCTTTCATTTTCAGTAATCACCTACTTATATACTTAACAGAAAAAAATACAAACCAAAGGATTTTTGAATAGAAATAGTCTAATTTTTGACTGAAATGGGATAGAACACTGCAACTTTAGATTACTTTCAGTAGATTGTTACACTGATTATAAGATAGCTTTCTAGCAAAATATTTTTTAAGCTAGAAAATTCTTTAATGCCAACAGATTCTCACTGTCCCTCAGACCATTTCATCTGCAACTACTTTCCATTTCTGAATAGCAAATAAGTTTGACAGCAATTCCTATTTTAATCCAGTACTAATGAATTTTAAAAATCTTTTTATAAAACAATCCACAAGGCAGAGAATGCACTCTGGGAGACAATAGCATTTCTAATATGGATTTATGGGACACAAATTCACTGTTCTGAATGACCCAGAAAATATTATGGAAATTTAAGCCCATCATTACACCATCAGTGTATCTCAGGGAACTGGATGGGATAGGCCTATTATCTCTAACATATGTGCTTTTATTATAACTTTAACAAATGAAGAGATAGTCTGAGGTAAATGGAAGCAGACATATGTTAGGGACTATGCAAGGAGGTGGAATTTCACCCTAATACAACTATGGTGATTTGTGTCTTTCACCAGTGAGATTTGCCATTTGTCCCACACCTGTCATCTAGCATAGCAGGATGATGATCCCTTATTAAGATTTCTAGGAGCGTCTGCCATAAAAATATTAACTTTTCATCCATTTATGTACTGCTGTATTCATTGCTAATTGTCACAAATACCAGAGATTTGGAGAGGTCCAGAGAGATCCTTTTATGGCAAAATCATCAAAGTCTAAACATAAACTTATCTAAATACTGACATATGCCTATCAGAAATAACTATACCTAGTCATCTAATCTGTATCTAAAGGAGAGTAATATAATAACTTCATTAGTCACATTCTTCTGTAGAAAATCAGAATTCTGACTAGCATCCAAATGAAAATCTGGCCTTCCCAAACTTGCTGCATTTCATCCAGGCAAACCACTCTTGCCATGGAAAATGGAGGGAAGGAAAGGGTAAAGATGGAGATACTGATTGATTCCTACAAGTCTCATGCTAATTGAAATGAAAGAAGCCAACTTCTTTTCTCATACCCTTAGATCCTCTACTCACACAAGCAGTATCTTGTATTCAGGGGACTCTCCAGAGAGCAACAAATTCACACCAAGGGATATAATTCCTCTTTTCTTATGTTAATGTAGCTGAGCACAGAAACAGGCCAAAGAAATATAACCTATTTAGTTTTTAATGGAGAATAAAAAAATCTTTAAAATTTCACAGAGAGGATAAGGATTCCATGTTGAAAACTCAGTCTTGCAATTCCCATTAATTTAAATGGAGTTTTTACAATCAGTCCCCAGCTGTTAAAAATGCCTCTAACAGTGAAAAATGTTCGACTTCACCACTGTTTTCTTGCATTCTTTGATGGTAAGGTTTGTGTATTTTGGCCTTTGTAGAGAATGGATATCCTTAAGTCTTGTTTATGGTTCCCTGCTAGTAACACAGAGAGGGAACACACTTTGAGATCATATATTGTAGCAGTCTGTTTTCCTCTCTCCCTCTATCTGTGCATTCACATGCACTGATGAGGTCCCCCTTGAGCCTCCTCGCCCAAGGAAGACTGGTCCAGGCCAGCTGAAGGCCAGCCACTGGTGGGGTACTCAAGGGCTGCTCCTGAGGCCAGTACAGTTTATCTTCATTAACGACCCAGATGATGGGACAGGGTAGTTTCTCCATCTGGGGGCTCCTAGGTACACCAGTGCTACTAAGCTACTGGTCTAGGATCTTACAGACAGTCCGCTGCATGGCCAGGAATTTAACCTGGTTGTCATGGTGTTAGGCTAGCACAGTGGCATTGAACCACCCTTCACCATCCTGTCTCTGTGATAAATACAGCATTAGTGGGAAGTGTTTCTGCAGATCATTTACTGCTATTGTCAGTCTCAAATCCCACCCGTAAGTAGAACTTCTCTAGGAATAATTTATGTAGAATTTCCCTAAAAAAACACAATGTGCAGAAACAAGTGAACACTGACTTTCATTACTAGAAATTACCTTAAATTGTAATCTCAAGCTGCAACTGAATAGAAATTCATCCAGGACAGAAATTTCTCCAAAGCTGAACTCCAACCACACTAAAGGTTATGGTTCTTTCATTTAGCTGAACTGAAACATTTTCTTCAAAGAAACCTCTATTAATTACATTCATTATTGTTAAAATCAATAACAGATAACATCATACCTTAATTACTCCCCTCCTTTCTATGTATTCTGTTGCATTATCCTCAACTGCCAACAGCTGGGTAGCAACTGAACACTTTATTTGTATACAGATTACAAAGATTTGTTTTGAAGATGGCTCTACATGTACTTTTCCAGCATTCAGTCCCTGAATAAACTCTTCTGAAAGCAAAACAGAGAGTGAGCTACAACTGTAATAGTATGATCATAAACATATTGGAATGCCTTTGGGTTTCCTTCAGGTAAGCAGTAGCAGCAGACGTGCTACAAGGTTTTGAACATCACCAGTGGAGGCTGAAAGGAGAGGGCACTGCCAGCAGCGTGGAGCTTCAGGCATGACTGAAAGGATGGAATAAGGCAGGTGACTGTTTCTGACAGCAGAATTTCATCAACTGCCAAACAAAAATTATTCATTTCACAAAACCACTGTGATAATACAGTATTTCTAAAAAAAAAAATAAAAAATTCTAATTTCTCAAATCTAGATACAGAAATGGATTTGAGAAACATTTTTCAGATCTATGATTTTGCCATTAGATTCATACAATTAAAACTGTTGCCTTTGAGGGACAGTGACCTGCACCTAGCAAAAGATTTGATCACTGAAGGCAGAAGTTAAGCACCAACACTTTCCTGAAATCCCAAACTATAATTTAGCTCAACAAAAGTCCAGAAGCAGGTCAATCCTTTGCTTGTCTCACTTGGTAATCTCATCATTACATCACAGTAATCTCAGAGCACACCACTGCATGCCAACACAGAGATGGTTCAAAAACACACCTAGAAGAGCCCTCTCTCTGTTCCAGCTCACCCCTCGGTGAGTCACAGCACACTCAACTCCTGAAAAATAACTTGTGTTGAAGGTAACCTGCCTTTGACATTTCCAGCATAACCAGTCATAAATAAGTGAATCCAAAACTCACCCAGTATCGGGGGAAATCAATACAAATCACTCATATGAGAACATTGGTGGGAGGAACAGAAGCATGGAACTGTCTAGTTATTTACACACCCCAACAAACTTCAGGCACTTGAATAAACTAGCCAGCCTCCTCAAATTATTCTGTAGTCAATGCTGAAAAGCATTCACCTCTGAAGAATTCTCTTCTCCCTCCCCTTGGCTTCTTCAGTGAACTATCCTCCCTGGTTTTACAAGTAATGACAGATTAAAGCTTTGTAATACAGCTAGACATTTGTTCTCCCTTATGAAGTGAAAAGGAGCTGAGGCTTAGGGTCTGCTCAGGAGCATTGCTTATATCTCAGTACTGAGAACTGGACTTCTTTGCATTTGGGTTCAACATTTAAATATTTAAATATTTAGCTTCAGTCTAACAACTGGCATTTTCTTCTACCTTTTTTTTCCCCAAATACAAAGAAGGAAAGATCTTCTCTTTTACTGCGCTGTTGCACTGTCATGCTTCTGGTTCTGTCATGTTTTGATATTCCCCTTTGTTTCTTTTCTTAGATCTTTAAAGTAAATATCTGACTTAGGCATCCAGCCTCACAGCAGGCTTTTTCTCAACATGAGACATAGTCTCTGCTGGGTGCCCCATTAAAGTCATTTTACTACACTTTGTTTGTTCTAAAATGCTCCTGCAGGACTGGCTGTAAACAGAGCATGCATAGAGAACTCTCTGTGGTATATTAATTAACATCACACATCTTATGTGTTTCACAAGTCCCTAAAACATTGTACTAAAAACATTGTCTGGCTGTATCTGAGAGTGTGTGAAAATTTTAAAAAGTTTTACTTCTTGCAAGGAAAACCACTATGCTTTGTACAGTGATGCCTATCTAGTTTACTCTTGGCACCTTGAGTGCACTGCTGTGCATTCCTGAAATCAGAATCATACTGGTTTTACTATTTTTATAATTATACTTTTCCATCTCAGAAGTCTTGTTTATCTCCTACGGATGGAAAGGAGGGGGCAATAAAGAGAGATAAGGTTCACAGCTGCTGCTCTGAAGGCTGCCTTAGATCTCAGGAGAGGTCTCATGTTTCCTACTGACTGGTAAGAGTCAGTCCAACACACAGAACTGCTTGGAAAAATAATACTGAGAGCCTCTATGTAAACCGTGATTTTCCCAAACAGGTATAGAAAGAGCATGCAAATAAAAAAGAGCAAAATAATGTTTTAGTGCAAGCTGTATGAAGCATCACAGCAACAAGGAAATCAACTGCTTAATTCCACGTGTTGTTATGGCTTTAAACCATATTTCTTTTCCTGGTGAACAAGAAAAGAGCTCCAGTGCACACAGACAGGATTCAACTCACCTGCTGATGTACATTCTGCATCCCAGTTGTCTACTCTGGATTCCTGTCGGAGGAATTGGCTTCTCTTTTTTTTTCCCTTTTTGGCTTCTCTTCTATCAAACAGTGGAGATGGGACCAGAGGAAAAGGAGCAGGCCATAGGTATGGGGGATTTGAGTTTTGCCTATAGAGCATTAGGCCAGATGTTCAAACCATGACCAAACGCCATGTTCTAAGAGCTACAGAGAGACATCATATTATGCTAGTTCAACTCTTTCTGTAGCTACCATCCCACTCCTACAGTTAAAAAAGGAACATAAAGCAGATACATTTCTTCTGCCAAAGAGTACTTTTCATTACAGACCCGTGGGCTACCATAGCGTGCAAGCTAGTCTTCAATTGGAAATGTTCTACTTTGACATGAGCATTTTTCTGACATTTAGAGGCAACACACATGGCTAACCATCATAAAGTGACTTAGTAACTGTATTAGAGAGTCAGGACGCTTACATTTCCTCCGTATAAAGGAAGCTGTTTCATTTATCCCATTGCTGAGGGCTTCTATTGTACAGCCCACTACACGGTAAGTGTAAGGGCAGCTGTCGGTGCTGTTTTTCTTTCGTTTGTTTCACAGATAAAAGGGCAACATCATTAAGTACTGGCTGATCATTTCCTTTCATTTCACAGGAGTGAAGACATTGGTACAGTAGGCTGGTTCCTAAATGCAAGTTTAATGATGTGACAC
Source organism: Tympanuchus pallidicinctus (assembly GCF_026119805.1). Taxonomy (NCBI): domain Eukaryota; kingdom Metazoa; phylum Chordata; class Aves; order Galliformes; family Phasianidae; genus Tympanuchus; species Tympanuchus pallidicinctus. The sequence continues at coordinate 52,071,365 of NW_026294769.1, forward strand.
ACGGCAAGAAAAAGAGCAGGCAGCTTTATGCTTTATTCTCACACACATCCCAGACAGCTCCATTTCTTTTAACTGACTATGAGCCGCACAGCTTTGTGGCTGCTGAAGTGACCAGATGACTGGTCACTAGCTTCTGTTAACCTCCCATGGGGATTTCAGAACATAACTGCATGTAATTGCACTCCCATATCCTCATATGGCTTTATCCCCACGCCCCTCCTCCCCATAGCCTCCCCACTGCCTTTTGTTCAGAGAGAGAGGAATCACTGAATACATTACAGAAATCAGTGAAATTCAGAGTTTTCATCCTCCTTGTGCTGTTAAAACTCAGGCACTCTAAAAAAATGTTTACTGGTATAAAAAGGTCCCATCAGAAAGTTATGCAGCTACTCCCCTCACAAATTTATTTGCTCATTTAAACCTTAAAACTAGATGGTCTCTGACAATGTTAATTACTTTAATAGTTCTTCCACACTTCTATGTCATGCAAAGGCGCTTTGCAAGTAATATTTTTTAATGATGGAAATATGACTTCCTTGTATTCCTGCGTGGTTTGTTTTATTTCTGCAAATGTATATTTTTGCCAATAAAATTTCTCACTAATTTTAAGAAAGATTTCTCTGGACAGACATAAAGTATTCCCGTTAAGACCAATCAAATGGGAAATATATTAGTTCTTCAGAAAAAGATGTTTTCGTTTCAAGATAGTAATTCAAGTAAAATATGCATCATTATTATTACTGTTGTTATAACAGTTAACAAAAACAAGCCCATATACAACCTAGAGAAGCTTTTCCACATCTCTATTCATCATCCTGGCTCTTGAGACAACCTTTGGACTTCTTTCTCTGTCTGGACAGAAACAGCAATCCAGACTTCTGTCACAAGAAGCAGATCAAATGGAAGCCTCTCAGTATTATTAAAAAGCAATAATAGCCTGGGATGATTTTCCATCTCTTTCAAGACACCTTTAGTAAGCAAGATGCAATTTTCTCACCCTGCAAAATGCCCAGTTTTCCCTTTTGGACAAATCTCTCTCTGAATTCTTTGATCTCTATTAAAATCTGAGAACAAAGTAGAAGAAGCAAGAAAATCCACACAGAACATGCCATACTGTATCAGAGGCTTTTAATACAGGAAGCTGTTTTAAAGTAAAACCTTCATTCTCACATTACCTATGACATTATCATATCATGACTGTGACGTGTAGTAGATAATTGCATGTTATCTGCCAGCAAGAGCAGGAGCTAAAGGGCATCACCTGGGTCAAGAGGCTCAGTCAGACACCAGAAGTACTGTCAGTAGTGAACGCATTATAAATCTTCCCCAGAAAGTAAGTTTGTGGAAGTCACTACATTAGGAGGAAATGTTGAATCCTTTGAGAACAGGTCTTGTAAAGAGATCTTGATATATCAGCGGCTATGCAGCCTCACCTTGAGCACTGGGTGCAGCTTTGGGTGCCGCAATAGTAGGACATCAAGCCATTAGAGAGCATCCAATAGAGGGCTTCAAAGATGGTGAAGGCTCTGGAGGGCAAAATGTATGAGGAGCAGCTGAGGTCCCTGCGTTTATGCAGCCCAGGGCAGAGGAGCTGAAGGGAGGCCTGACAGCGGCTGCAGCTCCTCACAGGGAGCGGAGGGGCAGCGCTGAGCTCTGCTCTGTGTGACAGCGACAGGGCCCGAGGGAACGGCATGGAGCTGCGTCAGGGGAGGGAGGGTGGCGGTCAGGGACAGGGGCTGCACCGGGGAGCGGTGGGCACGGAACGGGCTGCACGGGGCAGTGGGCACGGCCCCATGCCGGAGTTCAGGGAGCGTTTGGGCAGCGCTCTCAGACATAGGATCCTATTTTCAAGCCCATTTGCTTTTGGTTATCATTACGTCCTTAACCGAGAAGTAAAAATATGTTTGGTCCTCATTACCTATCCACACTCCAAGACTACAGAAGAGGCTTAACCCAAAACTGACCCAGAGAGAAATGTCAGAGTGCCGTCTCTCAACACAGGATCTACCGCATCCCTCGAGCTCCCCTCCAGCCTCTTTTGGGACATTTTTTCTTTTTCTCTCTAATGATTTGCCCAACCCACTGGAGGGAGCTCACCCTCGGCACCAACAGACGCACACAGGACCCAGCCCCCGGCGGGCGGAGCTTGCGGCCCGACCCCCGGCAAAGCATCCAGCCCCGGGGCCGGGACGGGGCCGGGGGGCGGCGGGTTTCCCTCCGCGGTCCCGGCGCTGCTGCGTGCGGTGGCGGCGGCTGAGACGGGCGGATGGCGGCGGAGCTGGGCGCGGGGCTGCGCATCTTCCGCGATGTGAGTAGGCGGCAGCCTTGCCGGGACCCCCTGCATCATTCCCAAGCATCTGGGGATGGGGGTGTATTTATTGCTGTGGGTTTTTTTCTTTGCCTTTTTTTGTTGCGGAGCTACGATTTCCTCTCCTGTGTGGAAGGAAATGAAGCTGAGCAAGGCTATGGGTCTTTCCCTTTTCTCTTTTTCCTTTTCCCTTTTCCCTTTCCGTTTGCCTTTTCCTTTTTCTCTTCGCTTTCTCCTTCCTCTTTTCCTCCTGTGTTGGAGAGTGAGTTTGCTGCCAACAGTGTGTCTGTATCAGGAGAGCAGGTTAGCAAGAGAGGCACTGGGTGAAAAAACCATCATTTGTCAAGCTGCATTGCTTGGCTTTTTACTTTATTTTTTTCTGGGCTTTCCTCTATAGAGTATCTCACCCTGCAGAAGTGTGGAGTTTTTCCCAGTGTGTCCTGCTAGAGCCTGATGGGTTTGAGGTGCTGAGTAGACCTGAAAGGGAAGCCTGGTGAGGGAGCAGCCCAGCATGTGCCCATCCTGCTCCTCCAGGTGCAGTGCTGGACCGTCAGCTCAGCCCCTCAAGATGCAGGTGCAATACTTGTTGTCTAAGCTTGCTTGGCACCGAGAGTTCCTTTGGACTAAGGCAAGCACTGCATAAAAGGCAAACTCCATCCCCAAAATCTCTAACGTATCCTCTGCATTTCTTGAGACTTGAAAATCTTCATACCTGCCTATCTACGTACCTTCATAGCACTCAAACACTACCACCAACTGTGATCTACTTCAGACCAACTCTTATATCAGAGTTAATCCACAGTATCTGCTAGAAAGGACATGTGTATTAAAGCTTGTTTTCAGGATCCTCTATCTACATGTTTTATCCAATATGACCACGTTAGCTGTAGATGTCCCTGTTCATTGCAGTGGGGTTGGACTAGATGACCTTTAAGGTTCCCTTTCAATTCAGAAGAGTATATGATTCTATGATTAACGTCCCCAGGTTGTTGCCCAAATTATTTCAAGCAAAATCAAACCCACGTCTGCTCATCTAATAATTTCTCTAGGCTTCATAAGAACTTCTTTAAATCTCTTCATCGAGTTACTGTTTCCATTTGAGTGCATAATGAAAATACAGCAGTCTTGATTTCTAGTGCAACCTCCTCCCTGCTTTTGTGTCAAAATACCTACCATACATCCAAACTATTTTAACATTTTTATATGGTGGTGGTAGTGTTATTTTCATTAAAAAGTATTTTTATGCAGATTTTTTTAGCCAGTTTTGACCTGTATCTTTGGGGCACCTCTAGTCAATTGATGCCCCCGACCCTACACACCTATAAGCCAAGATGGAATAAACAGCACTCTTGGTGATGTAGATCCCTTGCCCCAGGTGCAGTGTGCATCCCTACTGTAGCTGCACCATACAGCTGCACCATACAGAGGCTCTACTGCTTGTGACAACGGCCATTTTAATCTGTTAGTAATGAACCTGCAAGGTGAGCAGCAGGACTTCAGCTCTGCTAGCACCTTTGATATGCTTCTGGTGGTGGGCACCCATCATTCCTTTGAATTGCCTGTAATTGGGCAAAACAAAGCTCAGTTCATCACTTTAGATCTCACAGTGCTGTCTTCAGACTTCACGAATCTGTCAATTTCCAGCTGAAAAAACCTGCAAAATCATTCAACTCTGTGACTTTCTTTGCCATCTCTGTGCACATACAGTTACTAGCTATGGAGCATGATGGTTCAGTGGGCAGTATTGGTAGTAGGTGGGTGGTCAGAAGTTTTTCCAACATTAATGATTCCATGATTCTATGCCATTTTGGCTGATAGATACACTGACATGCATGCTGACTTTTCCTCCAGGTGACAAGAAAGGAAATAAGAGTGCTTGGCAATGACATGGGAGAAAGACCAACAACAGTCTCCCAAAAGTCCAGTTCAACTTGCCAGGAATCCAAGACCCATTAGGAACCATGGAAAAAGATTTTATTTTATTCCAACAGTTCTTTGAATGCTCTTTCCTTTGCTCTGCTCTTAGCCAAAAGTTTTGTGTCAGCATTAGGAGGAAATTTCCAGTTTAGAGTATAAACTTTAAAACCCCAAACAGTCCAATCCTCATACAGAAAACTAATTTATCTGGAAATACAAGGAGGGAGGGTGTCATCCTGATAAGCCTCCTTCATACTGCACATGATGTAAACTGACCCAGAGGAAAGTTCAGCTCAGAGGTCATAAACGAAATCCTGTTGTTGGTCATTGTTTTGTCATTTCTGCCCTGACACCATATGACAGAATTCAGCAACAGTGATGATCCAGCAGAAAGTGGCAGCTGAATCCTCAGGTTTTTCATTTAGTTGCAGCACTATAAGCAGAGCACACTTCTGCCATTGGCAGCTAATCAGCAAAACCACCTCACCCCAAGAATGGGGACCTATCATAAACTGCTGATCGAGGAGTGTGCTGTGGTGGTGGTACCTGCACTGAGACCCCAGGTGAGATTCCACTGGTCTTCACTGGGGGCACCTGCTGGGGCCCTTCCACAGCCTTTGCATGAGGAGACCTTTCTTCCACCTCTGTTTCCTATCATCAGAGGAATCCTGAGATTTGCTCCCACTCAGCTGACACTGCTGCCTGCCACCCCCAGTCTGATCACTGTGTGCTCCCCAGCTCCTCTCCTGCTTCTCCCTCCACACACCCAGACCCTGAGTCTTTCTCTGCACCTCAGATGTTCAGAGCATACCCCAGCTGCCAACTGCCCTTGTTCTGCTTCTCTATACGGCTTCTCCCATCCCCAAGTCCATAAGCACAGCAGTTTTGTGGGATCAGGTTTTGTGCCTGGACATGATCCCTGTAAGCCATATGTAAACTAGTAAATAAAGATGGTTCCTAGGGGTTTGGTTTATGTGCATGCAGCACAGGAGGAGTTAAAGAAAGCAATTTTGCAAGAGAAGAATGGAGATACACTGAAGGCTTTTCAATTTTTATGCAGCATTCTGGAATGTGAATGTAGCACTTCAACTGTGAATGCCCATTAAATACAGCCTTATATGCTCTGAACTCGTATCAGAAAAGTAATTGCTTTCTCTCTTTTTTCATTTAGATACTGAGAAGAGCAGACAAGAATGGTAAGACCAGTCACCTGTTTCCCTCTTCCCTTAGGGAAAAATACTCATCACTGATACAGCCTTTAAATCGTGCTTTAAACATCTTGATATGAAAACCAGCCATCTCTCACGCCATTTTATGTTTTCTACAGGTTTTGTGCAATGTGTATTGTGCACTGATTCTCCCAATGGATTCCTTAAGAACAGATCTTTTGCTTTCACAATTTAGCATGTGTGTTTGATTTGCACTTCTGGTGTATGTGGGAGTTTTCATAATGACATTCTGTTACCAAAAAGTTTTGATCTATTTGGTTCTAGCTTTATTTTATTACTTTTTTAAAACACTATAGGCTATATCCAGCAGTCAAATTTGCATTCCCTCTGTTTGTGTTTGTGTTTGTTCTGTATGTCAGTAGGCAGAATAAAACTTTAAATTCAACTTGTGCATTTATAACACAAAAGTGAGGTTTTTATTACATTATTGATTGAAATTTTTCCCCTGGTGCTGAAGACAAATCTTCTTTCCACATATGTCGCTCCCCTGTTTGAATACAGGAAGTTGGACCATGTAAATCTTCACACATTTTGGCTATAGCAGGGGAAGGGCCTGGCCATAAAGGCCACAAGGTTCATCACAGGAGTTTTGGCTGGTGTACGTATTCGTTGTCTTGGACCTGTCTTTAACTCCTTTTCTCATCTCTGCACTACTGTCCAGTTTTGGTCAAATCACATTTTCATTTTGTGCCACTATCCTATTAGAAAAATGATGTCACTGCCACAATGTGAGATTGAGTACTTCTGAGACTATGAAGTCATACTACAATTACCATAATAATACTTATGCTATCACACATTATTAGGTAACCAGAGCTAGATCACACAAGACAGGAAGAAAATACAGGCTCCCAATTACTTATCACTGTAATGCTAATGTATAAGAAGTAGGGAAACCAAAGTTCTTAGAAAAGCTCAGGCTGCACTTTGGCATTTTCCTGTGAGCAGTGCCAGACCCACGGCTCAGTGCTTACCCCTGGCAGGTTACTCCCAGTCTGTCCTCAGAAAACAGATATTGTGCAATTTTGATAAAGCTCACTCTGGTAAGTGAAGGCACAATGACCAATTTTCTCAATGAAAGAGAACTTTCGAGGAAGACCTGCTGGGCACTAAAGCAGCTTCTGTACATTTGGATGATATAGCTGGGGAACATTGGGTAGCCATTAGCTGTGGCAGTGTGTTTCTGCCCAAACTTGTGTGCAGCAACTGGTATTTCCCACTGAACTACAGCAGTCTCATTCAGAGAGCTCAGGGGCACAAAACCAGCCCAATGTAAGGTTTTTTTGTAGTGATTTTTTGTTATCTCCCTCAGATCACCAAAGACTCTCAAGTGCAGTGATGAATCAAACTGAATCCCAACGTGTGGGATGTGTGGGATGCTGGGAGAGGGATGAAAGAGGACCTTCACCAGCAGTGCCTTGCCAGCTTAGCTTCACACCAACTGCAGCATTGCCAGCAGGCTGCTTGTGGCTTTTGGGGAGATGCTTATGTTTGCCTGAAGATTGGTACGAGACTGAGTGCATGGTACAAAGCAGCAGTCAGTGTCCCTCTTGAGATCTGAATGTGACTGAGCATTATCCAGATGATTACTCAGTGACAGATTTTCTATTTCCTCTCCTAGTCAGCCCTGTAGCACTCATCCATGGCCAGCTCCTGCTGAATGCCACTGTGGCCATCAAGAGCCCTTGGGGCTTCAAGTCTATGTCCCAACATCTGAATTCATTCTCTGCCCCAATCCTATTGGATCCACAGCACTTTAATGGTGAGGAGGACTTCCAGTCCTCCTTCTAGTTACTCCCCAGTTTATTACTTACACTTTTCTATTAGAACAGAGGAAACTTCTCACAATCAGTGACGAACTTGCTTGTTCCAGTAGCCGCATGAGCCCTAGAGACTTTGGTCACTGGAGTTCACAGCTATACATGGATGCTTTACAGCATAGTACTGGAGGAATTGAGATCAAGCACTCCAGTTCTATTAATTTAAGTCTATAAACTGGAAGTGGTTTCATATGTGCTTAATTGTGTTTGCTCAACCATCAGTAGCCTGTGGGACTTCCACTTTGCTAATCTAGCAGAGGTTAGTGCTGAATTATTAAGGAGCAGATTTGTTTTAAGGCCATGATATTAAGTAACTGCTCTGAAATGTTACTGGAAATTTGAAGACATACCTAATATGTTTACACTGTTGTCAACACAGATCATTAGCTTTCATTAATGAATAGGATAGTGGTAGGACCAGAGGGAATGGTTTCAAGCTACAGCAGGGGAGATTCAGGCTGGACATTAGGAAGTATTACTTTTCAGAAAGGGTGGTCAGGCACTGGAATGGATGCCCAGGGAGGTGGTGGAGTCACCGAGCCTGGGGGTGTTCAAGGAAAGGCTGGATGTTGTGTTGAGGGACATGGTTTAGTGGGAGCTGTTGGGAATAGGTGAACGGTTGGACTGGATGAGCTTTTAGGTCTTTTCCAACCTTGGCGATTCTACGATTCTATGATTCTATAGGATAATTACATTTCCAGTCACCTTTCTGTGCTACAGAAACCGAGTGTTGGCTTACAGTAACAAATACCAATTTGCTGTTCAGGATACTGTCTGTTAAGCTCTTCTACACTTCTCTCAGAGCTGCCATAATAATTCTATGGGATTACAATACCCCCAATGCAACTAATTATAAAATCCCTTCTTGTTGCTTGTTTGACAGCCATAAAACAATGCAATCAAAATGTTGGATCAAACTGAAAAATAGGCTACGATAAGAGAGGGTGTTCTTACTCTGAATTTAGGGATTGTGTGACTTAAGGCTTGCCTTAAGCAAAGGAAGGACTGTTTAAGAGCTACAGAGCTGAGAAATCCTGCTGAATTTCTGTTACTCAGAGACATGACAGTTGCTTATGACAGATGGGTTTAAGTGAGAAACTACTTTATCAAAGTCATTCTCCTCATTTAAAAGAAGGCATATAAATTTTAATTATATTGTGGTGGCGGCTTCTTTCTCTGCCATCATTCTGTTGCCATTCCAATTCTGGAAATATCTACAATTTCAACAGGATGATCAGCTTCATAAACTCTGTCTGTAGGTTGTATTTCATGACTGAGCAGCTCCACTCTGTATGGATCAGATAAACGCTTTTCCTGCAACTGAAAGAATCATATGATTTTCTGAGAGAAGGAACTTGGCATGGAAAAGGAATGTCACAGTTTGAAGAAATATATGATTCATAATATTGACAAAGGCAACAGAAAATCCTGAGGAATAAAAACAATTTCATAAAGGTGAGATGTTGCACACTGACCTATCTGGAAAGGAGAGGTTTCGGTTTTGCATGTCAAAATGAAGTTTCGGTCTGGTTTACTTTACAAAAATCCCTGTGTTCAAAGTATTTGACACAGAACTTATTTTGAAAATTCCCAACTGAAAGTTCTTCATTTATTTCATTTCTTTTGCTACTTACAACAACATCAAACTCATGAAATTCCTCACAAAAAGTAAAATCTCCTCCCCACTTAGCAGGGGAGAAGTAAGGTATGCAAACTGGAGATAATCTACTGAAGGCACAGCTCCTCATCTTGCAAGCGTAGCAGTTTTTTTGTCAAAGTCTTTCTGCTTTATCCTCTCAGGATTTTTCTTGAGGGGAGCATGGCTGCTTCAGGTCTATTCCGTATGGAGGTGGAAAGAAATGGCTACAAGCATAGCAGCATGCTTGCCTGGCTACTGAGTCTCACAAGTTAAGAACCTGTGCTTGATTATGGGCTTGTTCCCCCCCAACCCTGGGATCAAACCCAAGCAGGAGTTAAGTAAAACTGTTCTAATACAACTGGTTTGAAAAGGTGGTTTGTATGCAGATGCTGTCATTGATTTGGAAATACCACTCAACTGTTATGAAAAAACACTGAGCACAAGCTTTGTCTCAGACATCTCTGAAGCTCCTAAGAGAGAGAGATTTGAAAACGCTGATGGTAATGATTTCTATAGAAGCAGAGACTTTCTGAATTCTGGATTCCCCACCCCACCTCCCCAAATCCCTCAGATGCTGTGGGGCTGGGCCCTGCATTCCAGTGTCCATGAGTGGGTCCAACCCTACTGCCAGGAGTAGGGCTGCCACCCACCAAAGGAGGCTGCCCAGGGCTCCAAACAACCTGACCTTGAACACATCAGGGATGAGGCATCCATAGCTCTCTGGGCAGCCTGTGCCAGCATCTCACCACTCTCTCAGTGAAAAATTTCCCCTTAACATCTAATCTAAATCTCCCTTCTTTTAGTTTAAAGCCATTCCCCCTTATCACTACCTGCATAAAAAGTCATGCTGCAGTGAAAACAAACAGGGTTTGGCATAATCAGTAGACAACAGGTAATCATAAACAGATATTAAGCATCACTTAGTATTTGTATTTTTTCACATTTTCACATATTTATATTCTTTCACATTTCATAAGTTCCATTCCAGTGGATTTTAAGATTCCAAATTTTACTATTTCTATTAAAAAAAAAAAAAGTGCCGACTTTTAGATTCCAGCCTTCTTCCTATTTATCCTACTCTGCTGGAACCACACAGTTACATGTGCTTCTCCTGCACTAGATTCTATTGATTGAATCTACCTGATATGGCTCGAAATCATTATATCTGGTTATATCAACACTTGATGCAGATCAGAGTCAGTGAAAGCACAGAATCTTTAAAGCTTCAGATTTAGTACTTTTTCTTACACATCCTCTTATGTCTGAAATCTGGAGGATATTGCTAGCCAGAAGTGAAAAATGGGGGACAGTGGGAACTGTTTGGTTGCCTTCAGGCCTTTGCCATTATCTCTGCAAGGTACACTGCTCCCCTGATCACCATAACCTCTGAAATTTATTATTTTACCAGCACTTCCTTTGTCTCATTCCAGTCTAGGTGCCATAGGGCAACAAATTAAGTTTTTTCAAGTCTTTGAATCTGATTCTATCTTCACCCCTTTCCTGCTTCCTCTGTGTATATCGCTGAGAAATGCCAGTATCTTTTAGCACTCAAGTGCTCTGATTCTAGCATCTCATCGATCCAGTAGTTATGGACTTGCAGTCTGATTGGGCGGGCACAGTTCTATTGTCTGTGCTTTTAAATTCCCATCTCAACAGGTTGAATCCTGGGATCAGTTTTAGTTTTCCTTCCCTCAGCTCTTCTGATTGCAGTAAGCTATATGAGCCATCTGATACTGCTCCTGCTATGGAAACATTGGCTGGAAGCTCATCTGTGAAACATGTAGATTACTTTTGCTGCTGGAGGCCTATGCTGAATGAACAAAGGCAGTATCTGCTGGGAAGGGCTCACAGTCCTACCCAGAAGTGAAAAATAGGTGACAGTGGGAACTGTTTGGTTGCCTTCAGGCCTTTGCCATCACCTCTGCAAGGTACACTGCTCCCCTGATCACTGTAACCTCTGTGGGCTTCAAACTCATCATTTGCCATTATCTTTGGGAATGGAGAATCCAAATACATCAAAGGTACCTTGTTCTGTTTTGGTTTGGTTTGGTTTGGTTTTTTTGGTTTTTTTTTTTGGTTTTTTAATTATTATTTTGTTTTGCTCACTGGGGTTATCTTTCAACTCAGAAAGAGAGTACAAATGTGGCTTTCTTTTGTCAGATACACTGTAGTCCTTTGAAATCAATTAGACAAGATAGACAATTTGCAATGTCTCCTGGCTGCCCAGGGAGGTGGTGGAGTCGCATTCCTTGAAGGTGTTCGAGAAACATTTAGATGTTGTACTAAAGGACATGGTTTTGTGGGGAAATATTGGTGGTAGGTGGATGGTTGGACTGGATGATCTTGGAGGTCTTTTCCAACTTTGATGATTCTATGCTTCTATTGGTAGGAACATCTGCCAACATCCCCCTCTTGATGTCGTGAGTCAACATCATAAAATAGAAGGCTTTACTCTTGGAGCTACATAGGGAGATACATTTTATTGTTTATACTGCCAGTCAGGAACCTTTGAGCTCCAAGGAGGTTGGGGAACTATGCTTGTTTTTGAAGAAACTTCACAAATACGCAAGAGCAAGCAAGGCTTGCAAAACAGCTCCTGTGAGATAATGTTGCCAAGGCAAACACTGCTGAAGGCTGAAGGATTTGTCTGGTTTGTCCAAGGGATGTGCCTTCGGAAAAGTTTATCTTCCATGAATCACCCATCCCCTGTCACTTTGCCAGTGGCAAAGACTGAAGTATCTGTAACAGACGGTTCAGCTCTGCTGCTTTGGAGCTCTTAAACCAGACAGTATTTATCTGGAAGCTCTGCGGGCAGTGAACCATGCCTCCAGGGAGGGAGGACTGAGGATATGTGATGCAGTCTTTTAAATTAAGGCTCATGCTAGAAGCTGGGAAAGCAGTTGGCTAGGCAGAAGTCTTCAATTAAACAGTAAAAGGAACACTTGCTAGGGATTGGGCCTGAACTTCATCTTACTCAAGAGGAACAGATCTACCCTGGCTCCCACTTACAGTAGCAGACAGTTACACTTATACCAAATGAGAGAAATGCCTCAAATAATCAAGTTGTTGTTTCAGTAAGTGTAGCTGCATGAAGTCTGTAAGTAACCAAATATGTTCAATGCTCCTTAGCTTTTGCCAGCAACAACCTTACTGAAGTATCAGACTGGCTTTTAAAACTGTTACTGAAAATAACAGTGATGAATCAAAAGGCAGTCTCTGCTGTTGGATAATGAAATACAAAGCAAACAGCTGATGTGCCCAATCTGGCAGTTGGCAGTTCATTGATTTTGTGGATTGATGTAAAACCAATGATCCTCAAGAACAAAGATAAATAGGCAGATGTTTCAGGTTCTGTGTCACAGCCAGGCTGCTCTGTGAGTAAACACATATGCTTAATACAGGAAAGTTGCCAAAAATCACTGCTTCCTTGTGTGTGTGTAGCTCACACGAATCCCCTGCGCAGCAGAGGCTAAAGTTGCAGAGGCAATTTAATTAAATGATAAATTTTGTCGGCATAAGCCAAAGAAAGCATAGCTGTGAAAAGCAGCTTGTTGGTATTTGTACTCTGCAACCAGTGCCAAATGGCAGATGTATTTAGATTCTCAATTAGGTAATCATGGCAGTTCTGTCAAAGGGAGTTGCCTGTCTTCGCCACTTCAACACACTTGTGCCATCTTGACTTAGATTTCTTATAGATCTTGCCTTTTCATTTTAATCATAATGATGATTATTGCCAGCTACAATCTGTCTTTTCAAGTGGAAACTTTCAAAATGTTTTTGTTGAAACAGACACTCAATTTGTCCAATTTTGAATCCTCTTGAAGACAGCACATTTGAAGTCATATATACAAATCAAAGAAATTATGAAATAAGAGCAAGTAAGAGATTGAAGATATTCCCTAGCTCTGCCCTTCAAGTGAGCATGCTACTGCAGAGCTCACAGTTACAGGATTCAGACACTGCCTTTGTAATGGATGCTTCACTGCTGTAAAATTAGGCTGCAGTATTGTAAACTTGTTGGGTGTTAAGGGCATCTCAGCCTTTTGCTCTACCGTTGTTTTGTGTCCTATGAGTGATAGGCTATGTTGGACTGTAGTCCATTTCAGAAGTCAGAATTTTCATTATTTTTTTCATTTAACTAATTCCCTCTCCTCATCCTTGAATCATATTCTCAAGAAAAAAATAATCATGGTGTCTAATTAGAGGCCAAGTTAGTAGACTCCAATGATCCCTGCATCCAAGAGTCTTACTTACAAGAATAAATGATTGCCTGATTCTGCTGCTTCTGTCAATGCAGTCATGGCCATCCTATGGGTGGGACAAGCTATCCAAACTATGACACATTTTATCAATTTCTGATTCTCTTAATTAAAAGAATAGGAAAATCTGTTTATTAGAAAGTATCTGCAGCTTAGCAGAATGAGTAGGATTTTTTAGACGTAAGGAAGTAGATGTAGTTCAGATGTAAGGAAGTAGAAATACCATCCCTACTTCAGCAAAATAGTGTAGTATTCATTTAGAAATTAGAAATCCTTTAGAAATTAGTCAGGATTGTGCACAGTTTGACAAAAGGAGGGCAGAGCCTCAATCTAAAGTGCTAACATCCTGAAAACACCAATTAACCACTTCCTAATACATCTCAGTGATTTTGTCTCACGTAGACAAAGGCTTGCTATAATTAAAGTGAAATCAAGAAAATGACCTGCTAAATAATGCAGTAGAAGTTGTAACAAGGACTCTTTCCTCTTCAATCAGCATACATGCTATTACTGTCCTTCTAAATTTAATCATATGAGACTTCTCCTTGCTTCCAGTTTCATCAGCCCTGAAGACACCTCCTAACTACAGGGAGATGTATCGATGATCAGGATTGACAAGATCATATTGGTGGTGATCGAGATCCATGTGGTTATGATTGTTCTTGTTCCCAACAAATGGTAATAGTAGGTACTTAGACAATATAAAGTCAAATTTTTTTATAGCTGGGCTCCACTATATGTTACATGATCAATTTGAATACTGCCTTAATATTTGGCTGACCTCTGATATATGCTCAAAACAGTTTTCTCATTGCGTATTTTTGGTGTCATCTCCAGACTAGTCACATGCTGTCAAATATAAAACATTATTTTCTATACTGACCAAGAAGATGAACTGAAATTCTTTCCATTGGAAGAGGACACGGAGCTGGCTTCTTACTCACAGAATCACAGAATCATAGAATGGCCCAGGTTGGAAGGGACCTCAAGGATCATGAATCTCCAATCCCCTGCCACAGGCTGGGCCACCAACCTCCACATTTAATACTAGACCAGACTGCCCAGGACCCCATCCAATGTGGCCTTGAACACTTCCAGGGACTGGGCATCCACAGCCTCTCTGGGCAGCTTTTTCACCACTCTCATAGTAAAGAATTTTTTTACTCCATAAAAGTCAAACATTTCTTTTTTCTTTTGTTAGTTCTATACCAAGCTTGGGGCTTTTTTTTTTTTTTTTTTTTTTTTTGAAAATCGTAATGCTGCAGACCAGTGCAGTGTATTGATTAACATTGCTAGCCACACAGGAGACCCTACTGCTATTGAATTGTGCACTCCCTTTCATTCTCCTTTTTAAGAGGCAGGAAGCAGTAGAAAAGGAAAATAAATAGATAACTATAAATAGCTGGAGTAATCTTCACTGAACCAACATGTTCCTTCAAGAAATTATTGGTTTTGTAGTTTCCCGAGGTTTCTTTGCCCCAAGAGGCCACTGATATTCCATGCAGAGGTGAAGACATGGACATGGGCCAAGCAGGAGGAAGGGTGGGGAGGATGGGAAGAAGACACAGTGAATGGGATCAAGGCAAGGACAAGAAGATTGTCTTGATGTGTTTGGCAGTAGAGACTTACAAATCCAAACTATCTTTTTTGGAAGATGAGGAGGAAGATTAACAGAGCTGTCAGTCTAACTGAGAATTCTTGTACAACAGCTGATGCATTTTACATCATATTATTTACATGTCTTGAATATAAAGTTTCTACATTTACTATGAAGAGGTAGTGGTTGGTGTTTTTTTTTAATAGCTTCCTCTTTTGTCGCATGGACTAAATGAGCAGAACCATAAACAAAGCTGACACTTTCTTCTTATTTTCTTTTTTCAGATGATGGAAAACTGTCCTTTGATGAATTCAAAGCTTACTTTGCTGATGGAGTTCTGAGTGGAGAAGAACTGCATGAACTTTTTCACATGATTGATACACACAACACAGAGTAAGTGTCCCCTTCTTACACTCAAAGTGCTACTCCCTGCACCTGAGAATGGAAAAAGCCATCAGGGTGATTTTAAACTCTAGGAAGAAGG
Organism: Tympanuchus pallidicinctus; assembly: GCF_026119805.1. Lineage (NCBI taxonomy): Eukaryota > Metazoa > Chordata > Aves > Galliformes > Phasianidae > Tympanuchus > Tympanuchus pallidicinctus. The sequence goes on from NW_026294769.1 coordinate 52,086,618, forward strand.
CTTCTTTAGGAAAGCTGTACTGTCATTCTGCTCTAAGCTGTTCAGCTGCACTGTTTTTAAACTCTTTAGAAATATCTAAGTTCTGATGTATGTGATTTGCAGAGCAAATTTTCTATGCTTTCCTCTCATGTTAATAAGGAAATGATGCTATGGCCTCCAGGATTTAATCCTCCAGGATTAAATATCAGTTTCTCCATTCTTTACCCCTCTTCACTGACTCATTACCTGAGACGAGTACTTGACCAGATGTTGAGCTGGGAAAAAAGTAACCAAAGCACTCATGAATAACAAAGGACAGAAAAAGACATCCCATCTGGTGCTGGTTTGGGAACGGTGCTGATGTCATCTCTTGGGCAATTTTGATGTCTTCTTTATGACTGGGCTAAACAAGACAACAGATTGGCAACACTGCTTGTTGCTTTCAGCAGATCAAATATTATGCCACTGCATTCTCTCTTAAGCTGTTTTTTTCCTTATGTATAGTGATTGAAGAAGAGAATGGTTTTCCTTTTTATTTACTTTCTGTCCATCTGCAGTTATTCACTACAGATCTCCCAGTTACTGCTAATCAGGATGGTATTATCAAGGTAGTGGTTTTTAAATTGAACTCTGTGTGTCTTAGTTGCAGCTGGGACGGACTTGCTTTCTTTAGAGTGTCTGGTATGATGCTGTAGTTCAGATCTAGGAGAAAAACAATGCTGATAACACACCAACATATTTATAGTTGCAGCTATGCAATGTTGTGCAGTACCAAAGCAATTCTCAGTGAAGGGCCCAAGGATCTGGGAAGGAACAGAATTAGACAGCTGATGGAAGGAGTTTTGAAAGGGGTGAGAGTTCACCTTGCTCTCTTCCATTGCTCAGGGAGTGAACTGGGCATAGTTTGGGGGGGTGATGAGCAGTGGCTTGGCATCATTTGTTATAGACATTCATATATATATGTAATTATTTATCATGATTATTCACCTTTTCATTTTCTCTATCTTAGTAAATAGTTTTATCTCAACCCACAAGTTCTGCTTTTTTTCCCTATTCTCTCCCCCATCCCATTAAGAAATGGGGGGAGGGAGCAAACGACCACATGGTGCTCAGCCACCCGCTGGCTTAAATCACAACACTGTAGTCAAGGAGGTTGCTTGTTTCTCTAGCTGAGGGGTTGTGAAGACATCAGGCAACCATCATGGCATGGGCTGTGGTCCCCCTTACAAGCAGTGAGCATGCAGTAAGTCAGTACTGCTTTCCTTAGCTGCCTACAGTGAGACAGTGTGTATGAAGATGCTATAATGGCCCAGCTTCCTATGCTTGCCATAACAAAAATAAAGACAATGTGATAATATAACAGGAACTTACATCATTTAAACTCTACTGTGTCTCTGGGTTTATCTTTCTACAAGGAAACAAAATAAGTTCTTCCTGGCAGTAACCCTCCTATGTTTTTTTCTCCTTCACTTGTCAGTGCCACAGCACTGCATCTTTCCTTGTTCCCTTTATCCTCAGCTTCTGCTGCTCCTCCTCTGGTTCAATCCAGAACAAAATGGAGGCATTGGCATCCTTATCCCAAGGCCATCCTAAAGCACCTAGTGTTAAAGGCTCTCATTAGTGGAATGCCACAAGCACAGAGAAGCAGCTTTCACTGATAGATCACTTACCTTAACAGACGGTATGGGAGGACAACAGGAGGTTTTGTTTTACTGTAAGAAAAGAAATAAAGGCAGTTGTTATTTCCCTAATTTGTCAAAAGCGTTTAAGTACTTGAAATTCAAGGAAGAAAATGGCTGAAATACTGCTGAATTTTTTAGGCACCAGGTAAAGAAGAAATAAATGTAATATTTTAATATTCTCAATTTTCTTAAAAACAGTGGCTAAGGCTGTGGAACAAAGACGATGCAAATAGTCTATCTATATGCCAGCAAAATGAGCCACATGCTCCTTGGAACACTGTGGGAATCTGATTATCAGATTATCCTTCACACAAGTTTTTTAGCCTTTATTAAAACGTTCATGTTCCCTTATACGTGCTTGACAGTCAGTTTATGTTACCACCATTGTACATATCTACCTTTGTTGGGCAAATATCCTTAGTAAGTGTGTGAGATCTTTAAAAAAAGATCTTAAGGATGTTCTATTTTTTTCTTTCCCTGGATGTTTTCTTTTTGTTTGTAAAGCTTTATTATTATTATTATTTGAAAAATATTTTTATTGTAGAAGTTGTATTAATTGCAATCTTTAGAGCTTTTCCTCTGTACTGGAGAACACACAGATCTGAAGAATATATAGTAAAATGAGAATAACATTATGATTTTTCTCCTGGGAAATATATGAGGCTTTGTCGAAGGCCAGTGTTACTAGCTGACAGTAGGTAATACATGGCAGACATCAGAGAGGGATCATTCTCACTCTGAGAAAAGCTTGGCAGAAAGCATGGTACAAAAGTCACAAAGAATACGTGCTGTGAAGGATCAGGTTTTCATCTCTCTCAGAGGACTGAACAGGTAGAAGACTCAGGAAAACCACTAAATCACTTTTTCCAACCAGAAGTGTATTTATTTATTTGTTTATTTACTTATAACTTGTCACAGAGTAGAACCTAGATATAGATAATAAGAAAACATGCCTTAATTTAAAACAGCAATAAGAAGATTTTGAGTGTTTTTCCCAAAGTCTTTAACTGATAAAAGGCTTGATGCCTGACTTAGAGCTGGAAAGCACTCTATACTACTTGATATTTCTCTTTAATAAAGGGAAATACACTTTAAAGGCTTTCCTTAGCACCTTTTTGCTTTTCAAAACCTTGTCATAAGACAGCGAGACAGAGCATGCCAAATATCAGGTGGGTATAGAAAAGAGAAACATCTTGGGCAGTGTAATATGAATTCCTCATTAGGACATTCCAGCAAAAATCACATGAAGCAGATATAATGAGGACAAAACTTTACTCACTGGCATTTGCAGAAAAGGGCAGATTATGTAAAATGTCTTAAATTAACCAGTTGGCTAAGAAAAGCAGCAAAATGCTCACTGAACCTTAGGAAGTTCTGTAATGTAAGAATTTGGAGAAACGTGCACATATTAAACAATCCTAAAACCATCTACTATGCTTTCATTCTCAAACAGTCCAAGGGAGTGAAGCAAAAATTGTTGTCTCTGCCTGAAATCACCGAGGAGTTTATGATTGATCACAGAGCTCTTGGAACAGGTCCAGAGGAGGACCAGTAGCATGATCAGAGGGCTGGAACACCTCTCCTATGAAGAAAGGTTGAGGGAATTGGGCTTGTTTAGCTTGGAGAAAAGAAGGCTCCGGGGAGACCTTGTTGTGGCCTTCCAGTACTTGAAAGGAACGTACAAATAGGAGGGAGAACGACTGTTTGCATGGGTGGATAGTGATAGGACAAGGGGGAATGGTTTTAAACTGAAACAGGGGAGGTTTGGGTTAAATATTAGGAGAAGTTTTTCACACAGAGGGTGGTGACACATTGGAACAGGTTGCCCAAGGAGGTTGTGGATGCCCCATCCCTGGAGGCATTCAAGGCTCTGGGCAGCCTGGTCTTGTGGTTGACGACCCTGCACATAGCAGGGGGCTTGAAACTAGATGATCTTTGAGGTCATTTTCAACCCAGGCCATTCTATGATTCTGTGATTCTATGAATGTTATATAAAGATTGAGGTTGTGCAGCGTTCTCATACTATAGTGATTTATACTGCATGTAAATGCCAAGGACAGATAGGTAAGGGAATATGTCTTGATCTTCCCAAACATCTTCGGTGTACTTCAAAATTTCATTTTGTCAGAAGAGCAGACTTAGGGTTTTTCCTGCCTGCATTAAATGTTTTAACTCTGCCAGCACTCAAAACCTCATTTTCTTTGTATGTTAGTTTTTGTGCTGTTATGTGCAGATCAAGCAAGTGGCCTCAGACTGATATTCATGGACCACAAGCTCAGGAAACCTGAATTTTCTTTGCACCTCAGCTACAGCAAACTTTCAAAAAGCAAAAAATAAAATTCAATGTATAAGAGACTTCCACTAGGTTAACACCTTGAAGGGAGCTAAATTAACCAGCTATTATAAAATTCCATTACTCAGGTCCTAATGTCAATCTGGTGGAAGAAGAGAATTAGAAAGGTATTATTATTTTTTTTTTTAAACCAAGACAAACTATTGTAATGTACCTATTACAAAGCAGACAGACTATGGAAGACCACTAAAATGAGCAGCATGATATTAGGATGGTTGAACTGGATGCTCTTAGTGGTCTTTTCCAGCCTTAATTTTTAAATATTTCTGGTGTTATTTCTTCTTGCTCTTTTGTTTCTTGGCCCTTTTGAATCACATGGCAGTGCATAACCAACCCAAATACCCAGATATTTCTCCTATAGTTGCATATAATTGGTAAAATAAGTGGTATTTCTTATTGCAGATGTGGTATTTCAAGCACTTTAATAAGCAAGGAATCAGAACTGTTTGAATTGGAAGGGACCCTTAAAGGTCACCTACTTTGATTCTCCTGCAATGGAACAGGAAAAACAGCTTTTGTCACAAAATTCAGTGATGAGCTTGTCTACATATCCTAAGACAAAAGAAAAGAATGCAGGAAGTTATACTGCCTTTTTATATAGATCTTAAAGAACAAACTGTACCATTAGCATGACTTCCAGACAGTCTGTGTCAATCTCTATTGTATTTCCCAAAGGTGTCATTCGCCTGCATCTCACCTACTTCTCTGTAGACAGCTCTTTACCCAAAGGTATGCCCTGTGTTAGTTGTGGATGTTGTAGCTGCAGTCCTTGTGTAAGAGAATGCTGAATGCTATCAGTTTTTCAAAAGTGAAATTTCAGCATAAACATTTTTTAAGTCAATTCTTTAAAAGATGATAATGGCAAAATATATATTTACAATGCCATGTTTCTCTATATATTCTTTGCTAGCATTTGCAAACATCTGTGGTGTGACTGGATCACTTGCTAAAGGCATATTTATCATGATCTCTAAATGTTTGTCCATAGGATTAGTTCTATCTAAAAAGTAAAAATAAGATAAATAGTCATAAAGTCAGGCATAATTTCCATATCTTTACAATCTCCGCACAAAAGTGCCATGGATTTCAAGCAAAATAGAGAGTATTTTGGTATTTTAATAGTCTCACTGGGGTATATTTTGCTATTCAGTGACTTGTTATAAAGCTTTCATAATACCCAAACTAGGAGTGTAAACAAGCAGAAAACTATCAGCCTTATCAACACTGCACTGATCTGTGGCAAAGACCTCTCCTACCAGATTGTTATCACTATTTTCAGAAGAGGACTTGAGTATTTTTCACCTTACCATAGTTCCAAGTTACAAAATTAATAAAATTTTCTATGAAGCATAGATGAAATATTGTAAAACACATTAAGGATAACTCTGACTCATTTCAATCAGTTGTTAAACTTACTATTTCCCACCCAAACCTCTGCATAAATTATCAGATTTGACAGTTCTACAGTGAAATGGCACGTGGGCTCTAATATTGGTTGCCATAAGGCAAAACACAAATGCCACACTTCCTTGAAATGGTTAATCTCTCTGTGAGTTGGTTTTAGCATTCACTGCAAAAGCAAATCTTGCCTTTGCTCTTATCCTTTTTCCTTCCCACCTCCCCCTCCCCCAGTAACTTTCACAGAAAATGTTTTTAGCATAATGGCAACCTCAGGGGAAAGGTGTCAGAAGATAATGAGAATATTTGGCAAAGTTACAAACTAAGAGATATGCAGTACATCTCGAGGGGATTCAGTCTGCAGTGCTACCAGAGAGATGGTGTGATAAATGCTTCACTGATTACTGATTCATATGAGTCAGTGGGGAATCAGACTTGTTTTTCTCATTTTTCTTACTGGGAAAATGAAGTCCTCAGCCAGTACTTTAATTACAAGGTGGGAGGGACGCAAGGAGTGTTTAGACAGACCTGGGGCACATGCAACCTCTTAAAGGCAGGTATCCCATTGAGCCTTTGTGTGTGGCACAAGTTAAAGAAGAAAAAGCATGTACAAACCAGAGACAAGTTTGGTGTGGGCCTGAGAAACTTGGGCACCTACAGCTCCAGGCAGATGCTGGGCATCTGGGATAGTCCATCACACTGGGTGTTCATTAAATGAGGACACATGTACAGTTGTATGTGCATAGATCAGCAGGGTGTCTAAGTCTCCCTAAGTTAGTGAAGTAAGAAGTACCTAAGAAGTAGCTCTGCTGACACAGATTTCATTATTGTTGTTCAGGCATAAGGCATTTAAGATACTCCAACCTGAGACATCTGTCCAGAATAGACAGGACGACACAGGAGAAGCAGCTGGATGTAAGTGAAGGCAGAAAGATGCTTGAGCAGCTCAAACAACACTGGATGCCTGTGTTATGCCCTATTAATTAAGTTCCTTCTGGCTGGTTCACTGCAAAGTCCTCAGCTGCAGAGAATTCACTGAGTCTCCTTTTGTGGCAGGGTAGCTTGAATGCCCAGTGCATACATGAACATCTGCCTCCAAGGTTTGGAGGCTCACAGCATACTAATCTTCCTGTCCAGATCTTCATTAGCCACTGCCCTAGTTCCTCCCTTGGGTCATAGAATTATAGAATCATAGAATCAAAGAACCATAGAACGGCTTGAGTTGAAAAGGACCACAATGATCACCCAGTTTCAACCCCCTGCTATGTGCAGGGTCGCCAACCACCAGACCAGGCTGCCCAGAGCCACATCCAGCCTGGCCTTGAATGCCTCCAGGGATGGGGCATCCACAACCTCCTTGGGCAACCTGTTCCAGTGCATCACCACCCTCTGTGTGAAAAACTTCCTCCTAATATCCAACCTAAACCTCTCCTGTGTCAGTTTAAAACCATTCCCCCTTGTCCCATCACTATCTACCCTCATAAAAAAACATTGTTAAAAGGGTCAAAAAGAGAAGGGCTGAGAATGCTCTAATGGCAAACTCCAAAAGGATGCTGACTTGATATCCAAGAGCAAGATGTCATCACTATCCTTGCAGCCATGGGAACCCATCCATCTGCATTAGCCTGTGCAATGTAACTGCAGTGAAAGACATGTTATATGGGACTACAGTTCTTCCTTCATGACTCTGGCTGAAAAAACAACTCACTGGTAATTTGACAGCAGTCTGTAGCAGCACTTATGGATATTGGTCCTTGGATATTTTGTTTTTGTTTCACTCACTCACTGCTGCTCATTTATTGCTGTCCAATACAAGTACAATGAAAAAATAATGAACTAGGAAATATGATCAAGAAACAAAAAAGACTGATTAAAAAACAGTATGAGATAGTGACAGGCTCTGTAATAACACGATGTGCAAGTGAGCCAAAAGTATTTTTTTTCAAAATTGAATTATTCAGTACAAAGAAAAAAAAAACAACAACAAAACACAAAGGAGGAAAATATACGTTAGCTTTTGCCCATTTTTAAAGCTATATTTTTGAGTGAACAGCAATTTCAGGTACATGGTGCAGCCCTGACATGAGGAAGGTGTGTTTGCTGCTGTTTGAGAGATGTAATTGCAGGTATTGACTTCAATCTTCAGTCTTTTAAAGATGGTAGCTACAAAAATCAGTTTGGAAATGAAGTGCAGAGAAAAAGGGAAAATACTGTTCAGAATGAGTTGATTATACAGTTCAGCATTTCATGACTGAATAAAAGAAGTGTAATGAGTGATTGACAGGGTTCTGATGCCAACACAGAACCTCCAGTCACACAGACAAGATGCAAATAGAGTTGCTTGGAAATTTTCCACATGAATGGTTATTTTTAATGTAAAATTCAGTATTCTGCAGAAAATAAGAGACTCAGTCACATGGGAACGATCAAAATGTAACAAGCCATTTCAATTCCATTGTCCTAAATGGAACTGACTTACAAGGTTTCATTTCAGATCAGTTCTCCAGAAGACATCAGCAGTGAGCTCACTGTTAATGGTAGGGGTAGCTTCCATTTGAGAAAAATTGTTTTGGAACAAACTCCAAAGTTGAAACATCGTTATCATCTCCTGAAAGGTGAAAACCCTGAAGTGTATCCCACCCATGGTAAAAGAGCCATCATCATGCTGACTTTTGTCTCCCTGTTTAGGCTGATGTGATTCAGAATGTGCTGGCAAATGGTTCTGCAGCCACTGCACAGTTCTCCAGAGATTTTAGCATCCGCACCTTTTAATAACATTAAAAAGCGCTTTTAGAAACACAGGCAAGTGTGCTGTAGTCATTAAGGTGGCCAGCCATCCATGAAGTATTTTATTCATTGTATCTTGCCTAATGAGAAGGGCAAGGGTGTTTTTTGGGGGGGAAGTTGCTGGCAGGAAAAATCCTTTACTCTCCCCTCTGTCCCTGCCACATGCAGAGCAATAAGTGACAACACTGAAGTTATAGCTTGGTCTGAAGTTAACCATAAGCAAGCTGTGCAGTTATTTAGTGCAGCAAAATCTGGGACAGTAACACAGCCCACAGCCCCACTGCCCATCTCAGAGCTGCAAAACCGATCTGTATTTGAGAAACCAGGTGATGTGAGGTCCAGTTAGCCCTGGGGCTGAAGCAGTAATGTGTTCAGGGAAGCAAGAAGTTTGGCTTTCCAGGGATTGGTTCCTGAGCCCTGTTTCATTTTGCCCCCTCTTTCTTCCCTTCCTTGTGTAATGCATTGGGACAGGCTGCCAGGGAAGTGGTGGAATCACCATCCCTGGAGGTGTTCAAGAAGAGGGTAGATGTGGCACTGGGGGCACAGTGGGGAAGGGTCAGCAATTGGACTAAGTGATCTTAGTAGTCTTTTCCAAACTTATTGATTCTATGATTCTATGATCTCATTTATAGCAGAAAGCAGCTTTGCCTCCAATTGTAAGAAACTTTGAACAAACCTGAGCAAAAAAACTCATTGCTGTTCCAAAGGAGATATTAGGCAGAATGTCCTTAAAATGCAAGTGCACATATTCTAAGTTTCCTTGACACAACACTCTCTGTAGTGTTGGAGCAAGTATCTCATTTGGCTGACTTGAAGTGGGATGTTATGCAAGCTTGCTGCAAAGAGCTCACAGCTTTTTGGCTGAGAACATCCACAGATGACTATTCAGCTGCCCTTGCACAGTTATCATGACATTCCTTTCATTCACAAATTATATGCTTCTGCTTAACAACAGGAGATGCCAGCCTTGAGCTTTCCTCTCTGAAACCAAATTTATCAGAGATGTGCAAATGGGCACAATAAAAGAGTTGGTTCAAGCCTTTGAAATCAATCCTTCTCAGTCCTGAGAATGGAGACCTGACACACTATCCTTCTTCAGTTACAATTGTAGAGGCAGTGGATATCCTAAAAGAATTTAGTTCATTAAATCTTAAATACAGTATTGAGTTCTTCAATAAAATAACTGCTGTAGATGAAGAGAGTCCACACTGCTTGTTATTCCTTTGCTGAAGAAATGTCACTGCCCATCAGCGGATAGGTGGAATGGCTTCTACCTTCCTGCTTTGGCCAGCCCCAACCCATGGCTGACAGTGGTGTGGAGAACCAGGGAGCAGTCACAGCTGCTTCACATGCCTCCATTCTATACCACAAACAGTCACTTTGGCCAAATGAATTTGCCTATATGTCTGTCACTGAGCAGCAGATAATACCAATTTTTTTTTTATCAAACAGTAGCATATTTGCAGTAGATCTTTAAAAATTGCTCATGTTATTAGGTAGAGAGCATTGTACACGCAGTCAGGCATGGAAAAGGATGGCATTTAGTAGAAATTCAGAAAGCAAACAGTGCACAGAGGTTTAAAAAATGATTGTGCTGATGTGATGTGAATGCATTTGGCTTTACCCCATCCTTTGGGCACTTAGCAGGAGCAGAGCGCCTGAGCCTGGATGTGCGTCATCCAGCAAATATTGCAAATTACACGTTCAGAGCAGTTAGATTATAGGTCTGAGCAGCAGAAGCACCCTTGGTGTGTATACGCACTGAAATGATGAACAGGTGCCCACCGTAAACCCAAGCACCAAGTTGCACAAACAGCCCCTTGGTCTGTGCCTCGCTCCTCTACTCTTAAATATATTTCAAACTTCTTTAATTGCTTCTGTAACATCCTGAAGGTTGCTCAAAATTGTTTGTGTGCAGAAAAAGAACACCAGGTTTGCTGACAGCCATGTTGTATGATGAAACGTTATATTTCTGAGAGCATGAAATAATCAGTGACATGAAAAATTACAGTGTTCTGCCTAAAATGGCATCCCCTCCCAGCAGTGCACCAAGAACAATGGAGCCTCAGAAGATATTTATAACAGAAAAGGAAACACCATGAGGATACTGGAGTGAAATCCATATTCTTTTTGTCATATTCTGTCACAGGCTTCTTGAGTGCTGTTGCACAAATCACTTCAGATAGTAATTTTCTAATTATTCAAGTGCCCAATTCTAATTGAAAATAAATTCAGCATCTAAATACTTCTCCATTTTCAATTGTAGTCCATTTTCAAGTGCATCACTTTTATTAGTGAGACTAACGCAGATGTTCTGATGCTGGAATCCTCTGAGCCACGTCGTAGTGCTCTGTTAGTATCACACTGCTGAGGATAGTGATGAAGAACAAGGACCAGAATGAATTTTAATGTGAGATTTGAAAACATCAAGCAAATTTGACTGGCTTGCAATATTAAGGGATTTTTTTTTTAACCACTGTTATCAAGATGTAAATTGAAAAGTACAAAAACGTTGTTTTCAAAGGGAAGGCATTAGCACAGAAGATGCGAAAGGGCAGAAAATGTGAGGAAAATGAGCAGGAAGCAGGCATCAGAGCAGCAAACTCCTGCCATGTAATATCCTGGTATTCTGTTGCTGCTTTTTGGCTGAGGTCATTTATCAGATCTCAGTCTGCATTTGGGGAGCAAACATCTGCAGTGTTTCAAAAATGACTGCTGACTGTAGACGTGGTTGCAAGGAGATCAGCCATGGTTAAGCAGTGATGTCAGAGTGATCCATGGTGAACAGCCTTAAGTATTCATAGACACTACTCCCATCAAACCGTTTATTGATCCAGGTTAAGTTTCTCAGCACTAATTCTTACAGGCTTTGAATTTCCCCATTGCAGCCATCCTGCTTGGTCCATTCAAATGCAGTTCAGGTCACCTTTAGTTAATGAAAGTTTTGGTGAAGCTTCATTTACATCATCAGTTAAAAATGCTCAGACCAGAGCCCTGATTATGCAAGTTTTTGAGAACTCAGGATCCAGAAATTTCTGTCTGTTTCTGTCTCTCTCATAAATAAGTCAGAAAGTTAGCATTTGTGAAAATGACTTTAAGGTAATATCGTTTCATAATTTTATTAAGAAGTCAATTTAAAAAATCCCATTAAAAAGATAAGTGAAAAAATCCTAACTGCAGTTAGCCATTCCATATTCACCCATCAGCAAGATTCAAGAAGGACATTCATGCTTTTAAGTTTAATAATCAGCTTCTCTTCCCTGAGAAAAGTCAATATGCCAACCTTCAGCACTGAGCTGCAGCTCAAATGGTTTCTCTTTTGATTCTTAAAACCTCAGAGAGAAAAGAATGCTTTAAAGTCTGGATGAAATCTGTTTGAAATAAACAGATTTCAGTTTTAAAGAATATTTGCTTACCTTCATGTGCTTATACTATGTGTATTTCATGACAATATGGCAGTGCAACTATTATTTTCATTTTGTTGGTGAAACTGTTATGTATGGCCAGAAAGACTTACAGCTTCTCAGCACACACAATCTATCTCTGATTTTGTCCTTCTGTTGTACTTCATTTTGTGGGAGAAACACCAATGGAAGACAAATATTGGGTTTTTGCTGTTTAGCATGGAAGGCTAAGCAGAGCCATGCTGTCCAGCACCACAGCCACAGAAAAGGAGTGCAGGGAGGGGGGAAAAAAAAAAGCACAAATTCTGGTGTTAAAATGGATTTCTGACAGCTTTGAGACTCCACTGAGTAATGCTCAGGGACTGGGCAGGTGTTGTTGGTGAGTAGGAAGGTGCCATGTCTTGAAGCGGAGGGAACGCGATGGGGAAGGAAGGTTGTGGGGCAAAAAGGCTGCAGCACGGCTCAGGAGGTGCCTACACAAGGCAGCAAGGGCCAAGCTAAAGCCCAGGCAGGGGAGCTTCACATTCCTGTCAAAACTGATCTTTGAGTCCTGCTATCTATCAGTGCAACAGGCACCGTGACTGAGCTCACTAACCCACTATCCTTTTATCTTTCCAGCAATCTTGACACTGAAGAGCTTTCTGGTAAGTTCCTCATTAAACGAAAAGATCATCTCTGCCTGCAGCAGCCCTGTGCAAGTGAACATATTCTGTATTATAAAATGATATTTCTTTCAGTTTATCCTTTGTGGCTCAAACAGAAAATATGTAAATTACATTGAAAATCTACACTTGAAGAATGCAGACGTCTTATAATCTTTCAGAGAGCCATCCATTCGATACAGATATTGCTTTGAAAATATTTTTCTTAATCCATGCCTCAGACTGTCTGAGCTTTAAGAACTTGGTTCTAGTGAAGAGATCTTGATTTCCTTTCCTATGGGATACTTTTCTAGTTGATTGTTTTCAAAGGTAGGAGTGTGTGGGACATTTTGAAAAACATTTTCATATTCCTCTGGAGGAAAGTACATTATCTGCCTCCAACTCAGTTCTGTATGAGCAGCAGTTGGACACACTGTCATTCTTCATCACCAAAACTTCCTGCAAAGCCCCACAGTGGCCCACTGACCTGCCTGTGTTCCTGATCCCTGCTGTGAGTCATGAAGATTTTTTCCACGACTTAGGGGTGCTGCTTGCAGTAGAAAGTATTTACAGAAAATTTCTGTAAGTCCTCCCACAGGATGTGTCAAACAGATAGTTATGCTTGTCAAAAGCAGGCTATTTCTGGGAAAAGATATCAGCAAACAGTGGCCTATTGAATTTTCCCAAAGTCGGTGATGCTGAAGTCTTTTAAAAGTTGAAAACACTGTAGATTTGAGTGCCAGCTGATGTATCTGCCTACAAGGTGACTCTGCTTGTCACCTTGTAGGCAGAAGGAACCCATTGAGGGGCATCTCAGCATGCAGTACATAAATATTTAGTGACTTAGCCAAAGTCAGTTGTGCTGTGATGACTTCTGCTAGCTCAGAATCTGGCCAAAACTGTACCAACCTGGCCAAGGAAGAATGGGGCTTTGTTCTAGGAGCTATACACAGCTTATGGGGTGGTTTGTGCACTGTAGGCCTGCTCAGAGCTCACCCCACAAACCGAGCCCACCAGTCAGCCAGAGAGCTGGCTGAGGTCTCAGCTCAGTACTGATTTTTTTTCTGACCATTTAGATTAACTAAGGGCAGCTTCAGCAATCCTCATGATACCTGAATTCTGCAACTCCTTTGTAATTCTTTCACAGATTGCCTCTGGGGTGTTTCTCATTTGTGAATCTGATGCTGAGTTTACCCAACGTGCGTTTAGTCTACAGCTTCCTCTGACTTATTTCCGTAACTCCTAGGAAGTGAAGTTTCATTTCCAGGGCATGAATGTGCAGCATATTTTCTTTCTAAATCATTTCATTCAGTCTCTCAGCAATACCAGGCTTTGTCACCAGGCTACTGAAATCTTTCATGATTGCCCTGCGAAACTCATGAACATTGGTCAGATTTCCTTTGTGTTTTTGTGCCTTTGTGAGAGCCCTTAGTTTATGCAGCAGAATCTCTAAAGCCTGTTGATACAGTGATAATTTTATTTACTTAATGGAATTTTATCCAGACGCAAGTATATGTAGAAAATTAGTAAATACAATTTTTACAGATTTATTTCTGTTTTATGCTTGACATACTTTGAAGAATGCCCTCTAGTTTGGTTCAAATTAAGATATTTTAGCAGAAAGAACAGGCATACACAATTAATGTTCTTTTCACTATTTTTGTTAAAAATACCTTGGATGTATTATATTTATTGAAAATATATTTGCAGTTCCTGGTTTCAGAAGCACAACCGAGCAACTCATGGTTGCATCAGAAAAACACTGGGCCTCAGCTGAACCCAACTTAAAACAGCCCTTACTTGATTTCATCTCTCCTAAGGGTTTTACAACAGCTATTCTTTTGTGTATCATTATAATCAGATTTACAAGAAATACAAGAAAACTTCATTTCCTGATAATAACTATGAAGTAAATACTGAAAACTCATTTTAGACATAAGATGTACATATTTTGAAAATACGTCTGCTTCTTGTTGACTTGGCATTACTTACTGAAAGGAAATGTTCTGAAACACCAATTTTGGCATTTAAAATATTCATTAATGGTTTTGAGGAAAATATTATCAAAATTTCAAAGTAAAATCGTTCCCTTCATTGTAAGCCTTGATCATTTTATATATTTAGATAGCTAATAATAATATCATAACTAATTTCAGACTTGAATATATTGACATTTGATTAAATATTGAATTTTCCAGTAGTGAATAGGTGACTTGGATTTTCTTCTTCCTTCAGAATATTTTTCGCAGCACTTAGGAGAGTATGAAAATGTTCTCTCTGTTTTGGAGGAATTGAACATTACTATACTGAAGGCAATGGACAAAACAAAGAAAGTAAGTAAAAACTGGAAATGTTTTTTATATTTGGATGTGTGTCCAGTATATTTATATTGAGACAAAGTTGCTAACTCGTATTTAATTTCTTCCAAATATACTTGTTTTTGTAGAAAAAGTCCAGGAGGAAAAGGCTTACCAAAATGGCTCAGTATCCCAGCTGTAAAGTTTGAATCAATCAAAATTGTCTTTGTGATTGATGGGAACGATGTTCTTCATATTGTAGTACTCAGAGAAGATTCCATATTTAATGCTAAATGTGTGAAGGTATTATCAAGTTTTGAAAATAGTCTGAATTTAAAGAAATAATTCAAGTTCTTGGCATAGAAAATGTGAGTAAAAAATTCAATTATCAAACTATACTACTGCCTGCCATTAAGGCAGTAGATGTGCACAGTCGTCAGGTTTGTGTTATTGTTAAAGGTAAATTCCAGGACAGTTTAAAAAGATTTTAAAGGCCTGTAGCAGCTCAGTTCACTGCAGTCACACCTGCTCATGCTCACTTCCCGGCCAGGTGTTTGATCATTTATAAAGAGTTTAGAATCACAGAATCAATAAGGTTGGAAAAGACCTCCAAGATCATCTAGTCCAATTGTGCATCTACCACCAATATTTACACACTAAGCCTTGCCCCTCAGTACAACATGTAAATGTTTCTTGAATGCCTCCAGGGATGGTGACTGAGCCCTCTCCCTGGGCAGCCCATTCCAGCACCTGAACACTCTTTCGAAGTGGAAACTTTTCATAATATCCAATCTGAGCCTCCCACAGCACAGCTTGAGGTCATCCCCTCTGCTCCTATTGCTCGTTACGTGGAAGAGGGCAACCCCTGCCTCACCACAACCTCAGGCAGCTGTAGAGAGAGGTAAGGTCTCCCCTGAGCCTCCTCTTCTCCAGACTGAATAATCACAGATCTCTTAGCCACTCTCCATAAGAGTTGTGCTCCAGACTCCTCACCAGTTTCACTGCCCTTCTCTGGGCACGCTCCAGATGGCATCGATGTAGCGAGGGGCCCAAAACTGAACACAGTACTTGAGGTGTAGCATCACCAGTGCTGAGTACAGAAGGATGGTCACCTCCCTGCCCCTGCTGGTAACTCTATTTCTGGTACAAGCCAGGGTTCCATTGGCTTTCTTGGCCACTTGGGAACACTGCTGGCTCATATTTAGCCAAATGCCAATGAACACCCTCAGATCTGTTTCTTCCACACAACTTTCCAGCCACTCTGCCCCAAGCCTGTAGCATTACCTGGGGTTGTTGAGGCAGGATCTGGTACTTGGTCAGGTTGAACTTGATCCCAGTGGCCTCATCCCAGTGATCCAGCCTGTCCAGATCCTAATATGGCGCCTTCTTATCTCCAGGCAGATCGACACTTCTTCCCAACTTGGTGTTACCTGCAAGCTTTCTGAGAGTACACTCAGTCCTTTCATCCATGCCACAAATAAAGCTATTAAACAGGACAGGCCCCAATACCTACCCCTGGAGAACACCATTCGTGACCATTTGCAAGCTGGAAGTTAATATGCATTTACATAACATGCTTTTTCCTTGGCTGCCTTGTAGTTAAATGTTCTTTGCAAGATGGAAAAATTTCAAAAGGTGAGGCAAAACCCAAATGCAGGAAGGAGGTGAACCAAGATCCTCCAAATCCAGCCCTAGCTCCTCACACAGGGCTAGTCACTGCAAGGCAAGCCATCAATGACTTAAAAATTTTAGCAGAAAGTATTCAGTGAGATCCCATGGGGGAAAATACATATGTCCTTCAGTCAATCAGCAATCAATGAGGAGCTTTATCAGAGCTCTATCAGAGAATGCTCTTTGGCATTCAGGCTTTTGCAAGAGTACAGCACTCATACATTTTACATGAACTGACAAAATAGAAACCTGAAAATGTGGCTTATTTTTTCTAGACCTTGAGCCAGTGAGCTGAGTGCCTCGCAGTTTGTGCTGTTCATCTAATGAAGTGAGTGCACATTGAATCACTGCCTCACTGGGGTGGGCACTAAAGAGCAGAGGAGTTCATGTGAGTTGTCCAGAAATCAAAAATACAAATACAAAACAAAGCACCATAAACCAAATGCTTGATTAACCACTTGCATAAAACATTGCTAAAGGGCAGGACACATCAGCTGATAACTACTGGAAGCAAACAGAACACAGCATTTAAGAATTACTTCAGAAATTTATTACAGAAGAATCCCAATAGTCTGGGAAAAGTAGTAAGCATTGGCCTGACTAGAAAATGGATAAGAAAGTCTGGAATAATGAATGTTGTATTTGTTGTATTTGTCTCATTTAAAGAACCCATTAAAAATATATATTTAAGTTTCACCTTTCTGACTGAAGATTTAAGCTTTTCTCTTGTAGGAATATTCCAAGTAACTATACCTTAAAGGTGGTAAAACTACAGCAAGGCTAGCGCTGGAAAATACCCCACCTTAATTCCATTTATTAGACACAGCATGGGAACACCATCAAACCCAAAACATGTTCTCAAATGTTCCAAAACAGAGCTTCCTGAGAAGCGTATGTTCAGCAAACAGAGCTTTGTACAGAAATTAAATTCTCAATTCAGTCTTCGGAGCAGACAATGAGAACTCATCTCTCAAGAAAGAGATAAGCTGTATGATCAAACCAGTACCACTATTAACATTCTGATCTTCAATATTCCAAGATTTTATTGAAGTTAATAGAGTAAGATATGAAAAATAAATATATCCACCTAAAATAGGAACTGGAGGTTCAGCCAAACATAATTAACATATTTAGATAGCATGCATTAGTGATGTTCATTGCCAGTAACACACAAGATGTGATACAGTCAAGAACAAATGAGCAGGTGACCAGAAATTGGTGATTTGGTTCTGAACGACCATTGGCCTGTGTCCAGAGGAAATGCTGGACTTCCCCTCTTTCTGAAAAATAAAACTTGGACATCACAATGCCATTTCATTAGCCTAGTTCCTTAAATACCAGATAGTGGGAGCATTCATTACTATCTTCCAAGACTCCAAAACTCACACATAGAAAAGAAGCCAAAAAATTGAGGACCTACACATTGAGAGCAACAAAGACCTGGCAGATTTAAAGTGGCTGAATCAGTATCCAGTAACCAGAATCAAGTGTCCAAGGCCAAATTGTTGTTTGTTGTTGTTTTTTTTTTTAAAGGCTGGGTTGGTATCCTTCCAAAATCACTTACTGTTGTATAGAGACTCTAGTCTACATCTTATTATCAGCAATATAGAAAGAAAAGGTTATGTATGCTGTCAGGCATAGTAAAAGATGAATATTTGACCTGGCTATGCTTAGAAAACATTTCCATTCATACATATTGCTCACCTTTGGTTGACAATAAAAACTGAATCTGAACTCCACCCTGCAGAGCATGAGGCTGGCTACAGACCCAGTCCTCAGGGCTGAGTGCTTTCCATCCCTCTGATTTTTCATGGGTTTAGGAAGGCTCAGTGCATCTAACTGTCAGACTCTGCTAAACATTCCCAGAGAACTTGCCATTTCAGATAGGTGGCTTTAAATACCTGGGAAGGAAAAGTAGCAACTTGCTATTTCATTTATCTGCTTCAGAGTCAGGTAAACTATAGGAACGACCAAATGCTGATTGAAATCCCTACTCTCCTCCCAATCTGTGTAGCTGATTCTTTGCATTAGATGCAGAGCTGGAGCTTGGGATAAATTGTTCAGCTTGTTTCCAAGGAAACCCCTGACAAACATCAGTGAACAGCATGTCTGAAAATGTGAAAAGCCAGTGTATAAACCTTCCTTATTTCAGATATAAACCCTCAAATTAATAAAAGTAAATGCAGAGTTCAATATACTTTTTTCTTTAGAAGTAAATCTAAATGTGATAAAACAATATGCAAGTCATATCCATAAGTGTAGTACAAAACATACACCAAAAGACTTTTGTATATGAAATCAGCTTGACTCTTCAGATTGTCTTCTAGTTGGCTTGTTTTTAATTCACCATGAGTTTTGGAAATCATATGCATTAATCAACATATTGGTTTGTTTACCAACAGCCCCAAATTACATCACCTTTCATCAGAAAGATCTCCTACCAAGAGCAATTCAATTTGGCTTTTCTATGGATTTGTGGCTTTTAGTCAAGATCAAGCAAATCATCCCCATCACTCAAAATTGTTTCCACTTGTAGCTATTTTTAAACCAGTAGATTAGCAGATAACTGACTCCTGCAAGAGTTGCAGCAGAGTTTCTGTGCTGTCTACTGACCTCTGTGCTTTGAAAAGGTTTCCAGTACGGCTTTCCTGAACAGAGCTTTTCTCTAGTCCCCATTCCATCCGAGAATAAAAATACTGAGTCATCTACTGGAGAAAACATTCCAGTCTTTTAGCAGTTTCAAACAGTTGCCAAACTTTATTGGGTTATTCTGGGGTCAGATCTTTCCAGCTTAACCAAGCTGAACAGCAGCTTGCTGTTTGAGTGATCTTAACATGAGCCAGCAGTGCGCTCTGGCAGCTCGAAAGGCAAATGGGATCCTGGGCTCCATCAGGAGAGGGGTGGTCAGCAGGGACAGGGAGGTGATTGTCCCTCTCTACTCGGCTCTTGTGAGGCCCCATCTGGAGTACTGTGTCCAGGTGTGGAGCCCTCAGTACAAGAAAGACTTGAGATTTTGGAAAGGGTCCAGAGGAGGGCGACTAAGATGATCAGGGGGCTGGAGCACCTCCCCTATGAGGACAGGCTGAGGGAGTTGGGCTTGTTCAGCCTGGAGAAGAGAAGGCTGCGGGGTGACCTCAGTGCAGCCTATCAATACCTGAAGGGAACCTACACCCAGGAGGGGAGTAAACTCTTCAAAAGGGCTGACAACAGCAGGACTAGGGGAAATGGATCCAAGTTGAAGGAGGGAAGATTTAGGTTGGATGTTAGGGGGAAGTTCTTCACAAGGAGAGTGGTTAGGCCCTGGAACGGGCTGCCCAGGGAGGTTGTGGATGCCCCGTCCTTGGACGTGTTCAAGGCCAGGTTGGACAGGGTCCTGGGCAACCTGATCTGAATGTGTACGTTTGGTGGTCCTGCTAGGCAGGGGGGTTGGAACTACATGATCCTTGAGGTCCCTTCCAACCCGGGTGATTCTGTGATTCTGTGATCTTACTCAAACAGATGGAAAGTGTCCCAGGTCTTTATCCACTACAATGAGTGTGATGGGAGCAAAGTTCAAATTTCAGGATTTTTATTACAATAAACACAAGGTAGCAGTGTATCAGACAGGAGGATAGGAACTGCTCCTTGATGTAGGAAGTTTGTGCTCAGAAACTTCAGGGGAAGGTGCCAAGCTAAAGATGAGGAGAAATAAATGATCCCATTTACATCTTCCAGCAGGGAAAAGACTTTGTGTGCATGTAATTGCAAAAAATAATATATTATGGGTATCTATAGTCCTTCTGTTTTGTTACTGATCTCTTCTGTTCTATCCAAGGAAGGGAAATGTGTCTGAGGATTTTTAGAGGGACTTGTGCCATTAGTATTTGAACATTTCTCTGGATGGAGAGTCTGCACAAATTGCTCTTACAGGAGTGATGAGGACAGATTAATCATTGGTGTTGGTTGTTTTCCTCATATCTGCCACGCTGATGTTTTCCTGATCAAAGTGCAAGCCACAATAGTTCTGTTCATGATTGTTCTTCATCTTAAAGAAAAAAAAAGCATTAAAATGTAAAGATGCAGCACACCTCCACAGAAGCTCTGAAAGACTTGTCTTTCCCCCTGACATCTGTTATTAAAAAAAAAAAAACACAGAATCAAATTTAAATACAGTATGTAATCTCAACTTTCCTATTGCCCAAATTAACATAATACCTTTAATGACCTGCATTTTTATTCTAATGATTGCAAGAGAAATTGTGCAGTCCACAACATATAAAATAAAATCAGTGGGAGCTGGGAATTACTGAGAGCAGCTCAGCCCAGCAGAGAAGCTTCCTTTGGAGAGCAGGACTGTATGGCCACTTGTTTTTTTTTTTCCCTCTGATAATTGCAGTCTGCATAGCATTCAAGCAGATCACCCTGTGAGCTGTCTCAAAGTGGCCTAAAAGCAGCAGACCTGACATAACAGTGATCAAACCTCTATCAATTAAATGCTTAAGCTGCTTTTTTTATGTTATATTGTTATAGTTACTAGATCATATATTTTAATTCCAAGAATAAATAATGCAGTAGGTTCTATATTTTAATAAAAAAATGCAAGCTACAGCTGACTTTTATAGCTAACATTTAAAACTTACAGCCAGTGAGTGAGAGCAGAGCTTCCCTGGATAACTGGGTCTCTGAATACAAATCCAATAAAGCCATAATATGTTAAGTGGGTCATTTCCATGCAGTCCATCAAAACTGAGATAAGAAGAGAATATGTTGATGAAGCAGTGCTGCCCAAAGTGATAACTTATTCAGTCAGATCCTAGAATGGTTTTAACGCAGCATAAAAAAAGTATTTGGGGGAACGTGGAGCTGCCTTGCCCCCTGAGCTGTACTAACTGCAACACAGCAGAAACTTCCCACATGGGCTTGTCAGCACAATAGGAATTGGTTTAAACAATTGCTGGAGATGTCCCCTTCATCTCTTCCTCTGCAGTTTCTTTTCAACATCCTTATTTCGTTGTTTTTACTCTTTTCTCCCTCAACAATACAACAAGGGATTTCTTGAGTGGACAAAAGCCAGAAAGCACTGTGACCAGAACAAATGCCTTACACGTTCAAATTTGAACCAAGAGAGATACAACCTCTGAGTGCACACTTAAATAAAGATGTACAGCTCTTCTTTTGGAGATAAAAGCACTGCAACCTTACAGTAAAAGAAATGGTAGACAAATATACACAGTGAGAACACCACAAAGTTTCTCTTTTTTTAAACTGTGAAGTCTCACAGCCTTGCCTTGGATGAACTTCTTTCCTTCTTTGCAACTATTCAGTGGAGAAGACACATGATCTGTTTACGACAGCTAGAGACAAAGCTCAGCAAGTTAGCAAATAGCACGTAAATAGCTATAAGCATATCTCATTTATACCCAGTATTTAAACATGCAAATATTAAAAAAAGGATGGAAATGAAGGATAATTCCTATTCACTAGAAAAGTCAAGTTCTGGAAGAGCCTTCCAAGCATATCAGACAAAAACATTAAAAAATGAAAAAAAAATATCTGGTTTTTACATGTTTCTTAAAAAAAAAACAAAAAACATTAAGGGAAGTTGTAACACAATGAAAAGCACAACAATGACAGCAGAGCAGCAAGATCCCAGGCTGCAGCACATGAAGACCAAGTCAAACGCCACAGACACAGACTCAGAAACAAAGGAAAAAAGCTGTGTATCCTCAGAAGGCCTCAGGTACACAGAGATCTCCACAGAGATACCCCTGCCTCTATTGCCAACCCTTAAATGAGGTCTGGGAATGGGTGAATCCTGATTCCACAACTTCCAGTCACTCAGGTGCATTGCATGCACCTGAACGCCCCTGGATTGGCCCTGCCTTACCACCAGGAGCTCAATTATTGTTCCAGGCTGTGACTTTGCATTCTCACTACAGAAGCTTATGGCATAGTGCTCAAGAAATGTTTAGATGTCATAAAGGACATGGTTTAATGGGGAAATATTGGTGGCAGGTGAATTGTTGGACTGGATGATCTTGGAGGTTGTTTCCAGTCTCAGTGATTCTATGATTCTATGCATGCAACAACAGAAAGATGCTGGATTTACTGACTGACACATCACATCTAATTCTTTGCTTCTATGAAAGCATTTACTTTTCTGTTTAATCAAAAAAAAAAAAAAGAAAAGAAAAGAAAAAAGAAAAGCAGCCTTGTTACTACTGAAAAAAATCATGATTAGTCTAAAAATAGGAGCCAGTTAAAGTAAGAGAGGAGATTATAAGAGCTGAAAGAGTAATGCAGGGACCTGCAATTTAGTTACTGACAGTGCAGTTATAGTAATTATGCAAATCACTGCACTTTGATGGGTTGACAACCACTACAAACCAGAATATCCTAATTTTTTTTTTTTAAATTGCGTATTTGAGTAATAGCAACAGAAGAAATTATATAAATTGTTTCCTTAAACAAAATAGCTGGAAAAAAAAAAAAAAATTATGACAGTATCTCAGCAATAGAGTTTCATGACTAATATTATGTTTGAGTGAAAATGAAGTTTCAGCTTGTTGGTTTTTTTTGTTTTGTCAAAATATGTGTTAGACTGGCTGGCAGTAGTCTTTGCACATGATTGGAATTTATTATCAGTTTTTTCCACAATCGTTGTCTTGGTCTTTTTGAAAATGCACTTTCTGCAAATTAACCTCTCTCAGAATTAATGTACTGAATAACTATTACATTCCTGCTGCCTGAGATTAGTGTCAGGCAGGTATCCTGATCATTAATTTTCATGTGTAAGCTTTGAGTCTAGTTAATTTTTTTCTTACATTCATTGTTACGCTTTTTCGGGTCAGTGTCAGTCTAAAATTCCACAGCCATCTACCTTTTTGATGTTTTCAAGTCAGTAAGATAGCCAGATTCCATTGGAAATGCAGCGCTGGAACAAAAAGGAGTTTTTCCTTTTATTCCCAATAAAAAAAGAGAAATCTATTCAGGATGAAGATTACATAAAATCTGAAGGTAGCCAAATGAAGTTCAAGACAGAGAGAGCAGCAGTGGTAATACTGCTGCATGCAGTGACTATTTTTAATACTGTAAGGCAACTGATAAAAATACATCACTGCAGCCTAACGCATATATAACTTAACAGCTAATTCTTCCTTTAAATTTGTCTGCTTTGGGCCATCTTTTAATAACTGTTAACTCTGTTTTACTAATTTAAATGGACACTGAAAAACTGAAGAAACTATTGTAGTTCTTTCCGTTACAGAGACAAGGGGTTTTGATTCTCATAATTACTTAGAAGATGTTTAGAATCTCATAATTCTCTTGAAGGCATACGACACTAGTTAGAAGATCATAAGCAAAGGAGAGATCCAGGAAGAATGAGCACTTCCGAATTTCACTTCAGAAAACATCTCAGAATATTTATCATCCAATTAGTAAATCAAATCAAGGCATTTGTGATAGCAGAGAAAATGGTGCACTTTCATTTATTATCAGCTGTCTTCTGGTAAAAACCCAGTGGTGGTAATCCCCTTGAATGGATGTAAGATCATACTAAATTCTATTCCATTTATTTTCTTCCCCTAATCTTTGATGAGACAGACTTGCCAGTGGTTAGGATTGGAGTCTGGATCCCTTTTGCTTAAATCCATACACTAAGCAGTTCTTCAGCTGTCTGCTATAATCTCATCTGAGGAGACAAATGCTGGCAACAGTACTAAATATATCACCAGTTGCTCTCTGCTACCAGGCAGAGAGAATTCTATTTTTATGCAAAGACATTATTAAATGATATTTTGGGATTTTATTGTGTGCTATTTTCTACTATAAAATTTAATATTATGGACAAGTCAAGTCAAATAATATTATGCAAGTCAAGTCAATGCAGATAAACTCAGCAAGCTGCAAGCAACGAATTCTGACCAGTTGTGCAAGCATATTCTACAGATAGATACATCCCCTTCCTCTTTTTGTCAGGAGAGGACATTCCTGGGAACTCCTTTGTTCTTTGTGGAAGTCTCACATCTACTGGGTCAGAAGAAGACAATGCTCAAATATTCCCAAAAATGATGTGCTAAATAGTCAGACCTTAAAAAAAAAAAAAAAAAAAAAAAAAAAAAGGAAAAAAAGAATTAATTAATTAAGTTGATATCCATACTTCTAAGCAAGGAAGTGCATAGAAATAACTTCACAGCAGAAAAACAAACAAAAAATCCATTTATCTGTTCTTCTGTCAGCTTTGATGCTTTACTTCTATTCTTACAACTTTCTTCCAGGAGCAGTGGCATTACATTTATCTTGCTACCTGCTGATATAAGACAGTTACTTTTCTCTGTGCTACCCAGTGCTCTTTAGTAGGACTTTAAATAGAACTTACTTTTCATTTAGGCATGACTTTTGTACAAGTTATTGCAAGAAGAGTATGTTACTCCTTCAATAATCACAGTAAAGGAGAGTGATAGACTGCTTTTCTCATGGATGCTTTTTCAAATGAGTGTCAGTATTCTCCTATAGGCACCTGTAGCTATTTTATGTCATTGCTCGTATGTCACCATTGTAAGTGGTAAGTAGACTTTGCCACTGTTCCAGTTCTCTAGGCAGAATTTAAACAGGCAGATTATTTGAAATATAGTACTTTAATAGACTTGTTACATTTGTGCTGCATTTTAAAATTGAAGTTGCATCTATTTAATAGTTTGGGATGTTATGCATCCACTCACTCTTTCAAAAGAAGATATGCTAACAGTTGAGTTTGTGTGAAGGCACCAAACTACATAGTGAGCATCTCTGGATCTGGCTTCTGTCCAACTCTGTTATGATGCTGTCCTAATGTCTGAAGAAATAGATCGTAGTCATTGAAATGAAAAGGGCATGAATTCGGTTTCTTCTGGCTGCAGCTATTCCGCCTAATTTTGTATCCTGAATTTAAAATCATAACCTAGGGCAATGTCCCATTGATGTTGCATCTACATGTTACAGGGCAGATCTATTCTGGACTAATTTTGATTCAATGATAAGTACTTTTCAGTTGCCTGGGGGTGTTTTCTGTAAAGATGTGCAAGCAATTTTTTATGAAATGAATTTGAGATTACAAATAAAATAGGAAATAGGAAATTTCAGCCATGTAACAGTACTAAATGCAATATATAGTGCTACAAATAAAGAACAAATAATTAATAAAATAATGCTATGCAACATAAAATAATGAGTGATACTATAGGAAGGAGAAGGCTACAGAACTAGGTTTGTTCAGTCTGGAGGAGAGGCTGAGGGAAGATAGGATATCTATCTAACTAAGACAGGGGAGGTTTAAGTTAGATATTAGGAGGAATTCATCCAAGATGGTGACACTGGAACAGGTTGCCCAAGGAGGCTGTGGATGCCCCATACCTGGAGGCATTCAAGGCCAGGCTGGATGTGGCTCTGGGCAGCCTGGTCTGCTGGTTGGCAACCCTGCACATAGCAGGGGGTTGAAACTGAGTGATCACTGAGGTCCTTTTCAAGCAGGCCATTCTATGATTCTGTGATTACCAAGAGAAACATGACAATAGGTGGAGCTAGACGATTTTCCAGCAATGTGAAGATGCTCTCTTTTTGGACACATCTTGGAAATCACAAAAGAGGTCAACAATGCAGCACAGGCAGCTGTTTCTTCAAACTCATTGCTGGGAAAAAAAAAAAAAAGCAAAAAAAAAAAAAAGCAAAAAAAAAAAAAGCAGTACCATGGACTTGCCAGTCTATGATTCTCTGATGATTCTATGATGATTATGATTTACAGAGCTGGCCCTGCTCTGTACAGAGTCTGGAATAGATGACTGGCAGATGTCAATTACACGTAAGTTTGTGAAGTTTGTGGGTCTTGCCTCATATCCCATCTCTTCAGAAAGATTTCAGTTTTCTTTATGTCCCAGTCACTTTTACTTTGCTTGCCTCTAGGTAAATGAACACAGGCATTTCCATCTTGCCCCACCTCAGGGAGCTGCTTTTTTGATAAATGAGTCAGCATCAGGTCACCTGAGGGTAGAGGATGGGGCTGGAGCCAGGGCTTGATGGGATCCAGAGAGACAACCTGTGGCAGCTGAGAAGTGGGTTCCCTCAGGGATACTTAAGTCTCAAATACTCCTCCTTATACAAGGATTCTTCTTCTGCATGTGTTAAGGTAGCTGTAAGCCAGTTTTAAAGACCATGGTGACCTTTTCCTTAGGGAAATCACTAATTATATGCATCCTCAGTAGCATTAATTGGAACTCAAATCTTAGCTGCTTGCAAAGGTCACAGCTGTCTGTCAGTGAGGGCAATGTGGAAAATTGCCCTCATTCACTCACAGTCAGTAAAACTAACAACTAGAATGATATGTTAACAAAGACTTATTTCATTTGGACTTCCTAAACTGCTGTATAGTATAATATGTATGCTAATGAACTGTAATTTACAGTTACTGACATGCAAGAAAAGATCATTTTTCAAGTTTACGTACAGAAGCCATCAGTTGATCTAATTATTAATTGGGACAATGCCAACAATATAAATACTCTGCTTGCCAGTTAGTCTGATTATAACACAATACACACCTAATACATTGGTACATATTTTTCTTAGTTCAAAATCAACATGTTTTTTCATTTGGTGAAATGCTCTTTAGTAAGATAGAAATTAAGGCCCTTTTCTGTAGGAAGTAGAATGGTGAAGTGATAGCAAAGCATGGCTGTTAATTCCTCTTTGTTAAGAACTGGAATTAAGATATAATTTGAATTGTAGCTGAAAATCTTTTTTTCCTCTATGACTTAAATTATCCCAATGTTGATAATTTGTAAATGATTATTGGTTTGTTTTTGTTTTTTTTTCCCATAACTGTTCTTACAAATTAATTACACAAGTAACAGTTATGTGTCAGCAGGCAGGAGTTTGGCACTCAACAAGTTGGTCAGACCTTCCAGTCTGTTACGTAGGAGGCACATTGATCCTCCACAGAAGGAATGAGCCCTTCAACTGGGATATACAGAGAGACTTCATTTAAAGCAACAGAAATACTTCCACTGGTTTCAGTCCATGAATTAATCAGGTCTGCAAAAACGATAGGAAGTTAAATGGAACTTTAAATAATATCTGTAGAAATAGTGTTGTTGTTAATTCCCTGATTAAAGAAAAACATTAAATAACCATTTACCTAACTGACCATACCAGTGTTTGGGTAAAAGATAATTATAAGGAAAGAATATTTGATAATTCTAGACTCCCCCAGATGGTGTTAGCATCCTGATTAGCCTATCTTTATCTAAACAATCTGTGCACCTTACAAGGTAGCCCTAAACCATTTTCAAGGATTATAGATTATAGGGACCTTTCCCACTGGGAAGGCTTTAAAGATACCACTGTGGGACAACAGAACAGGAAAAAAAAGAACTCCTGGTATGTGAATGAACATGGAGTAAAAAGACTGATTAAAAAGACTTTAATAACTTTCATATGCAGGAAAGCATCTCTGAAGGAGTCAGAAAGGAGCTAGCTTCAGTAAGGATCACATAGCTTATGTTTACACTGTGCCCAACAGCACAGGCCCACCCAGGCAGTTTGCAAAATGAAACATTATTGACGTACATTTTAAGTTCTAATTCAGCATGCTGCTATCAGATTTACCATAACTATGAGTGGGAAGCTGTAATGAGATTATTTTTGGATACGCAGAACTTTCAGACAGATTAATTCTTCTCCTCCTCTTGTCATATTGCTTTGATTAAAAAACTTATTAAAAATGGTCACTTCTGTCATGTTCTATTCATTTATTTCCAAGTGTGCTGGTGACAGTTGAGAATTGAAACAAACCAGGGATTTCAGCCACGGGGGTTTATTTAGCTGTCCATACTATAAAGATTTGTACAGGTTCTTACATGCCACATAGAATCAAAATTGTTGGAACTTACATGATTTCCATCAGGTGCAACCGAGTTTTACATCAGTTGCAATTAAGGGGTCAGAAAATTCAGAAGGAAAAATCAGATGTTGTGTTGCATAATAAGATGAACTACACAGAAAGGGTTCTAAAAAATGTTGTTTATGGGACTGGTATGAATCTTAGGTATTTGTTCAAAAGGTAGACTGAGAATCTCGTATGCCTCTTTACAAATTTATAAAGAAGTTATTTGGTTGTAGTGTGCCTCACACCTGATTCATTTGAAGAGAGAAAAAATACAGATGGTTGTGAAGCTCCTGGCTATATAAGTAATTCTGATCATTCATGGGTGATTCGACATCCAAGATTTCTGTAGCAGAAGTCTTTCAGCAAGAACTTTATAGCATATATTGTGAAAGAGAGCAAAGTGCTTTTGAAGCTATTATTGTGCAATCTTTTATTTCTCATTTACATTTCAAAACATCTCCTATTTGTGTTCTGATTGCAAACATAAAATGCAAAAATCAAGTAAATTCAAAGAGAATTCTAAAATTGGGAAGAGCTTAAAAAACGCCCCACATACATTGCCACAAATACTCAAAGAGGTTTTCAGCTAGAGGAGAACCCAACACCATCAAATGACAAGCTTTCTTTAATGTTAACAGACCATCATCTGTTAAGTAGAGTAACTATAGAAATCTTTCATTCAGTGCTCCTTGGATACTATGATGCCTTTCTGGTGTCTGATGGAATTGTAGCCAAAACTTTCAAGATCTGCAGAATGGATTTCGTGAACAACCAGACTTGGGGCAGAAAGTGGGTACCAGACTACTGTCCTTAGAGCAGCAGATAACATGGTCATTCAGGCCATTTTACTTCTCTTTTCTTGATGAGGGCTCTACTAAGTAAACAGAGGCTCTAAGGGACTGGCCTTGCCCCTCTCTTGCCCTTATTAGGGGGAACAGCCAGGAATCAGAAGCACAGAATTGCAGGGGTTAGAAGGGACCTCAAGAGATCCTCAAGTCCAAACCTCTGCTGAATAAGGTTCAATACAATAGGCCACACAGGTGGGTGTCTAGATGAATCCTGAATATCTCCAGAGAAGGAGACTCCACAACCTCTCTTGGCAGCCTGTTCCAGTGATCCATCACCCTTATTTTAAAGAAGTTCTTCTGCATGTTTGTGTGGAAAAGGAAGGGGTTGTTTACTTTATTGCATATGGTTACAATATTGTATTAATTCTTCCCTCACACAGCATTTACCTGTGTGCACAACTGGGCTACTGGATATGTTAATGTTGATTCTGTCCATGGAAATCTGATTCCTGGGGTGACTGATGGAGTGAGCAGTTGCATGAATTCTTCAAAAACCTTTTTCTGTTTTGAACAGATGTTTAAACGTAAAGTTGATTTCTTGCATACTTTGATGGCATCTAATGAAACTTTTTCAGCAAAGCTTAACTGACACTGATATAGAGCAAGATCATAACTGGAGTCATTAATGAACTGAAAGAAAAGGGGCTTCCAAAATAATTAAACAAATAATGGGAACCAAAACCTGTATTCAAAATTCACTGTTTCTGGTGCTGGCAGTCCTCGAGCCAAACTGATGATGGGAAGAGCTTTGGGCAGGGCAGGTGTTGTGTGCTGCTGCTCTGGAAAACTCCATCAGCGGTTTGGCAGCATCACCCATCACCTGGCCTGCCCAATGGCTCTGACACAGACAGGCCACGGGGCCAAATAAATTACATTTCACAAGAATGGATGTGAATAAAAATTCTAAATTTGCTTCAGTAGTTGTCAAGTATATATTGGCTTACCCAAACGTAGGAAGTAATATGGTACTGCAATCATCTGGAGATAAAAAACGTGAGGAGGAGGGGTTTTTTTAGTAGAAACTGTGTTGTTGAAATTTATGCTTGGGCCTCTCTTATCTCGGGTGGGAAGAGTGTTCATACTTGGAAATTCATTTCTAACACAATAGGCAAATCCCTAGCATTTTCTTTTTAATGTATTTTTAGGACTATCAAGAAGCTTCTAATTTGGAGCAGTTCGTGACTCGCTTTCTCCTGAAGGAAACGCTGAACCAGCTCCAGTCCCTCCAGGCTTCCCTGGAGTGTGCCATGGAAACCACAGAGGAGCAGACTCGGCAGGAGAGGTTGGTAGCCAGCATGGGAAGGGGGCCACCACAAACCTCTCAGATATTTTGCGTTTCATCCAGCATCCTGATGCAGGAAATAACAGGAGAAATAAGAATTCTTTCTTCATTCTCCATAGGAACTCACTGATAGTTTTCCTCAAATTGACTACAAGAGGTTTGCACTCTGATCGTATGGCGGGCTGCATGTAGGAGTGAGAACAGGCTAAGTGTGAGAGCACTTTATTGCATCCTAATCTTTGTTCCTTTGACCTCTTAAAATCCACTGATTATTTAATATCAAATACAGAAAAATCAGTGTAACGTGTAGAACTCCGAAATAACCAAGGTCACTGACTACTTCTTTGTTTGCTTCTTCTGGCTTTATGATTGCTTTTTTTTTTTTATTCCTGGTCACACAACATTCCCTACATGAAGAAGAGAAACAGCCAGGGTCTTACTTGTTACAGCTTCGTGCTGCAACATGAGGCCATAGTACTGGTTCACTCCTAAGTCTATGAGCTCTATATCACCTGGGTAATCAATATCCAGGTTTAGCTGAATTTAATGGCATCTCCTCATAGATAAGAATCTGTAGGATCAAAAGCTGCAACATTTCTGAAAGGCTGCTTGGCTTCATGGTCTTGTTATCCTCAGTATGTTATTATAGAGATGAAAGGGAGAGCAAAACACAAGCCATTGTGTTCCATGAGCTAAGATCTCAACACTTCTTTATGTTGTAAAATGTGTTGTTTTTTCATATTGTCATTCTCTTAATTGCTTTCCTGTTGGTTCTGAAAGTCTCATGCTGGGGTTTTGTGCCACAGCTTGACCTCAGGAATCACACAGGTTTTAAAAGGTGTACAGAGCAGGCACAGCATATAAACCCCTCTATTTGCACATACATCTTTCTAGGTGAGAGAGAAAGAAGTCTCTAATGGCCAGTTCAGAGCTGGAGGCCAATTTGGGTGCTTTAAGCTATCCTCTGCATTAATCACAAATTGACTTACCTTCTAGGACAGCATCTCTAGCCTTCTTGAGTCCTTGTAACTCAAACAACTACCTTGGATGTGTAAAATTGGGCAATACAAATATCCTTTTTGCTGCCAGATTTCTCTTCTGTGTTGACTTCCAAACAGGACATTACAGACAGTTCTTCCTCCAGTTTTACCACTAGAACTGTTCAGAAACATCCTCTTGGATAGCTAGTGTGTGCCATGGCAAAGAAAATGAGAAGGAGCTGTGAGCTGTTGAGCCAAATATCATCTTCCTTGCTTTCTGAGGTAGCAATAGAGAAGCCAGGCAAACTGAGCACTTAAACTACAGCTATTTTGGAGAAAATCTGGCTAGTTTCTAGATGCCTCAGTCTCAATGCAAAATCATCTTCAATTATGCTTGAATTAACACAGGGGAAACTGCCTGATGCATAAACCCACTAAGGCAATCCTAAGCTAATTTAAGTCTTTACACTGGGAAACTGCCATAATTTGGCTTTAGTGTTAACGAGATTTTATCTTGTTCATATGTGGCAGCAAGTGCTACCCAAAAAAGACCTCCTTAATACAGTTACATTTTCCTCAATGTGAACTTTATCCCTTAGTTTCAGCTGCTGTATAACCCCAGTTCTGCAGAGATGGTACCACAAGATGACACTGCAAGGAGGGCTCTTCAGGCTAGGTCAGAACCATGTCACTGACAGACCTTGAGCTTTCACTCTCTGAAAGATAGGCTGATGCCATCTTAACCCTCTTTTTCCTTGTTTATGACAAGCAATGTGGTCATTAAAGTCATTAAAAACACAAGTAATTATTTGTAGCAAAATTATCTGGAAAAGAATTCAGTAGTAGCAATAGATGTTCCTAATTTATTTTTTCTTAGCTTAAAGTGGCAGATACAAAGAGATGAAGGAGATGAAGACATTCCTGAAAACAGAAAGAGGAGAACAGAATGCTCCCTCATATGTGTTACCTTATGAACTGTCCTGTGTTCCTGTGCAGACAAGGTCCAACAAAACCAGAAGTGCTCTCAGTGCAATGGCCAGGAAAACGCTCTGCTCGAAGGCTTCAAAGGAGCAACAGCCTATCACCCAGTAACCCTCAATTTAACACAGGTATGGCATTTCACAATTTAAATGTCTATAAAACACATATCCATATGTGGAGAAGAAACAAATCTTCATCTCAAAACTTTAATTTATATGTGCTAACTAATTCAGATCCTTTACTGACACAAATCAACTTTCAATTCAATATAGGAGGTACTAGCTCAAACTGTAGGGAAAATAAGTATGTAGCCTAAGAATGGATAAAAAATAAATACATAAATATGGGCCAAACTGGGATATTATTTTGGGTCTGTCAGTTGAGTCAGCATTTCTTAGTTAATATTTATAGCCTATAGATAAAAATGAAAAAGCAACAGCATAACTTAGGCAGAAGCAGAGCTTCAGCTTATAAACTGGTCCCACCTGCAGAGCAGAGCATTCCTCTCTTCTGTTATCATCACGACTTCAAAACACCAGTGTTAATTTAGAACATAATTTTCTTTCTGTATTGGATTTCTACTGTATCTTAAGAAGAAAGTAAAACATTCGGATGGACAAAATTATGCTTTAACATTATTTACACTTAAATGAACACTGAAGTGATTGCAGCACGGTCTTCTTTTGAGAAGCAAAATAAGTTGCAAGATAAGTTAATGATTTTTACAAAATAGATGAATATGGTATGTTCCAGCATTTAGTAATGTTTTCTTCTTCATTATTTATGAATTCCAAAGGCTGGATTGAGGAAGAGAGCCAGTGGATGACCCAGATAAGCAGACTTCAGAAGCTGATTGACAGGCTGGAAAAGAAGGTGTGCATTTCTTTTCTTCTGCTTGTCCTTTTATTTCCAGCAAAGATTTCTGATCCAATCTGTCATAATCTCCCCTAGATAAGTTTATTCTGCATGAAGTTTTCTTTATGCAGAAAGTCTACTTCAAATTACCATCCCTTCTCCTCTCCATAGTCCACGCAATTTAAGACATCTTCTTCTTTAAGCCCAACAAACAATTGTGAACAAGCAGATTTATTACAAGTGAAGCACTGCCTGCTCAGTATTGTAAATAAAACTTGGCAGAACAGCTTGGGTTGAATTTAAACACTGAAACACACAAGATTCTGCAAGCAGTGTTTACATTTGGTTTGCAGATAATAAAGAAGACATTTAATTATAATTTCTAGAGATGTGAGAATACAATTATGAAAATAATCTTTAAATGGTAAGATCAAGGTATATCTGTTTACTCACACTTCTTTTTTTTAATTTTTTTTTTAAATACTGCTGAAAGGACTTGAAGCTTGAGCCATTTGAAGAAGAAGTTTTGGAAGAAAATGCAAGATCTGTAAGTATTTCCCAAGATAATATGTTTTGGTGTTTGATTTTCAATGCTAGGTTTTGATGCAACAATCTCAACTTGTCTCTCTTAAAAAAAGAATAATTTTTAGTCTGCAGAATACATTGTGAAAGAGACAACAGAATAGAACTTAAAATACAAAACTTTAATACTACTACATTGTTTTCAAAGGATACATTCAAACAAAGCTCATGTAAGAAGGAAATAGTGTCACAGCTCCCTGGGTCCATCTGGCCCAACCTCTGATCAAACAGGGACACCCAGAGCAGGGTGCCCAGGCCCATGGTCAACCAGATTACGAAGATCTTTGATGACTGCATATTCTGATTTATTATAATAGACTTTATTTAGTTTGAAGTACAAGAAATTCATAGGAAGATACAAATTATTATTATTATTATTATTATTATTATTATTTTTTGCATTAGCACATAATGATCGTTCAACGTCAAATGTCTGTGATAGAAGAAGAAATTGAGGAATTCAGGCTTGCTCTGAAGCAGTACGTGGAGTCTGCTTCTGCTCAGAGTGGCTGTTTGCAGTAAGTACAGTGTTACTGTCCGTGGGTTGAATAAAGGAAAGTAATCTATTTTCTTGAACAGTCTCTAAGTAGAGATAGATAGTTTATGAAGAGAGAATCAGTAGCATCCTCTTTCCTGAGCGATTATGCACATGTATTTATACAGAACTTCTCAAATACAACAGAAGTCATAAAGAGATGTCAAAAGTATGTGCGTGAACTTCCAGCAGTATCACAAAATCTCATGAATGAAATAAACACTGAGTCTTCAAAAAAAAAAACAACAAAAAAACCAAACACATTCACACTCCTGTGTGTAATCTTCCTGCCCCCCAACTCCTGCTAAAACTGTAAAGATAATCCCAGAGATACAGTACCATTTTTAAAGGCTTTTAGGTCACCATTTCACAGCTTCCAGAAGCTCCTAAAGTGACAATATCTTTTGGAAAAGTCATCTGCCATCCATCATTTTTGCTCACCTGGGAAGTGAGCAATTGATCAATTTGTCTTCCAGTTCTATGCTTGGAAGCTTTGAAAACTTTTCCCTCAGTTTGTCACTGTTAAATTTTCATTCCTAATAAAGAATGTAAAGAACTGAAAAGCAAAATTTTCAATAGTGTATTTTTGCTTCGCTCTTTTTCCAGTGAAATAAAACATTAGAGCAGGGTTAAGAAGAAGTTTAAATGACTCACCGCTATACTGAATTTAACAGACTTGAAAAAGCTATGCTATACACACATTACAGACCACAATGAAATATTTTTATAATGTGTACACAATATGGTTCTCATATATTCAAGGGTTTCAAAGTCTGCCTGCCACATCCCTAACTGGTGAGCCTTATTGCTATGAGATCCTCACAAGTACAGTGATTCTACCAGCAATATTCATAAAAACAAGAAAATTAAGCTGGAAGAACAAAGAGTGCCACTCCCTGTCCCTCTGAAAAAGAACATCCAACTTCAGTGATTGCATACTTGCATGAGAGAGAGCTTACACCACTTCAGAATGCAACTTAGAAAACGAAGCAAGAACTTTCTTTCCCAAGTTTAAAGGCATTTGGCAGATCTGCAATGCCACCTACCGGCTGTTTTTAAGTTGAGCTATTTATGCCATTGATTCACCTTTTTTCTTCCCCCAAAAATTCTTGATTGTTTTTTATATTTTACAGTGTATTTTTGCATACACCAGTAAGTTCTATGAATTCATTAGCTATTACTGTGTGAAATATAATCTGAGGTTAGTTTTCAAGCACACCACTAGTAAGCTCAAAGATTTTGGCTACTCAGTGAAGTACATACATATGCTTTCTGTGCCATATATCTAAAAAACAATGTGTAATTTCCCCATGTGCTATGAACCTGATACACTCAGGACAATAAACAGGATAATCTGGTGTACACAATCAGTATATTATGGGACACATTTTATCCATGATAAAATGTTAGCTAAATGCCCTAAGAACAAATAAGCAATATCAGGAGATACTATTTTCAAACTTATCTTCATCAGACATCAATTTGTCTTAATACTCTGTTGCTATGTGCTCTCAAAGCATCTGGTCTGTGTCTCACAGCCAAGGGCAGACTTTGCATGAAGAGACTCTTCAGTGAAGCAGCACAAGTCATTCTATCCCTTCAGCTGTTCTGTGTGCACAACGTGCTGTGTCGCTCGATTCTCTCTGGAGCACATTTGTCTGATTTTCTGTATTACTGATTTGCATTTCTTCAGACTCTAACCATCGGAGGAATATGAAAAATGAGTTTCATAAATGAGACCATCATAGCTGTTATTAATATTAAAAAAAAAATAATGAAAAGCCATGAAAATCCTCAAAATCTTATAGATGAGTTTTTGCTATATCGTTCTCAAAATTCACATATTTGTTTGACTGTGTGTTGGTTTCTGTTTGTTTGTTTCAAAAAAATCCTTTTATTTTGTTCATACTCAGAAAACCTGGGAAAGGATGCATATGTGAAATAGTTTTGACATGTTTGATTGAATTACTTCTGTTCTACATTTCTTAGTGTTTCCATACAGAAGCTTCCAAATGATTCCCGCTTCATTATTTATGAGTTCTGGGAGAACAGCAACATCTGGAATAGGTAAGCTGTTCTGTTATTGGATTTGTTGTTGCTTTAATACATATATACACATAAAGGTTTGACGATTAGAGAGCAATTATGTGAGCAATTGTGTACAAGAACTGAATACAAATTAACTACTGCTAATTGATCTCCCCTTATCTCCCTTATGAGGAAAGGCTGAGTAACCTGGATTTGTTCAGCCTAGGGAAAAGAAGACCGAGGGGGGATCTGATTAATATTTATAATTATCTAAAGGGAGATAGGAGGCAAATGGATGATGCCAGGCTCTTCTTGGTGATGTGTAATGATAGGACAGGAAGTAATGTCTAAAACTTGAATGTAGGAAGTTCCATACAAACATGCAGAAGAACAACTTTAAGGTAAGGGTGATGGATCACTGGAACACATTACCCAGAGAGGTTGTGGAGTCTCCTCCTCTGGAGATATTCAAGACCCATCTGGATGCCTACCTGTGCGACCTATTGTATTGAACCTTCTTTAACAGAGGTTTGGACTCGATGATCTCTTGAGGTCCCTTCCAACTCCTGCAATTCTGTGATTCTGTGATCTCTTGCTAAATATATCACATTGCTTCAAAACAATATAATTACTAAAGACTAAAATATAATGAAGCTTATAGATAAAAACATCGGAAAAACACAGCCAGTTTGAATAGAATAGAGAGAAAGGTATAGCACTGGATAGGTAGCAGTTGATCAGAGACAAAAGAATAAGGTAACAACAGCTTCAGCATAGATCAGTGATGCTGTTGTAGGATACTGCAGGAGCCAAAGAAGGAGAGAGGAGGTGCAGCACGCAGCAACACACCTGAGCAGCATTCACAAGGAAGCTCTGCCAAAGTCTCCCAAATGCACATCACAGCATCCCATCAAATAGATTTCCAGAATGTCTCTTTTGGTCAGACTAGCAGCTGATTTCTAGACTGTGGCAGACATACGGCTAAAAAAAGAATGGAAACAAAAAGGTTTCCCGTAACTAGTATTGAAAAACCCCAAGCACTAGGTTCCTAAATCTGTAGACAGAAACAATTCTGACAGAAGATGGAGAAGTGTTAGTATCTTCCCTTTTGAACAAAGCCCCAGTTCAAAGCAGGCATGTTTACTGTTAGAAAGGGTAAGCAACAACAGTAACAAAGGTCAGCACATTTGGAATAAGAACTGGTATACTGGGTCACAATCAAGAGAAGAACATCAGGCTAACAGTTAACTGTACAGGGGAACAAAAAGCTCATTTAGTATAGCATGCAAGAAATTCACAGAGGTCTCCTCTCCCATTATCATCACTGTCTAACTTTAGAAACACAAAATCCCTCCTATGGCATGAACTGCAAAAAATTTGATGCACATAAAAATATTTAGTCCCTTAATACTTGTCTTCTTATTTTTTATTTTTTACAATTATTTAGCCACCTTCAAATGAATTACAGCAAGACATTCCAAAGAAGTAATGTGGACTTCCTGGAAACTCCAGAGCTCATTACAACAATGCTAGTCCCTGGTAAACACCATTTTTTTCACAAAGTTTTATTTGTTGCATGTGAAGAGTTCTGCTGTATCAGTGTGTTCCTTATATGAGTCCACTGCAAAATACCATCCTTTAGTCAGTTCTGCTTCTGTATGGTGGAGGAAGGGACTCCAAATGGTTTTATTTTAAGCAAAAAACCAAACAAACATAAAATGCATCAGCAAAAATAAACCCCACTGCTTTATGTTATATGGTACAAATGTTTTGATAGCACACGCTACTTGAGAAATGACCCAGAGTATACAATACTGTCTGCAAATCATAAAATAGACTCTGTTCAAGATCTTCAGGCAAAGAGAACTGCCTCCTGATGAATTAAATTTAATCATCTTTACATTAACTGAAGGAAGCATTAATTACTAGTAATTCAGATTTGCTAACCAGTTTTACTGTACCATGCTTCCTGCTGTGTTAAAACATGGGGAAAAAGCAATGTGTTCAAAGATTACAAATTATTATTACAAACCAATAACCATACACCTTCCTTTTCAGAGAAATGTTAAAAGAGACAGTGCAGGACTCTCAATTCCCCTTATGTCTGACTACAGCCTAAATTTAAAATAAGAAAGTAAAATAAAGTTACTACCTAGCCTTATACCTGAGGTCACCTTTGAAAAGATGAGTTTTCAGACCTCACGAGCCAAACCCCTGGTTGTAAGTCAGGATTCCTGCAATACAAGGGGATTGCATTTATGAACAAAGAATCCCTTCAAGTCTTATGTTTTACTGCTGGATTTAAGATAAATTTGGCTTTAGGAAACAACACAGCATTTTCTCACACGGTCTTTGTGTCAAAGAGCTAGGTGTAGCCAGAAGCGTTCCAAGGGTGGTTTATTCACAGCTAGGGAACGTACAATTAATACAGAACAGAATGGAAACATACATTGTTTATAAATGCCTCAATAGAGAAGCATGTGAAATTGGATGCAGAGTGCATGCAGGTGCCTGCAGAGGGAAGTGCGGCCTACAGTTGCCATGGAAACACCGCATCTCGGCCTGCGCTCCTCAGGGCTGGGCAAGCAGAAGTCACGCATTCACAGCACTCCAGCATCTGTAATTTGCACATCAGACTAGATAGCTCATTTTTGTTCTTTTCTTTTTTTTTTTTTTAAGGGGAAATGTTCCACACGCATAAACTACACAAATTGCATTTCTATTTGAAACACAGAGAATGTTTATAAAGTAAAAAGTGATGGCTGCAATATTGCAGGTGTATTTTATGGGAGAATTTTAGACGAAGTAAATTGAAATCATTGTAAAATCAGGAAGAAAGAAACCAATCCATTCAACTAGTACAGGACAGGCCTTACTCTACAAACTGATTAGTTCAGATGCAGCTACACCTTTTGGCACACCTGGATTAAGTAAGAGCTGATCTGATTCTAAATCATCATCTGAATCTGCTGCAAACATTACATACAACCTGAGCCATTACTCAGCGGATTAGTTCAAATGACTACAGGTGCACAGCTAAGAATGACTCGGGAAGACACGGTGTTTGAGTACTGTTATTCATTTACTATCAGTTAATAGGAACCGTGACTATTAACAACTTGCACTCCTGTTGCAAGCAGACCAAGTTACTTCAGGACATTGCATCACAGTGCCAGGTATCACTCAGTTCACATGCATGAAATGCCTACACTGTGCCTAAATCCAAAATGGATTGGATGGAATGGATGCCTACCTGTGCGACCTGGTGTAGGGAACCTGCTTTGGCAGGGGGGTTGGACTCGATGATCTCTGGAGGTCCCTTCCAACCCCTACAATTCTGTGATTCTGTGATTCTGTGTGAAAATCTGGATTTGAGGACATTAAAGTAGCTCTCAGTGAAGAAAACAAAACGTTGAAAACTACTGAATGTTTATGGCACTATAATCCATGAAATAAACCGTTATACTGACATTTTTTGTTGTTAAAGTTTATTAATCCAGTGATGTGTCAGAGCCTACTAGACTTCAATAGTTCACAGTGAAGCAGGATTCTTAACCATCTTCTCAATATACTTCTTCAGGAATAACTTGTTTTCAAATAAATGCCAGAAATTGATAGGTTTATGGACACAGCCACTGGAACAAATGTGTTAATGAATTTAATCCCCAAGCTGTACAGTGCAAAATGCACAGTCCCTGAGCACCTCTCCAATAAGGGCACTTG
This sequence comes from Tympanuchus pallidicinctus, assembly GCF_026119805.1. Lineage (NCBI taxonomy): Eukaryota > Metazoa > Chordata > Aves > Galliformes > Phasianidae > Tympanuchus > Tympanuchus pallidicinctus. The sequence goes on from NW_026294769.1 coordinate 52,126,543, forward strand.
GCACCTAAGATACAGTCACAGTCCTTCCTTGCTTCCTTGTCTCTCTCCATAAATCTTGTTGTTATTCTCTGCAAGATTTCAATTTCCAAAGGCCAGTGTGGAGGGGCTGTGGGGAAAGAGCTACAAATATGTTTCACTTTGGCTCTATGTATAATTCAGTGATTGCCGTTTCCTTTTTATGAAAATGACATTTTACAAGTCACTGTGAGGCAAAACACTCTTAAGCCTGCATAAAAATAAAAACAAAACACCAGCATCAGGATTGAATAATGTCACTAGGAATGAAAGTCACTGAAGGCAGCAGAAGAACCCAGGAGACACTGCTCAGCAACAGCACTGTCACATGCAGCAGAACAGGCAGCCCCTCACAGTGAGAATTTATGTGGTTTGCTCTCTGGGATTTGGGTGCTTAATTCTGTGCTAATCCACCTCAGACAGAGATGTTATCAAAAAGAGATCTAAATTTTCATGTTATTGCCATCCTCCTACCATTTATGATCAGGTAGTGTTGTAAGTGTCCGTCCCCTCCCTGGAGTGGTTCTGTCCTTGAAAGTGTGCAGCTGTTGTATAGCTGCTTATATAATGACCATTTCTTTACACCAGCAGTGACTTATGCATTATAGCTATTCTATTTAGAAAGTTTATGTGATAGAAATACTGTGTATGTAAATACATGAACTCTTTTCTCTTTCAGCATCGTGGTGGGTCCTCAATAACAACTAGAAGCTGTGATTCCAAGTAATTATGTTATGTTTTTCACTACATATACATTGATTTAACAGTGCACAGGTGTGCTGGGTTACAGGTTTATCACGTGATACTGCAATACTTTGGATGTAATCTGTTCTAAAATACGGAAAATCACATTCATTGCCTTCTTGTGATCAGTTTAGTGAAATAATGCATTGTAAAAGCTGAAAAAAAGACAAAACTAAGCTCAACTGTTAACTGTGTATATTTAGTCCTGTCACAGAAAACTGCATCTTGATTGGTGTGACTGTGTATTTGTGAATACTTTTAGTCTCGCATTAATAAACAATTGTTACTTAATGCTGCTGTTTTCTCCTTGTACCGAAGAAACAGGTATAAAGTTGAAAACACATTTCCATAAATGTCTAAGTCTACTTTAGGAGAATAAATGAATAATTTGTTCATGTTAACACTATCATTCAGGAAATTTTTTGCCCAAGAAAAGACAAGGCAGCACCATTTTCTCTTAAGAGCCCCTACGGCCCCTGCCCTCTCTTCTCCCTCGCAAGAAAAAACGTGTATCTGCGGGCCAAACCGCTTTGGATCCACAGGTTTAATGTTCCACAGCTCATTTGCTTTGAGCTCTGTCTTGAACATTTAGAAAATCAGAGCAACTCCTAAAACTGGTTGTTCACTGAGAAGTCATTAGAGAAACCACTACTAGAGCATAAATAACCATAAACCTGGAAGCACAAATACTTTCCTCCCTAATGAGACTTCCTGCTGTTCCTTTGGCATCTGAGCAGTACACGTCACCCACCATGGAAGGAAGTGACTAGTGTAACCTCACCCTCCAATGGCAGGTTGACAAGCTCTGCAAACTAAAATATCACTATCTTCACTCATGGAGCAGTTCCAGGTTATAAACAGTTGCCAAAAAATAACTTGAAAGTCACATTCAATAGAATATCCTCTTCCTTGTAGTGTTTCTCCATTTTTATTTCACCTCAGCTAAAATATTACCAGGTATAAAAAGCAAGCAATCTTCATTGCAGTATGGTTCTGTAATCCAGAAGCTATGGCTAAGACTAAACCTGACATTCTTAAAACTGTCACATATAGGCACTTGCTGGGGATCAAGGCATCTTTACTACTTAAGAAAAAAAGAAAACCAGGTCATATCCTCCTTTAATGGCACAGATACTATTATAAACACAGAAATCTGTGATCCAGCTACTTATCTACTTAAAGGGCATCCTAACATCCACATTACACTCTTGAGATGAGAAATCAGTGAACAGTTTAAATCTCTCCTGCCTTTAGCAAAGTAAAAGACAAACCACTCATTTTCCCTTAGATCTAGTTGACTGTTTTTACTTTGTCACAACGTCCATCTGGTGTATGTATATTTTCTTTTCTAGAGGCTAAACTGGTACTGAAAACTGACACTGTATAATCAGGTTTATTATGTTTTTCCAGTTGTAAGAAATTATCTGCTTAGAGGTGCTGGAGCAGAGAAACTCATTCTAGTAGATGCCACACATCCTCCTAATAAAAATTCTCCGCTTGTTTGCTAGTAAACAAACACTTGCATGAATCATAAAAACTTGTGTATCGCTTAAGAGTTTTAAGAGAGCTATACAATGAAATTGCCTCTGACACATAATGGGGAAAAAGATCAACCAAACTCTAAGACTCTCAGATGAAAAAGAAACATACTCAAAGAAGATTTTTCTCCTCAACATTAGTTACTGTATGAGGTTTACATGGCAAGATTTTAGTTGGCTTCTATGAGCAGAGCCCATCAGTTCTGCTGCCCAGAACTGAGCCATGAGCAATGCTTGGGAAAAACTGCTGCACAACAGTAGCTGGGAAAGAGAATTGAGAAGTGTGAGAAAAGTAGGTCTGCAGCCATCGTCATCAGGGCAGAAGGAGGGCAGGAGGTGCTCTAGAGCTGAGCAGAAGTTTCTTGAAGCCCAGGAGAAGCTTGCCCATGGTGTACCACACACAGCAGATTTCCACATGCAGCCCACAGAGAGCCCCTGCAAGAGCAGGCTCCAGAGCCAGAGCTGCAGCCTGTGGAGCAGAGCCATGGTAGAACAGGAGGTCTGAGAGAGCTGCTGCCAGTGGGTCTTCGTGCTGGAACAGTCTGCTCCTTAACGATGGGCCCCATGGTACAGAGCCATATTGGAGTGGTACTTGGAGAGCTGCAGCCTTTGGGAAACCACCCAAGAAGGATTCATTGAGGAAAGACAGTCTGTGAGAGGGATGCCACACTGGAGCAGGGGCAGAGAGCAACAACGAAGGAACAGCAGAGACAAAGCATTATGGACTGACTGCAGCTCCCATTCCCCTTCACTGCTCAGATGAAGGTAAAAAAAGAGTGGACAGGGGAGAAGGTGTGCCTGCTTTTGTTTCTCACTGCTCTAGTCTGTTAATAATAGGTAATAAATTAAATTAATCTCCCTGCACTGCTTGCTTTGCCCACAGCAGTAATTTGAGAGTGATGTCTCCTGTCCTTATCTCCACCCATCCCAATCTCACAGTATTTACTCCTCTTCTTCTTTTGAGGAAGGACAGCAAGAAAGGGGTGTATTAGAGTTTAGGTACCTGCTGATGTGAAACCACCAGACTTGCACACAGTATACGAATAGAATATACTTGCAAGCTAATTTTAACTGACCAACCACTGCTAAAAATAAAAAAAAATAAAAAGGAATTTAAATAATATGTTTATTAGCACAATTGCAGGAAAAAAAACAATATCTGTGAAAGTAAACTTGACATTTTTCTGCACTAATTAATATTCAACATAATCTGATTTAGCTCCTGCTACCTTTTGCCACTGAAAGGCTAAAAACTTGCCTTCACCACCCACAGCATGTTATTTGAGGTCTGAACTCAGGTTTTGAAGATGATTACATTCGTACAGAATAACTATTACTAATCCTTGTCAACTGAAAGTTGTTGTAGATGAATACTCAGACTTATGCTTTCTCTTCTAAATACTGTTCTAGCTGAACCAAAATAAATTACAGCATCCACTATGTACTGGCATACACTTTACCAGGTAAGACAAGTAGTGAAAAGCTGTATTGTTTCTTAATGTCGCCCACTGTTTCCAGTTAGAAAAGTGAATAAATAACTGGACAAAAGTGAAGAAATAACTGGACCGTTATTTACAAGCAGCTTTGGGAAATGCAATGATTCACATTTTGTGAACAGGAAGATTGCAAGAGAAGAGAAGAAAAAAACAAACCTTTAGGAGCACATATCCTGACACATTTGAGATTTGATGGTGTTTGTTATTCTTTTATTACTGGTAAGAAAGGAGCAAACGAGGCCTCAGTCAAGTACTGCTTTAAAGTTTATAGTCAAACAGTAATGCTAGGTAATGCAGCCTATTCAAAGAAAACAACAACAAGTCACACCAAACTGTAAAATGATTTATTTTCACTGCAACTGAACTACCATCTCAGGTGCTACGAAGTATTTTGCCTTCTGAAGCATTCCAGAAATTACAGATAGAAATAGGTATTTGTACAGACTTTGTAAGCTCCTGTATTCACGTGTAGGCACCCAAGTACCTTTAAAAATCTTGAAGGTCTACATTACATGTAGCTCCTTCACTGATGGATTTCTCATCTTCCAAGCTACCTGTCACTTCTTGTATATGTCAACAAAAGGGTTGCTGTTTTCCTGCAAGACAAACCCTCAAGTTACTTCAGTGACAAGAAAACTAAGTTTCCGTAGGTCTGCTTATAAACCTTTTCTACCAACAGAAAACAAAGATTTTGAAAGCAGACACTATCAACAGTAACATAATCTTATGTCTAAAACAATCTAACAATGCACTTATGCCACCTTCCTGCACATACACTCACCCACCCCAAAACAATCTTATGCACCCCACCCTGGCTTACACCAGCTTCTACTGTATTTTCTCCCTAAGCTGATTCCTTGCAATCTAGCTATGCCATAAACAATTTTCTCGCTCAGTCTTCCCCTCCAATTTCTGCACGGGTCCTCCTTTATCCATGAACATAACTATGTAAGAGCATGCGTTATCAAAATTGATATTGTATGTTTTCAAGCGAGAGATTTTTTGGCATTTAAATATCTTTAATAGCCAAATTTTCATTGCCCTTAATACAAATAAGGTAGTTTGTGAATTTTATGCCTCAACACACCACAATAAAACTGACAGAAGAACTAGGACAAAAACCTTTTTCGGTACTTTATTCTTTAGTTTGTCTTCTAAAGATCTCTGAGTTTTCTACTTAAGTATTCATGCAAACATATAAAACCTCTTTCCTTGTCACCCCCTAATAACTTGCCCCAGAAACAAGATGCTGTCCAGGACTGCTATTTAAAAGAAACCAACTGTCATACTAAAAATTAATTTCTCAAGATCAAAAATCCACAAGGGACTATTGAAAGGATATAGGTAAATCTATCTTAATCCAGCTATGACAGTGCAGAAAAAGGCTATTTTTCCAGTTGCATTTTTAACTTTCTTTTTTTTAGAACCAGGCATTAACACTTAAAAAAAAAAAAAAAATTTGCACTCTGGCTTATACAACTTCACTTAGAAACTCAAAGGACTGAAAAAGAAGGGGGAAAAAAAAAATATTGAAATTCAAGAGCTGAAACTTTTTAATCTGAAAGCTGGCTTTCAAACAACTAAAACCTCAAAGCCTTACTTTAAACTTGAAGATAAACATCACAGGAAGATGTAAAACATCAAATCAAGAAGATGGGATGCTGTCTACATAACTTTGTTTTTCCAAAGAATAGAGCTTTAAAAAGTTTAGAACAGCCTTGAGATGTGTCCAGATGAACATTATCTCAACCACTCTTCTGGTAAGAGCTCTGAAGAACTGCACCCCAATGACACCAATAGTGGTAAGATGCAGGCTGGTTTCATAACATGAATGTTTCCCCACACATGGGCAGAATGCAAACCATTGTTGTTTATTCTTGGTGTACCAGGTATTTGAGGATTATTTCTTCTCCAAGGTTACAGTGGCTCCATTGGATATCTTTCATATTCATCATATATTTCTATCAAAAAGTACAGAATATGCATTCTGCAGATGCATGGATGAGAAATAACGATAACACAAACTACAGTAAGTTCATTAATACAATTTTTATAGTGGACGCTGATGCACAAACTCTGAAATCAGAACTTGTCCAAACCTTCAAGACTATTCTCTTTGATTTTGAAAAGGCAAAGCAGGAATTAAGATAAAAATCCTAAATTACACTGCACTATGATTTCATGTAGACTCTACATTTGGAAAGCTTTCATTGACATAGCAGGCTAGTCTGAAGACAAATGTTTCTTAGCAAATGGCTATTATAAACCTCTATGCTTGTTTTTTTAAAGCTTCCCCTGAAATAAAGAATACACTTACTGGTTTTTCAAGTACAATTGGATGATCAGGCAGAAACTCTGGCTTCTTTTGAGAGAGCGAAACGCTTGAAAGCTCCAAGAGGAAATCTCTGCTGTATTTGATCCTTTCTGTAAATACACATAATTAAGCTCAAAATTGATGTTTAATGCTCACAAGTTGAGAATGCAGAGAACTGATGTGTCTTCTTGTTAAAGAGGGACATAAATGTAGTAAGGGACATGGGGAAATACTGGTGGCAGGCGGATGGCTGGACTACATGATTTTGGAAGTCTTTTCCCCCATCTTGGTAATTCAATGATTTTAGACAAAAAAATCTGCTTTTATATAAAAGGCAGTATTAAAAGCAATACTAACTTAAGCCTGATCTTGTATGTTGGTAGTAAATTACATAGCACCTCATTTTATTTCTGTCACACTGACTAAGTAAATACAGTAGACTGTTCCAGACTATTAAGGGTTTGGGTTTTGTTTGTTTTTTTTTTCAATACAAAAGAATGCAAAAAGTGAGCCCAATTTTATGCTACAGACTCCCTGTAATTTGTTCAACAAGGAAATACCAGTAGTTTGTCTCGGAACCCTGGAAGACAGCCTCTTTGAAACTCACACAGAAGTAGCATGTTTCTACAAGGCAAATCAAACTTAAGTCTCATTACTCTACCACAGGAGGTTTTCCAGCTCACTTGTGGCAAACATTTACACTTACATGGAATGTTATGGGAAAAACAATAATGTTTCACACTGCTCTTAAACTGTGCTATAGAAAGGAAACAAAACTCTCAACTAATCATAAAAGAAAAACAACCAATATGTAGCCCACATCCCTTCAAAATTCATTTGCCTTCTACCCAGAAAACACAAATCTGACAAACATCTGCTTACAATGCGTTGTTACCTTTTTTTGCATCCAATTCCTGTTTGGGTTGAAGAGGCACTGTGTTTTGAGTTAAGATCTTCATTTCGGTCACTTCAGATAACTAAAATAGGGAGCAAAACTGTTAACAGGAATAGGGGTCAAGTAAAAAGTCCGAGAGATTTCACTTGAATGTGTAAAACATTTCTTATTACTGGTCATATATAATAAGGGAACAGTTCAACTACTTACAGAGCAGTGCAGGTATTACTTATTACTTATATTAGGAGTACGCACATTTGAAACAGCAATCATTCAGATAGGATTTTACAATGCTATTGCTGTTTTTTAATTACATAAATATCTCCTCCTCCTCATTTATCTAACCTAAACACTGCCAGAATCCAGAGAATAATAAGAGGACAAAAGACTTTCCTTCACACAGAATGAGAGATTTGGATTCCCACACAATGATTTAGTGGAGAGTTGCTAGGGCAGTACACTTTGGTTGCAGTTAGACTTGATGATCTTTAAGGTCTTTCCCAACCTGTGCAATTCTATGATTCTATGAAATGTTTCATAAGCACCAAGACCCAAGATTTACCGTACAACACTGAGTTCCATCTGGCTAAAAACAACAACAACAACAACAACAAAAAACAAACAAACAAACAAACAAAAAAAAAAAAACAAAAAACCCACACCATCTTGAAATCAGTATTTGGGAAAGTATTTGTTTCCTGAAAAGTTCCACAGGAGTTTGGCCAAGGAACTGAGGAACTAGGAAGGACTGGAAGTTTTGCAAAGCACTTCTTTTCGAAACCCAAGATAAAAGAAATCACAAAAAACCATCACGTACACCACTACGTCTTAAACTTCTCTGCATTGATTGTTCATCTTAAAACAGATCTCCCAACCCCCTCAAAAAAAAAAAAAAAAAAAAAAGTCATTTTTTTTTCTCAAATACCTACATGTGTAAAAAGCAGGAGCTATTTATTATTTTTGAAAAAGATAGCAGCCAACACTCAGTATTTTAACTGCACTACTAGTTTTCAGGGGGTGCTAAGCACATTGCAGTCACAGATAAGAATTACAAAATGGTAAAATATTTTAGCATTACCCTGCTCATACTTCCACTTTCTGTGGTTGACCAGTTACCTTTTCCACAGGGAATAAAATCTGAAAGATCTAGGGATTTAGAAGGATTAAGTTTCCAGCGAATCATGCTGCTATTTCTAACTGCCACTTTCTGATTTCTGAGCAGTCGTGGCAAATCTGAGCTATTAAGAAGCGCCTTCAAAGTACAGCAAAGGAAGGTGTATTAAAACACTCTCAAGGCCACAGCAATTTATAGTAATGTGTGAGACTGTCATCACAGTACTGGCCAAGGAATTTTAATCTCATTCTGAGGCAGATGGGGAAGGCAGGCGAGAACTGAGGAAACAGGAAGGACTGGAAGTTTTGGAATGCACCTCTTTTTAAAACCCAAGATAAAAGAAACCCCCAAAAGCCACAGCAATTTATAGTGATGTGTGAGACTTTGTCACCACAACATTTCTTCCTGCACCACTGGCATCACTGCACTCTGCCAACCGCTTTCTAATATCACAATTTATGGTATGTGTGGTTTTCAATTCAAGACCTAAATAGTGGAGAATCACCACATGCAAAAACAGTCTTTTACATGCTCGCATGTGAAATGCATCTAAGAGAATGGAATTAATCTATAAAGAACAGGCCTACATCACTGCATGTATTTTCAAAACTCTAAAGTTCATTTTCACATTACACTTAAGTTGCAAGTTAAAACTGTCAGAGCCTTGTCAAGCCTTTCCTTCCATATTAGGTGATGCAGTGAACTCAGCACTCTCTGTATCTTTTCTTTCAAAACTGCTTTGTATATCAGGAAGGAATAAAAAGAATACTTGGCTTTAAATTATTCACAGTGCAAAATCCAGGAGAAGCTCTATCTGGATTCTCAGGCACTTACACTCCCTGAACATCATTTTGCCTGTAACAAAGGAAAACATAATTTCACAGCTAGGATTTTTTGCCAGTAGCAGCTGTAGAGAAAGCTCAAGCTTCAGTACTACCTCATGAAAACCTGAACACTTTCCACAGGCTACACATCTCAACTAATTTTTTTAATTAGTTAATTTTTAATTCTTTAAAACATCTAATTAATTATCATTAAATCATTAAATTAAATCATTTAAATCAGGTTGTTCACTGCTACCTAGCTGCTCAAAAATTGACTTGAGAATAGTGCGGAACCTATCATAGCTTGATTTTCTTCCTCTCTGCAAGTGGAAGCACTGCTAACAAAATGCCTCCATTATTATACATCTGGTTGGAATCTCACACTTCTTTTTGACACTTCTAGTGTCAAACACCCAGATTTAATGCTTTAATATGGTAAATATCTCAATGGGATCACAGAATCACAGAATCACAGAATCACAGAATTGTAGGGGTTGGAAGGGACCTCCAGAGATCATCGAGTCCAACCCCAAGGACAGCATTTGCTAGAAATACCACTTTTCACTGAGAAACACAAAGGTTCCACTCAACTTTATTTCATGGCATGCTGTAACATGCACCTTCATCAGCTTTGTCAGTCAGTATTTACTCAGTACTCACCCAGTCAACCTTACTCTGCAAACATACTTGAGCATTGCTAGGTAATTCAGTCTGAAAGTTGAAAGCAACTTCTGATGCTGGCAAAGATAAGAGAAAACATTACAATAAAAGTACTGTAAATGTAACCTGCGATTTTGTGATACTTGCCTTCAGGGCATTACTGAAATTCAACTACAAAGAGATTATACAGGAATTCATTTATTCACACACTAAAAGCTCTAACTCACCACAGGACCAATTTTCCACTTCTACCATGAATTTTAACACAATATGAAAAATTACTCAGTTTCTTTCTGCATTGGTGATGCTGGCATTGTTTCTCCGGCCACTACAGATTTCCAACTTATTAATAGCTTCAGTAATGTAATACCCAGAATGCATAAACAGGTTTAAAAAACAAACCAACAAACAAATAATACATACACCTGATACAAATATTGCATTTGGTGAATTTTTAATTTGTTTTTTCCACTAACTTGTATGAAGGCTTGATAACAATACAGTAAAACTGAACAATAATCTGTTTGTTAAATTACACGCTTTTAATGTTTTCAACAGAAATAGTCAACTAACCCAAGAGTCCAAATTTAAGGCCTGATCTGGTTTCCTACAGTTTGCCAGATTTACAGATACAAAACCAGAAAACCTGATGTACTTTAAATTAAGATTTCATCACAGAGATGATATAGAAAGACCAATGCACAGCTATACATCTCTGTAGTTTGAATAAATTAACTTTGAAACTCTAATAAACCGTACATACCCTTCCTGTCTCTTTAAAAGAAGCTGACGTTTCGGCTTAGCAAGCTACTCACCTTGTTTAGAAGGCAAATGGGACGCAGGTAATGCTGGTTGGAGGGATTTGCCAACGAACTGCTGAGCTCCCTTCAGCATTTTGAAGTGCCACGCTTTAAAAAAAAAAAAAAGCAGCAGGATAAATAAGCAAATAAATTCACAGGAAACTATCAAGTCCATTGAAACTACAGATATTAACGAAACTAAGAATTCCCCTGTGTTACAACCTTCTCAACTCAAGAAAAGATAAGGCTGAGAAGTTGTAGACAAAAACAGCAATGAAAACTCCTGCAGAATGAACTGAGACTGCTGACTTGGAAGATTAAATTTCATTTTATCCAAATTAAGAATGCTTACTTAAGGCTATCTACTAGATACTAAATACGCACACAAAGCAATGCATGACTGATATCAGAGAATCACAGAATGGTCAGGGTTGGAAGGGACTGCAAAGATCATGAATCTCCAACCCCCTGCCACAGGCAGGGCCACCAACTTCCACATTTAATACCAGCCCCAGATGCCCAGGGCCCCATCCAATCTGGCCTTGAACACCTCCAGGGATGGGGCATCCACAACCTCTCTGGGCAGCCTGTTCCAGCACCTCACCGCTCTCACTGTAAAGAACTTCCCCCTGACATCCAACCTAAATCTCCCCTCCCTCAACTTAAAACCATTTCCCCTTTTCTTTGATATCTGCTGCATCAGAAGGTGGAAAAAGAAAACCCCAGTTTCCCCGTGTATCCTGATGATAAATGGCATGAGTGCTGGTAGATTCTAGAATGAAGCAACCATTTTTAGAAAGCATTCTCCTGTAGAGCAAGACAAGATCACGTAGCAATGACAAACATCCCATTCTCCTTCTTGCCCCCAAATTTCCAAGGGTGCCCACAGAACCACACAGTCACAAATAAGGAAGCTAAGAGAGGGCAATCTGGAAAGGGGCAAGATCAGTGTTGGTGCTAAGATAGCTCAACTTCGTCCTTTTTAAGCCCAGCAGGCACAAGGATGAAGCTACACAAGATCTCCACAAGTCACCCAGCCTAACCTTTTGCATTCTCACACTATTCTATCCTTGCAATACCAAGAAAAGCAGAGCAAGGCTGGCCCTGGCAGCACCGCCTCCATGAGGGAGCGTTACTCCAGGGCACCTGCCGCAGCCCAGGCTTTCTCCTCGCACAGCCCACAACCCGGCTCCGCGGCTCCCACCCGTCCCCGCCGCTCACCACCTCCCCCCGACCCCCTGTGGGCCATCAGGTTCCCGCTGCCCACCACCTTCAACCGCCTCCCCGGTCGGCCGCCCGAGCCCCGCCCGCCCCCAGCCGGGCCCTCGCTGCAGCCGTTGAACGGTCACTGTGCGCCCGCCTGCCCGCGCCGCTCCCGGCGGGACTGCGCCCCGAGATAGCCGTCCTCTACAGCGCAGCCATGTTGCCTTGGGGCCTTACCGCAGAAATAAGGAGAAAGGGAGTGACTTTGGTACACAGCCCTACGGCCTCCCCAGGTGCAGCCACCTCAATGAAGAAGAAAACCCGCAGGCCCGAGAGAACACACACTGGAAACTGAAAAGCAGCCCAACCGCACCGTGTGTCACACCAGGGAACGGGCGCCAGCTGCCCACACGTGGCCGCGTCCTGCTTTGGAGTTCAAACGTGTTGCCCTTGCAGCATGGCATCAGCATAGCATCGGCTCTGCTAACTCCCGAGGAGGCAGATCAGAATTTGCTGATGTTAGTTCCTTAGATTCCAGGTTGTCACCTTAGTTATTTAAATTCACAACATTAATGAAAAATCCTTAACTTCTTAAATCTTTTAATTATTTTAGTACATAAATTTCCTGACGCTTCCTCTGACTCCAGAGGTTCAAAACAGGTATGCAAAATCATACAGCTTGATTACATAAACAGCAAATACCTCGATAAGGAATTTTATTACTAACGTTAAGATTTGCGATACTAATTTTCACCTATAAAGACTTTTTTTTTTTTTGCTCCACCAACCATACTTTTGGCTACTACTTTTTTCTTCACTACTTTTTTCTTCACTGCCACCTCTGAATTGTTTGCCTCAAGTCAGATGAGCAAAGTACGATACTGTCCCTGAAATGGAGGCTAATAGATACAGGTCTCATGTTCCCGTAGCATTTTTTTCCCTAACACAACACTTTCCAGTTAGATTCCTGCTATACAGTGCACCATCACGTTCTTGAATGGGTGTAGTACCTCTTCAAACCTGCTAACCTGCTTCCTGCCATTTGAAGTATGGTTTGGAGTCATCTCTCCCAAGTGTATCATTACTTTATATCGCATCATGTTTCTTCTGGCCCGTGTCATCTGTTCTCTGAGGATTATAATGTAAAACAGTTACTTCCCTATCCAGATCAACCTTATCCTTTAGCTAAACCAGTGCTATTTATTAATTATTAATATGTAAGCGCGCATAAATGTTACATGTCTGCTGCTACTGCAGAACAGTTCCTGACAGAAAAGTCAGTGGGGCAGCCAAGACAAAGCTGCTTTTTTTTTTTTTTTTTTTTTTTTTTTTTTTTTTTTCCCCACAGGGCTGTTGCAGTTTTGAAAGAACTGTGTCACAGAATTACAGAATCACAGAATGGCCAGGGTTGGAAGGGACCTCAAGGATCACGAATCTCCAACTCCCTGCCACAGGCAGGGCCACCAACCTCCTCATTTAATACTAGACCAGGCGGCTCAGGACCCCATCCAACCTGACCTTGAACACCTTCAGAGATGGGGTCAGGTGCTGCAGAATGCTTCCGTATGATCAACACAGCTTTTCTTGTGGTTTACATATCAAAATGACATTATGTACAGTGATGTAGTTTCGCATGTTATTCTAGTATTTTTGTAGGTTTAGATATGCTGAGGATGGATTAAACAGTAGAAGCCATGCTGGTATATTTCACAAAGGCTGTGGGCTGGGCTGCTGCTGCTGTTAATACACAAAGGAAGGATAAAAGGATGGGGCAGAAATGGGGTCCGAAGAGGAGAGAAATTGAGTGTGCCAGATAATTTGCCAGCTTGTTGCGTCTGGTACTGCTGGGAAGATGGAAATATTAGTGCTGGTAATGGCTGTTTTTTTGAGGCACTGATCATCCCAGCAGGAATAGTTATCACCTTGCACGCTGCCACCCTGACTTGGCAATGCCAGCAGTAGCAGTGAGGCCAGCTTTTCAGCATTCTGGCGCAGGCAGAGGGAGCACTGGACCACAGCCATTTCACAGAGCCCAGCAACCTGCTGGCTTAAGCCACCACGTACTTCGCTTAGAGAGAATCCTGCTTCTGACTGTGGTAAGTGGAAACATAAGTTGCTTTGTCCACTTTATCAGCTGCCTACCAGTTTCTCTGGTGCTGGTTTCATTCTTGCAGAAATTTCTGCTTCATTTGATGTTATTTATGTTCTTGCATTATGTGTTGATAGGCCAGTGATCTCTCAAATATGTGATACAAATAACTTGAACAACCAATATATAATCCTTAGTTAAGGATTATATATTTTATCCTTAGTCAAGAATTATATATAGCAAAATAGAAATATCGCAGCTTTTACTCATGTATGAGCAAAAATCTAAATGAAAAACAACAAAAAAAATCTCTATTTGATGAACTAATAGGTTTTTTTTTATTATTTTTTTAACGTACTTTTTTGTACTCCTGAAGTATAAAGATTTGAGAGATGTACAATCACATTTACTCTTTTCACTAGATACAGTTCAGGAAAGCATAAAGCACTAATGAAAAATGGTTTCCATACTGCACGTGTAAAAATGAGCAACTGCACATCTAAATGAGCATTTAATTGTAATTTTACATTATCTTCCAAATGAATGGCAGTTAGTAGCAGAGTGATGGTGTGCTGAAATGAAAGGACTCTCAGGCTAGCCTGGGGGCAGACTTGGTAGTTGCAGGTTTTAAAAGACCTTTTCCGTGTAATTTCTCATTCAGTTGTGCCAGGTGTAATCAGTCTACTTGCATGTGTAATTGTGATTTATGCATCAGTCCTTGTTGAGATTTTTTTTTTCCTAAGGCCACTTTCAAAGTAACTTCATCACACATCAGAAAATTTCCAATGCCATTTGTCTTCATTAGTCAGTCACTAGAAAAACACTGCAAGAGAAATGTGTGTGTGTATACATATAAATGTGCTTACTGAATATTTTGGTTGTATCTTGGTGAAGTGGTTACTTCAGCTGTACTTGTCATCAGCTTTTTCCTTGTCACTAGCACAAACAAAGAATGCAAAAGCTTTCTTTTACTCCTGTCTGTTCCTAAAGTTGACTTCCTAAGTATAAAGATTTTTCACAGATTTGAGAATTTAGAATATCGATAATGATGATTAATTGTATTCTTATAGATTAGAGAAACTGTTAAATTAAAAGCAGGAATTTATTGGTGCACTTAGTGCCTACAAAACATGTAACCAAAAGAGGTTTGAATGCTGATGATCAGTATACAATACTGCACCAAGTATGTTAATAAATGAAAATGTATTTTCTTCACATACAAAACTTTCACTTCTGTCAACTCTCATGCTTCTCTTGGATTAAGATTTTAAGCTTTTCTTTAAAGTTAATTTTCTGGGATCATTAATTTTAACAGAATCTCAACATTTAGCCAGGCTGGATGTGGCTCTGGGCAGCCTGCTCTGGTGGTTGACGACCCTGCACATATCAGGGTCATTGAAACTAGATGATCATTGTGGTTCTTCTCAACCCAGGCCATTGTATGATTCTATGATTTGTCTTCCAATTTTTTAATCAGTGTAAATGTGGAGAAAAATCTAGAAAACACCAATCGAAGTAATCATAAAAAGATCAATAAATCCCCAAAGGGCACATAAAAATAATTTTACAAATAAGTATACAAAAGATACATAAACATTAAACAGTCATTATTTTGAGAAAGGACTGCCTTGCTCATCTTTCATCACTGTGAGATGGCAGTACCGAATTATAAAACTTAATTACTGCACCTAAACTGAACATTGCATTCAGGATTCTGTGAACTGAATGCTCTCAGCAACTGCAGACACTGAGCACTGGAATTTCAACTGACCTTATTTAGTAGGCTCTGAGAATCACCTGCTGTTCCTCCTTCAAGAAGAAGATCCCAAAACCTACAGGCAGGAAGATGAAAAGGCAGAAATATCACAGAAACCACAGCATCCATTATGTTACAGAGGTTTTACATCAGCATCTGTTGTCACTACCAGGACCAGCACTGGTGCCCCACACTTCTCAGAGTTGCCCTTTTGATTTTAGAAAGCTCAACCGTGTATCTGTTGAAGGAACTAGCATGTGGAGGGCACATCTCAGAGCAGAGCTGTATTTTGATAGAATCGCATTGGATAATGTGGAAGAAGATGCCATGGGACAGTTGATCCTAGAGAAGCAAAACTGCTGGATTACAGTAAATGGCTTAACAACTTTTGTGCATGCAAGAAGATCTTGATATTTTCTTCTAGTCTGTGGTTATATCCCTTGTTGGCTTATTTCGTATTAACAAAAACATGAAAATTTCAATCTGTGGTCCTACAGATCTTCAACTAAGAATCAACAAATGGATTAAAATTTATCCACATCTGTTGTTTCCAGAACAAATTCTGTAGTCTGTGCACAGACACCTAGTGGTAGAGAGATTAATAGAATATATTTAGATATAAATAGATAATGTGTATTTTTATATATGCACAGGAAAAGAGACTTAAGCATTTCATAGTTCATAATATCCTGGAAGAGTTCCATTTGCTTTGGGAGAATGGAATTTTGAAATTGTGGCTTAATTTAGTGAAAATTTTGTACTTTTTATTTCACCCATAGGTTTGGGCCAGAATTTCATCTGTTATTTGTATAGATTCCCCGTGACCTTTTTCTATCTGATATATCTGTCATAGCTTAATTACAAGACCTTTCTACTTGAACTGGAGTTAGTCTCTGAATTTTAAAACAAACTTCAAGAGAAATCTGCTTATGTTCCAATAGTATGTAAAATTTTGCTTTCCAGTATTTCATTGATGGGAATTACTTCTAGTTCTTACACTGACTGAGATTACAGTCATAGCTTTTAATACCAGGAATTCAAATAACATAACTAAGAGTCACTTTAGATTGAGACCATACAATATGATTCAACAGTTGCCACCCAACCATGCACTGATAAGTCAGCATACAGTAAAATGGAGACAAGAGTCAAGACCAAGAGAATTATTAATATATACATATATATGTATCAACATTTGGATGTGATACAAGGAATCCCTTTTTCAGCAGTTGTGCAAAAGCGTAGTTAATGTACAAATTACAGCCATCAGAACAGTGCATTCATATTTCTCAGATCTGAGATAATCTATTTATGTTACAGCTGTGGGGAAAAGTAGTTTTTAAAATTGTTGACAGTTTTATTTACAGACCAAATAGGAAATACAATTCCAACACAATAAAGCAGTTACGTGTTCAGATGTGTGTGTATACATGAGAGGGTAAGAATGGCATCAATGATTCTTCCACTATCACACACCCTGGTTTGTCATCCTAAAACATATTTTTGTAAAATGGCTAAATAGAAGTTACCAAGTACTGAAAGTAAAGAATCCTGACCTCATTTCTCTTTTCTTGCTTGTAAGGTAGGGCTGTCTTATAAGGAATCAGAATGAAGTTTCTGACTTATTCAAATTTTAATTTACTTACAATATTAATATTTCTATAGCTTTTAAGTGAATATCTGTCTTAAATCAGTTCACTCTATTTTTCTAATTGGTGGTGTACATCTAATATGCTGACAAACTCTCAGTCAATGTAAGTTCAGCACATGCTGAAGTTTCATGTGAGATGTCATCTCTGGTTCTGTGTTCTATGTGCATGTGTCTTAGGTTTTTAAAAGCACAGTACAGCAGAAGTGCTTTCCAGTCCTTTCTGTCTGCACCTGTATTTACTTATATTCTAAGACAGGTAATGCATCATGTCATACCCAGCAGATATGTTCTAATCTTGGAAAAGGACAGTGAGAACTACTGCAGCACCCTGCAGCTTCTTTCTGATTCGCACTTCCAATTCCCTCTGGAAGCAGGGCAAGAAAGAGGTGGGGGATGAGCCTCAGCCTTGTCCTAAAGTGGATTCTGGAGCACGTACCTACCAGTAACACAGATACAACCTGGCTGTCCTGTGTGCTGTCCAAGACAGCAAATATAAAAGCGTCATTCTGTGCTTCACTGCCTGGAACTAAAAGCCCTTGCCAGGCAAACTATCCTGAGAGAACCAAGTTAGTACACTGGAGAGATTTGAGAAATAACAGATAAGAGGCATAAAGTCTAGCATTTAGCAGCCTTCTTTTCTTTAGCAGAAACAGCAATTTGATAGTCAGTGAAACAACTCCCTGCCTGGCCTGGAATTCCTTGCAGCAGGAGCTAATTACCAGAAGTGGGAAAGCCCAGCAAATGTAGGATACTTTGTAGTACTGGAGTGCAGTAAGGGAAAACTAATGCCCTGTGAGGCTTGGCATTCCCTGCTGGAGATTACCCAGCTAACAGAAGACAGAAACTGTACAGTTTATGCTCCAATACCCTCAGCATTTACTTACTGCCTGTCACCTAATCTTGCCACTTCATTGTAGCAATGGACCCATCAATTTAGGACAGAAGGGTCTTTTGGCCGAGATTTTCTCATCCATATACTCTGAGCCTTATCCTGTTACTCTGCTCTTCTTAAACACTCACAAAGGCAGAGGAAAAGCAGAGTCACCGAACAGCAAATACAGGAGGATGTCAGAAGCAAAATCATTGCCAATCTCATCAACCAAACATAGGTTTAATTGAAGACACAGAAAGCAAAAGCAGTGCCTGGTAAACATATTCTGTAAATGAAGCCCTACACCCATCACAGGAATCAAAAATAATCTGCTATTTTGAATATAGCAGTCCTGAGTGTGTGCACTGGAAAAAGTTCACTGCCTGCAAAACAATAACCTAAAGTCTTTGACATTATTGAGAATGAATAGAATAGAGTATTTTTATGGCCCCCTAATGGCACAATTGAGAGTTTTAGATTCATCTTACAAAAAATAAGAAGAAAACAGATCAAAAAAATCAGATCAGTTTCTCATTTTCATGTAGGAAATACTGTTTGATTAAGAAACAGTCCCTTCCCTGAGCACATACTATTTAAATCTCTATGAGGATATTTTATCACTTTCTTCTTCCTTTGCCTGCTTTCAATAACCAGCATTAGCAATGGTCCAGTACACTTACTGCAGTGTTAAATGTATGTACATATATCTATCTATGAGCTATTCTGGGCATAACAAGAATAAGAATTGTCCTGTGGTAATATCTTTTGTTTCAGAGCTGCAAACTCTTCCTCATATCAGTGCACTGTAAGTACTGTGGCTTCTAGCCTGGCTCTTTCTCTGGCTCAGCAATGGGCATTGTCATACAGCACAGGGCTGTGCTGTCTGTGCGTGACAGCAGCATTGATTTTTCTGCACTCAGCGAAGCATAAGATAAGAGTTCTCCACACTTAACCTGCCCTGTCTTCTTAATGCTAAAAGCATAGGAAAATCCAGCAGTTCACATGACAGAGTCTGAATTAGGTGAAGTTACAGTATTCCTTCTCGAACTCATGATGGAGGACTATGAATTGGAAAGCTTTCACTTCCTCCCAAAATGAGATATATGCCAACCTTTCAATTTGGAGTTTCAATTACACTGAATTGTGGGAACTTTTGCTTTACTTCCAGACCATTTCTAATCTTATTTGAAATGGAAAGGCTGCATAGTGTTTTTGGGTGGTTTAATATGTTAAAATCACAATATACTTAATGGTTACTTTTTCTGCATTTTATTCTAAAAACAAAGGCAAGTAAACGGTTTATTCTCATTATCACCAGATCTACATAGTGTGATAACTAGGCCATTTCTGCCTTTGCAAAGTAAATTATTGTTTGCACATCTGAAGTTTTACTATAAATAATAGCTGTGATATTATATATTTTTAAGTTTGGGAAAAAAAAAAAGAAACCTCATTTGTAAGGTTTGTGTCTTCTTCAGTATCAGCCTGTGTTGCAAGGACTTGCTGCAAGGACCAGGCAATGGGCCCTATTTTGTACCAGTTTTTTTTACTGGTGACAGGACGTTTTGAACAAAACTGGAACTATTCTGAAAGGAAATGTAGATTCCAGTGATTTTTTCAAGACACCTCCAGTATCTTGTCTGTTTAGCAATATGTAAATGAGACCACTTCAGCGTTTTTCTAATCAGAATAAAATTAATGAATCTAGGGACAGTTCTCACGCTATCCCTGTATAAGATAGTATAAAGTGATGCTTATAGTGGTGATTAACCTTATCAGGGCTGGAAAAGAATCATAGAATGGTTTGGATTGGAAGGGACCTTTAAGATCACCTAGTTCCAACCTCCTGCTATAGGAAGGGACACCTCCCTGTAGACCAAGTTGCTCACAGCTCCACCCAGCCTGGCTTTGAATGGTTCCAGGGAGGGGGCATCCACAGCCTCACTGGGCAACCTGTTCCAGTGTCTCACCACCCTCACAGTAAAGTCTTTCTAATACCTAGTCTAAATCTACCCTCTTCCATCTTAAAGCCATTTCTCTTCGTACTGTTGCTACCTGCCCTTATAGCTTTCCTGTAGGCCCCCTCAGGTACCGGAAGGCTGCTGTAACCGAACGAAGGCTGACTGCACACAAACGTAGGAAGAGATTAAAGCCTAACAATGATGAGAACTCTTTTTTTTTTTTTCTTTTTTTTTTTTTTTCCTGTGTGTGTGTGTATGTGAGAGATCTCTGGCCAAAATCTAAGCCATTTCACAGCATACTATGATATGTAATTCATTCTGTACCATGCATGTATTTTTAATAGTTTTGCTTAACTCCATTATCATCCAAATGTCCAGTTTAGAGGATCTAAATACAACATTACATAGATTTGTAAACATTACATAGCTTTGTAAAAGTTTGTGTATGCAGGGGACATACACAAGCATGATCAAATCTCAGAGCGGGCTCTCGCTTCCACACCAAAACAAAATTAAAAGACAGTTAAATCTTAGAGAATGAAAAATATAAGTTAAATATCAATGCATAAAGCACAATTGACCGTCCCAGCAAAGTAACAGTAGTGCACATTTATGTTAAAGGGCACAGTACTGTTTTCTGCCTCCTTAATAACAAGGTGCATAAGCAGCACTGCGGGCTCTCATAGCCCTCTTCAGCAATGATGAGGGGTAGCCAAGTAATTTTTTAATGGGAAAAAATCTGAGAATGCCAGTTTAGCAAACTCAGTTTTCAATAGTGAAAACTCCTCAGGTGATTGCATGTTCAAAGCAATACAGACACAGATCTCTTGAAAACCTACATACACTCTGTTGGCTTACCTGGGGAATACTTGGGGTGCTGTGCCATGCAGCCTGCTC
The DNA here is from genome assembly GCF_026119805.1 of Tympanuchus pallidicinctus. Taxonomy (NCBI): domain Eukaryota; kingdom Metazoa; phylum Chordata; class Aves; order Galliformes; family Phasianidae; genus Tympanuchus; species Tympanuchus pallidicinctus. The sequence goes on from NW_026294769.1 coordinate 52,147,371, forward strand.
AGGGTAAGAGGCTCCAAGCTAGCAGAGCCTTTCAGGAAGTGCACAGTCCCTTTCAAGTTGATATGCAATAGAAGTTTTAGTAAAGATTCATTTCTTTAAGGTGCTTTATGCTTTATCTCTCTGAAATGGTCAGAAGTTATGATGGGCTTGTTATAAAGACACCTCTTAAATGGGCAAAAATTTCCAGTACTTAATGAGTTTGAGACTGGAATAAATTACATGCAGTAATATCAGTCAGAGATTAAAAAATGAAAACGTCAAGAAGAAGCACAACAATCTTGTCACAAAAATAAAATTAACTGAGTATTACATAAGTAAAATACTAGGGGTAAATACTGTAAAAACAATTTCTTAATTTTCTATTTAGGTTATTACATTTTTTTTTTTTTTTTTTTTTAAGACAGAAATGGACATATGGCTGGAGAGACACGTGTGTGTGTAAGAGGCTTCATCAAATACCAGAGAAAGTTTAAAAATGCTGCTTGAGGAATACTAGAAGTTCAGCCTGGTCTTTCTGTGAAGGCGGCACGCTGTGCCTTTGGGCCTGGACCTCTAAGCCTGATAGCATCTTCTTTCTCACAGTGTTTCTACTCAAAACAGTCTTGAAATTTCTTCACACATCGCTGTCCCTATCAGATATCCCAAGGGAAATAAGCAACATGCCCTCTGAGGTGTTTTTCTAACCTCAGTGCTCTGTCTTTCCCTCAGCTTTTTAGACAGTGAGAAACGCACTCAACTTTAAGCTGGAACTGCAGCTGTGTCATTACAAATTGATACAAAGCTATGAAAAAGAGCCAGCATTATTTTTACTTAGAAATAAATTATTTTTTCACATCCGGCACACTTATGTTGTATAAAACTTTAATACACAATTGATCTTAGGAGTCCACCATGTTTCTCATCCAGTACTGTCTTTTAGCCATTGTTTATAGTGTTCTTAATAAGACCATTTGACAGTCATTTTACTAAACCCACCAGATCAGCAATCTCCAACCCATTACACTGTCACAGCTGTTATGCTTGCTCAAAAGATTTAGGTGAACGCATTTCTTCCTAATAACCTGTTAAAAAGGAACCATAAAAGTGGCTATATAGGACCAGATCAAAGATTAGTCTCCCACAGCATTTTCCTGGAGAAGCTGGCAGCCCGTGGCTTGGACAGGAACACTGTGCTGGGTAAAGAATTGGCTGGAGGGCTGGGCACAGAGAGTGGTGGCGAATGGAGTCAAATCCAGCTGGCAACCGGTCACAAGTGGTGTTCCCCAGGGGTCGGTGCTGGGGCCTGTCCTCTTCAATATCTCTATGGGTGACCTGGATGAGGGCGTTGAGTGCACCCTCAGTAAGTTCGCAGATGACACCAAGCTGGCAGGAAATGTCGATCTGCCTGAGGGTAGGTAGGTACTGGTCAGACTGGATAGCTTGGCTGAGACCAGTGGGATGAAGTTCAACAAGACTGAGTGCCAGCTCCTGCACTTTGGCCACAACAACTCCAGGCAACACTACAGGCTTAGGGCAAAATGGCTGGAAGATTTTGTAGAAGAAACAGACCTAGGGCAGGCCCATCTGAACGTGAGCTATCAGTGTGCCCAAGTGGGCAGAAGAAGGCAGCCAATGGTATCCTGTCTTTCACCAGAAATAGCATTGCCAGCAGGAGCAAGGAAACTCAATACAGAGGATAGATAGTCCTGCTTTACTCAGCACTGCTGAGGCCACACCTTGAGTCCTGTGTTCAGTTTTGGGCCCCTCAGTACAACAAAGAGATCAGGGCCTGAAGTGTGTCTGGAGCAGTTTTATGGGGAGCAGCTGAGGGAGCTGGGATTGTTCAGCTTGGAGGAGACTCAGGGCAGACCTTACCGTTCTCTACAACTGTCTGAAAGGAAGTTATGGTAGGGTGTCACCCCTTCTCCCATGTAACCGGCAACAGGACTAGAGGGAACAGCCTCAAGTTGCACCAGGGGAGATTCAGGGTGGATGTCAGGAAAAATTTCTTCTCTGAAAGAATGGTCAGACACCGGAACAGGCTGCCCACAGAGGCAGTGGAGTCACCATCCCTGCATGTGTGCAATAAACATTTAGATGTTGTACTAAGGGACATGGTTTAGTCGGGAAATTCTAGTGGTAGGTGGACAGTTGGATAGTGTGATCTTGGAAGTCTTTTTCAACCTTGGTGATTCTGCAATTCTGTCTGTTTAGCTCAAAGTCCTTTTTCCAAAAGCAGCCAACACTAAATGCCTACAACTGAATGTAAGATCAGAGAAAGTGATACAGGGATCCCTCCTCTCAGAACTTTCCACTCAGCTTCCAGGGGAGCCTAGAAGATGAGCTGCTAGCTCCTCAGGCTAACAAGTAGCTGCACTGTTCTAAAAGAAAAGCTTCTTTGTGATTAAAGCTTTAAGAAAGTGAATTTAGGTATCTTTCTCCTTGGCTCAGATAACTGTAACCAAGTCCTGCAAATGACTCCAACTGGATTAAATTCCTCTTCTTCTTGACCTTCAGCCTTTTGTTCCTCCATCTCCACGCAATCTGACAAACATCAACTGTACAGGCAAAAATCACAGAAGGAAATCTGAACCAATGAGGCAGCTCTGAAGTTACTTTCTACCAGGCTTTCTCCCTGATATCCTTGCAGCACAGCACTGCTGCTGGAGCATGGTAGGGTGACAGAAGCTAGTGGGAAGCTGAACAAGTGGAATACTTGAAGCTGACATGGCTACTACAACAAACGTATTCTTAACTTCACCATAAAGAAAAGAAACCTTGCTAATAAGAGAAACATGCATGCTGTGAGCATCCAGCTTGCAAAAGCGTTAGGATTGCAATTTTCTACTGCTAAGAGCTAAGCAATTTGAGCTAAGAGCTAAGCAATTCTGCATCTTCATGTTTTCATTTTTGAAATAGGAACACCAATCCTTGCAATTGTGAACCAAAATCACAGAGGGAAAGTAAGCAGAAAGAGATACATGATGTGCTTGAAACTTGACTTGAAAAAAAGTCAACTCATGCCAGAAATGAGAACTGATAGAGCTTGTTTCCATACAAGTATTTTTTTTCCTAGTGTTACCTTGCATAGACTGAAGTCGCACCCCGACCGCTTCCCCTGAGCGTTGCCTTCTGATGCCTGTCTATGACCTGGTCCAGAAGGCAAAATGCTTCACCAGCCTAGCCCTCAGCAGCACTCTTTCATGTGCTCTGCTTCTTCTCTGCTTGAAATAATCAAAAGGTTTTAGATATTATGACAATGCTGCTGAGCTGTTAAGACCAACCTTAACTTTTTTTTCTGGTCTCAAAATACAGAAACAGCAAAACAAGCTTGAAGTTTTGCAACTCTACCTCAGATTTCTTTTCTTTTTTTGGGGGGGAGGGGGAAGGCATGAAGAGTGAGAAAGAGGCAAAAAAAATAATAAAACCTCTTATCCCCCCAAAACAGAAAAACAGGTTAATGGAAACCAAGTAAAATCATAACTCATCATCCTCTGATCTGCACATTTTTTCTTGCAGAAATCACACCATGAATTCCTTGGTGACCTTCAATACCTCTGGAAAAGATGGTTTATGAACATTAGAGTTCAGGCTTTATTGCTTTTTATTTATCTCCTGACATTATTTAAGGGGAAAATACTGTTTCAGTGTTAGAGAAACAATACAGCAAAGACCTCCACAGAGGAAAATACTATACGCAGCAAGGAAGGCACCACATCAGTCCTACCTTTTGGAATTCAATTCCAGATCTCAGTGTCTTGTTCAAATGTGTTTTGTTTTCATGATGGTCTAATGGGAAAAAAAATCTCCAGTAATCCTTAATGCATCTAAAAATTAATCTAATAATTATATCAAAACTTACAGTCAGAGGACGAGGTATCAGAAACTAACAGAAGTACCTTAGAATCAGTATTATAGGGAACAAGGCTGTGTTTTTTTTTTCTCTCTCTTGGTACATCTAAATACATCTGTCCTATTCCTGAGAGACGTTCTAATTTTATGACTACATCAATACAGCATTTTTATTTTTCCTTACTCTAACAAAGTTTTGCCTGAAGTTCCCACCTAACCTAAATCTCTGCAACCTATGTCATGTTTTTTTGATATCTACTTCTTATTCTCTGGTTATTTTTTGCAGCCTTTTCTTTATTTAAATATGTCCTTGTTAGTTCTTTCAGCCTGTTCTGCACGTCAAGCTTTGGACATCTCAAGTTACTCATTCCAGTTTTCATGTGGAAGTAATCAGTCAATACCTTACCTGAAATGCATCAACCAAAGCTGCACACAGAAGTTCAGTGAGGACTCTCCCCATAGAGCAGAAAAGCAAAGACTGTTTCATCTTCTAGCCACCATCCCCATCCTACTGACATATTAACTAGTGCAGATGTTTTGGGATATATTAGCATTTCTTCCTAGCTACAAGCTATGGAAGATAGCAATTGATTTTATTTCATTGCATATTGCCCTCAATTTAAGAATTTGACTTGAAATCCACCCTTTCAGCTTGCTCTGAGTTTTTATCAGTTTTTTTTTTTTTTTTTTTTTTTTTTACCACTTAGGCATGAAATGCATACTTTAAAAACACAAGTGGCAAACACCCCCTCCCCCCCCCCCCCCCCCCCCCCCCGTTTAACAATCTTTGAATAATTTTACTGCTGTGTTTCACAAGCTTGCTTAGGAAAACACTTGAAAAGTGTTTTTAGAGACTTTGCTAACCATTAGAGGACATGTTGCATTCTGTGCTTCATTTGCACCATATCTTAAAAGACATTTAGATTGATCTAACATGACAAGTCATTTTTGCTGCTGCTCACCTAATTATTATTCAAGTCCACGTTTTGAGTTACAGGGATTTTCTAACATTTGATATTAAGCTGCTGCCTTGTGAAAACATACACTACCTGAAAGAGCAGAAAAAAAACAAATATTGCTCATATTCTATTTTTCAACATTTCAACAAATGGTTCCGAGGATATTTCAACACCTTCTTTATGTACTTCATGATGAATTTCTGGCTGAATTGAAACCTCTGTCTCCTTTCAACATGCTGCTCATTGCAATGATCTTCTGATAACCAACCATAACTTCAGAAAAAGCAGAGGACAGCACTTAAAATGAAACATACTGCAATCTATAAGGGATACAAGAAAAAAAAAAAAAAAGACATTCACCAGTAGGTTCATGATTAAAAAATAAAGAGTTAAGGTCTGAACAGTTTTTAGTCAGCAACACTCCATCTCTCTCACATAAATCTCTTCAGTGAGGAGGGGAAGAGATTTAGAAAGGGGAAAGATAAGGCCTGAAAGCACAGGAGTCCTTAATCCTGAGTTCAGACAGTTCCTTCCCCCACCCAATGCAGTACAGTGATCAAGGAAAAGATCATTAAAAGCCAACAAAAGAAACTAGTGATCTAAAAAACTAATAATAAATCTCAAAATTCTTCTAGTAGTCAGTATGCACAGGACAGATCTGCTTGTTTTTTTAATTTAAAGCTTAGTGAAAGCTTAAGGGATTGAAACGTTGCCTGGCACAGAACACAAGGACTTTCTGCAAATGAACCTGCTTCACAAGTCACCACATCTATTCCAGTTCTTGGTAGATTTCCTTCTACAGTTCTGTACAAACTTTCTTGCATGTTTAAAATGCCATAATTTTTCTTAAGTTCTCATCAATTATTTCATTAGTCAGGCTTCCTTTTTTTCCTTCTCTTAGGATACAAAAGCAGTGGATGATTTTCAATGCAGCTTCCACTGACTCTTTTTCAAGATGTTTAGGGCAGACATTATTTTGAAATACAAGACAACTAGAAAAAGTGTTTGAAGGTTTAAGACGCAAAGGACGACAATGATCACCTACCATGGAGGGATATTAACAGCATTAAGAAAACAGACTACATTGCTGTATTCCTCTCAATCAGTCATTCAGAAGAGAACGCAATCCCAGCAGTGGTCCCAGCTGGTATTTATTCTCTCTGCATTCTTCCCAAAATGTCAGGAAAACAGCAATTTGTTCTTGTTCTTTTATGTTCCTGAGGCTTCCGTTCAGCAAAAAAGGCAGAGCTCACCATAAATGCACAGCACCTATCATATTAATGAATTCTTCTTCCACTTCTGTATTCGTACTTATATATTAAAAAAAAAATACATTATGTTTGAATAATAATCTTTATTTCTTTATTAGTTTATTTGTAAAAGGTACATTGTAATCCTGAGCTACTGCTTTATACATTTAGCATCATACAAAGACAGATCATTTACAGTTTGATCATTTACATTTATTGTGCTCCAAAATCCTTATCTGAATATCATTATGTCCTAGGAGGAACATAGATAATTTAAATTACATGTATCCCTGAAACATCCACATTAATTTACCCATCCAACCCCATTATCTAAATCACTACAGTCTAAATCACTCAGGACATTCCTTCTGAATTTAGCAAAAATTTGTTTAAAACTATAAAGATGGGCAGTGCAAGAACTGGTCCCTCAATCCTTTGTGAATACATCATTAGGAAAAGCGTTCTGTTTCCGTATTCTCTTATTACGAGTGCTCAATTGACTAGATGTACTCTGATGGAATGATCCAAGTTTACCCATTTTCTTACTACAGCAGTTAATATGAATTTACATGTGAATTTACAGTGTCTCCCTTTGCAACGACCAGTGCTCAACTTTCCCGAACAGGAAAAATCTGACATGATCAAAGGAAAGTAGGAGGCAACCCATCACCACCTTACAGTCACCTACATGACAGTGAAGTATTTCTAAACAGGTCATATGAAATGCTTCCCTTAGACCCTGTAAAGGAACTTGCACAAATAACCAGAGTTAAGTTCCATAATCCGAGCATGGCTTTTAGAATCTGCCAAGTAAAAGTAAAACAAAAAACACCCAAGTCCCAGGATCCATGAGAAGAAAGCATTTACCCTAACTGAAATCCAATCCTGACTAAGTGGAAATTTATTTAAACTACCAAAATAGCATCTCTTTACCTGAAAATCTCAAAGCATACAGTGTTTACAAATGTCTCTATCAACAGTGTCAGTCTTTTGAAGTACACTTGTAACTTTCATTTCCCCAGTAAGGTCACTATGATCTTAGGCAAAAGATACAGTAAGCAGTTCAAGCAAAATGCTTATTGCTTAGGTTTTAAAGCAAGCCACTTTGAACATAATTGTAGTTAAAATGTTAAGTACAAATGTGAAGCTACTGTAGAAACACTTATAAACACTCTTGCTTTTGAATTCTTACTGATCATCTAGAAAAATGGCAAACGAATTTTAACATAACGAAAGAAATGTAAAACTTAATACTGTCTGTTGAAATCAAATTCAACACCTATAAAGACAAGAGTTATGAACATGTAAACACAGCTTTAGTATTCAGAGCTAGGGAATCTAGCAGCAAAACAAACTATTTGCATATTATGTAGTGCAATGAACATTTGTTCTTAGAGACCTCCAGTCTTAGAACTACTTTGAACAGAATGGAATCCTTACAGGAAAGGTTTTAAAAGTGTCCAAGATGTAATATCCAGAATTAATAGATGAGCATCTGCTATAATCTAACAATTTCTCTATGCAAAACTGTGCTCTGGATAACTGACTTTTATAGCTCCCCAGTAGCAGGCTCGAATGAGGCAGATTAAACCTAAGAGATAAGCAATAGCCCAAGAAACATAGGTGGCATGAAATCGCCTGGCAAAATCTTGTGTACCAACCTGAAAAAAAAAAAAGAAACAACAAGAAGTGTCAAACACAGCAATATCTGTTCTTCAAGGCAGAATAAGAAGGTGTACATTCCTTTATAATTTGTACAAGTACCAACTCTTTTGAATCCTGTTCCCCTCCACTGCAGTGAGGCTTACACTTCTGGCTATGCCACAGTATGTATTTCTAGAAACCTGAAAGTTTTGAGAGCTATAGCAAGAGCAAGATGCCCCAGTATTTCTAAAATGAAGCCTTTTTTTTCCCCCCCCACAGAAAGATAAAAGACATATATAAGATCAGGAAATGGAGAATCTCACAGTGCCAGAAGATCTTTTAGGAACATTTTTCTTGCTAACTCAGATAATTATGTCCATAGTTACAATAGAGTTGACAACAATACACAAATTGAAGCAATTTTGTTCAAATGCTGGGAATAAAAGAGCTGGTCAATGAAAGGAGCTCTTTTGTACATGCATAGCCCCAAATGCCATTTTAAGTACAAAAATAGCACATCACTCACAGTTAACCCAACTCCAATGAAGATGCAAATCATTCCAATTGTAATATATGCACAGCAACGTCTCCGAGGCAATGCACTTCCAACAGAAGAACTGTTAGAAAATAAAAGGTGCTTAGAATTCAAAGAAGAGAATCACACAAAAAGCAGCAGGTCTGTCATAATGAGAAAAAAAATAAATCAGCAATACACATACACAGACCTGAGTTTATGAAATTAAAGGGAAAGCCTACATTAATGCTAAAGAGTGAAAGAGTCTGTTTAAAGGGGCACTATGAACACACAGACATGAGCACACACAAAAAAAGCAATAACCTAGCATCTCAAAATGCTTGCAACAAAGAGAAGAGTAACACTGTGGCCTAGGTGTATCTATCTTATTACCACAGTGGACCCAGATAAATATCTTGAGGAGCCTTTGGATTGCAAAAACAAGTTTGCTTTGAAGCTTCAGTGTAGGCTGTAAGACACCCTTCCGTGTTTTAATACATCAATACATGTCTTTAATATACTCACTGCACCTAAGTAAATGAAAATCAGTTCTACCACCCCTAAGCATCTTAACAGTAAGAACATGCACAATTCACATAGTGGAACAGACTCAGTACTGTCAGTAGGCTAAGCACTACCCTATTTCTTGAAGTTTAAATGCAAAGCCAAAAACTGAAATTCTTAGACATTTAAATCAGTTATATTAACTGCAGAAACGTATCAATTTTTTTTGCTTTCCAATTTTCTTTCAGACATCTACTGCAAGCCAAATTAGCTGCACAAATCACTGCTGGCAAGCAAAGCAAGTAAATCCCTTGGAAGTTCTGTCACTCATCATCTAGACTACAAACTCCTAGACAGGCAGCTTTGTCTCTGCCTGCTGCATTATACAAACTATTAAAGTGCTTCAGCAAAAAGGAACATAAAATGCTAATAGAACATTACATTCTTCACTGCTGGTTAGAACATTTTGGCTGGAAGCTCAGAATTATGTGACAAGTGTATCTCAAGCCAAGAAATTCCAATCACATACAGCTACATCAATGAGGAATATTATTTGATGCTGTTGAACACAGAGAACTAAAAGCTCCAGAGTGGAAGATGTGATTTCATAAATCTATCTTAGAGGTACTTCTGAAGCACCCTGCAGCACAGTATCATCATTAAAGTACTTCCTCCCACACTAGGAGATCAACATGCCTTTGGAAACTCTTATAGCATGTTCAAAGCTAGAAGAGAAAGTAATTTTCATCTCATGATGGTTCAACATACTTGAGAATACAGTACAACAGAATAAAGCACTCCTAAACTAAAGTTGTGTATCCATCATATGACTGACCAAATTTCTGGCTCCAGTTGCTTAGCCACACAGCAAGGTATCATATGCTTTGCATGTGACTAAAATTCTTTATACATTCATCTTAGGAAGGCTTGAAATAGATTCCCTTAAGCAGCTTTACTCCAGCATTATTTCTTTACAAGGAATTTTTTTTTTTTCCCTCCATGGAGCCTTTTAGAAAAAGTAGTCCTTGAGTTAGCATCCACAAACTGAGCTTCATCTTGCAAGGCAAGGGCTAAACACAGTGACCATTATCCAATGGTGAGGATTTCCAACTGGGGAGAATAGTGATACCCTGTCATCCAGTGATCACTTAACTAACACACAAAGGGGAACATACACACATATACAAAAACAAAAAACACTCCCCCAAAAATCCTTAAGTAAGCCTACAGCCATTCTAAAGGAAAAACGAATTGTCTCATTCCAAATCACTTGAGAAAAACAAAACAAACATTGTGTAAATGGGGAAAGCATGAAGACAGACTTCAAATGCTGATACTTCAAAAGTTACATCAGTGAGCACTAAGCTTGACCTCAGGTTTCTTCCTCTTGCAAAATTTCCCAGCCATATGCTAAGGACGTTAATTCTAGCATGGAGCTAGATACCTTAAAATGAGCTCTAAATAGCTAACAGGATGGTAGAAGTGTCACGTTTAACACACCTGAAACATGCACAATATTTACTGTACTGCATATTTCACAGAGGAAGTTTATTTCGGAAAAGAAATCTTCACTTTGAAAGCTGCCTGACTTGCAGCCTTGTTTTTGTAATCATAATAGTGAAGGTGCCATCTTTATTCTCCATCTGCAGCTTCTCTCAAGCTGTGCCTCTTCCTACCCATTTAGAAAGACTGGGGGAAAAATAATCTCCTCAAATGCTGTTCAGAAAAAATAGAAGTCTTCATTTAATTTTATCTGCCTTTTCCTTTCTACAGAATGCAAAGCTAAAATAAAAGCATTAAGTTTCTATGGTCACATAACAGCTTTGGGTATATTTAGCAATTCCAATAGATCAGATTTTACTTCTCATTTTCTCAGTTATATTGAGTTATATTGAGTTATATTGGGCCACTCAAATAGTCATCTGGACCCTCTACTCACCCCAAACCACATGTACACCCCTAATTTTAATAAAGAAAGCTGAAACCATATCCCCAAACCTACAAACTGCAAGGTTTGATGGTTTTCATTCAGAAGTATTAGAACTGGGGTCAAAAGAACATTGTACAGGTAGCAGCCATCTCTACTGCGTGACTAATGAGGGTAAAGTCACTACAAAGCCATCCAAAAAGGAGTAAACATTCCTTTCTTTTTCTGAGTTACTACTAAGGAAGCAAAGGCACCTGCAGACCTTTAGGCAGTGGTAGCACAAATAAGAGACACCAAAGCCAACTCAGCATCAGGTGCTAATAAAGGGAAACCTCAAGAGGCAGCTGTTAAAGGAGTGGCACACGAAAGAACGCAGGACCTGTCCTATGCTCCAAATAATAGAAATTGTAAATATGATTCCAGATGTACTTTTAGCAGCTTTTTAAAAAAACAAATCAAAATTCAGTATTTTGAAGATGAAAAGTATTACTGAAATTATCGGCTATAGAAATGCCAGAGTTCTACCATCTCCTTTTCTTAAGGGTTAACTGCCTTAATTGGCTACAAATTTTAAGCTCATTAGGGTTCAGCATTTTTGGGGAGGAAAGATGGGACAAGAGACTGATACTTAACAACTGGTATTTTCTATTTTGAATCATACAGGAATGCTAGAACAGTGAAAGAAACAGTTTTGCCCATGTTCTCAGATCACCCTCAATTATACAGAGTAAAAACATTTTGCAACAGCTTCCTTATTAACTGCATTTGTTGTCCTAATTCTGAAACAGAGCAATTTCACCTTCTCTGAACTATGTTTTGTTATTGACTTCCTTGTGTAATACATCCCGAGTCCCCTGTAATTACACGAGGCATTCCTGGTGTCAAAATCTGGTTTGCACCACCCAAGTAGGTACTTACAAATAAGCCATTAAGAGAGATTCACTTCACTTCTAAAGTCTGATAAAAAAAGTCATGCGAACTATTTGAGAATTTGAGTTTCAATATTTGTCTTCTTGAAAAACCTGCAGTGATTTTAAATGCCTTTTGCCTCAGTCTATACTATCCTTTAAGTGACTATCATCATCAGGTTCAACAGAAGGAGTAAGTGTTTTTACATCTGACTGGTCAGCTGCTAATGAAGAAAGCTTTTCACCAGCTGGCCAAAACACAGCATTCAACATTCCCTTCTGACTACTTGGCTACAGATATAGTGACTTCTGACAAAGGGCTGATAGAAAAACAGAAGGTCATGGCAGTTGTTTATTCCATTCCCACAACTTCAAGTTCTGCCTCACCTATGTTGTGCCCTAAATTCACTAGAAAAGCTTATGCTAGTGGCAGTGCAGAACTCCTGTCTGTTACAATGCAAAGGCAGGAAAACACCAAGCAGCTAATTCAAAAGTTATCATATTTCATAATTTGAATTCTCAGAACAAGGGTAGAAAACAACTATTTGTTAAAAGTGTTTTGTATTCTACAACTCAGTTGCTACTTCAGCTGTAATTTTCAAAGACTACACTCCATTTTTACTACATACAGGTAACATGCTTTGCACTTTGAAGACAGAACACAAAGAGGTCTTTGTCTCCAGCAATTTTTTTTTTTTTTTTTTTTTTTTTTTTTAAATACAACACAGTTCAACAAAAGACAGAACAAAAGATAACACGGTATAATTTCTGGGCTGATGCTTTTGGGAAGTTTTCATTGATGAATCCCACTCCCATTCAAAAGGAAACAGCAAATCTTTCTTAAGAACAGTCAAGAAAGAAGGATGACCTGAGGTCAGCTATTGAAGGTTAAGTGATAAAAATATAAAATATTAACTGCAACTAGTTTAAAAACAAACACCACAAAACACTAACTCCCTGTCAGCATCTAAAAGGAAAAAACTGAATGCAAGAGCAGGCAGTAAAAACAAACAAAAAAAAAGCATGCAAAGCAACAACTCACCAAGATCCTGATATTATCTGACCTAAATAAACTAGAACACATCCACCATTCCATACCCCACCATTTACAGTCCTGAGGATAGACACAGCTAAGCTGGCTTCTCTATCAAATACTCAGGCAAAAGATTTCTGGCACTTCTGAAGGCCAAGCAATGCCAATGGCTAAAGTGCATTTATTCTAAGCCTTCTGGTTCCCAAGGGACCTGTTAGTTTTCCCGTAACATGCAGTACAGCTGAGGTTCTCTGTTCCCAGTAGCAGAAGCATATGCTCCTTTAACTGGAAGCAGCACTCATCTAGCTAAAGGAAAGCAAGTTTGTTCTACCCGTTATTTACATGTTAAGTCTCTGAATCAGTATTTTAAGTCATATTTCACACCCTGTGATTGACATCCTATCTAAATTTGATGTATGCTGGTACCATTACTTTTAAGTTTACATTATTCCAACATAAATAAACCCATTCTCAGCTAAAAATAGCAAAAAAAAACAACAAAACCCAACCAAAAAACAAACCCACCTCAAGCTTCTCATGGCTCTCTCATCCTAATTTTTCCTCCAAAAAGGAATACCTCCTCCTTACTGAAGTAACAGCAAATGAGTAGACAGGTTATCACTACTGAACAAGCTAACACGCTAAAGATACTTAATACAAATTAGTGGACTTTATGAAATCAACAAAACCTCTTTCAAATTAAGACAAGCTTTTCCTTTCTTCTACTCACAAGACAATTCAAGTTCTACATTTAAACGTTACCTCATTAACTGCACTAAGCAGTAAAATTTCAGTGACAGAAGTCCTAGCTACTGTTAATTTTAGCAACCCATTTCTGTCTGTTGCTAGCAGCATATTTTCGACTCCTGACAACTTCACCTGGGCATTTTAATACATGAAGATCAGATTTGTCAAAGTTACTGAGTTGTACATACAGCAGAAAACTCACACATAACACGCTCTTTAGCCTTGATGCTCAGAGGGGAATGACAAAAGAAAAAAAATCAGTACAGCAAACAGATTTTACTCCAGATAACTTTTACAGCAGAAACAGGGAACTTAAATTTAAAGTTAGTTTACACAATCTTGCTTTCAGAAAACTTACATTTTTTTGCAGTGTGGGCATTTTGCTAGTGTGTTAAACCTCACTTCCATCCACTGTAAAGAGAACAAAAAAAAAAAGTTGAAAAACTGGCCTGAGAAAATGTTGTACTTCATGCCAACGTGAAAACATTTTGCTTCTCAGGCTAAGACTTGTTTCTTGCTTTCTTCCGTAAATGAGATGCCCTTTTGTCAGTGGCAACACAGAATTAGGATTGCCATGTGAAAATTTCCCATGACTTGTCTTAGTATTGCAAGATTTGTTTGACGTAACATGGTTTCATCCACAGATGAACTATGGGCAACATGATAATATTAATATTTTTATTTTTTTTTCTCCTCTTAATTCCAAGACTACAAACATATCCTAATAAAAGTAAATGTTTTCTTTGGCACAATTACAGACAGATGCATTTTCCCATCTTTCCTCAACCCTAACTTCACTTGTGAAGAATGAGTTGAGCATTCAAAGAAACATTAATCAAATAATAAAAACATATTTTCTAAAACACAAGTTTTATATACATAAAGCAGAGAATGTTATGTAACATTTTCAGAAGGTTTATATATAAAGTCATCATAGTACAGTCACAAACTTCCACAAAGACCAAAATCTATCTGGCAAACATCATTAGAAGAAACATCTGACACAACCTCCAAAGGATACGCTCTTGTACCTCATTAAAAACAGCAAGTTTGTTTTGTTGGTCTTAGGTTTTTTGTTCTGTTTTTTGTTTGTTTGTTTGTTTTTTAAACACAGCATTCTGTGACAGTACAAAACAAACATTTCAAAGATGTTTGCCTTGAAAATGGGGATTGGACTACAGTTCTTTATTCCGGAGGAGTTATGCTGTAATTGCAGCTCTTCTCTGCTGCCTTTCTCACCTGGAAGTAGTCTTCTTGTTAAACACATTCTTCTCTCCGCTCTTAATTTATGCATGAGTCACACAGCAAATAACTAGCATGGGTAGAAGCTACAGTACAAGATCTTAATGCCTCCATTTTGAACTTCCTTATCTCTGTGAGAAATCAGAAGTCAGCATACTAAACAAATCCTAACTGCTACACACACAAATCAAAATCAGAGCCTCAACTTGCATGGAATACAGGACCTTGCTATATCATAGCACTGTTTAAACAGTGAAAATGAATTTACAAATTTCTGCACAAACAAACAGAAGTGGCTTATAATGCTTAGCTAGTACTAACAGGCTTTGTTGTGAGCAAGGGTCCAATTTGTTGTATTTACAATGTATTTTTCCTATTTCCATCCCTCAGTTTTATTTACTTGTAATGGAGATAATCATCCACCAAGAAAACCCACCAAACTTCAGTTATTTACTCTTCAGTTCTGAAGCATCCAAGTTACAAAGTTGCTTTTTCAATGTTACAAGGACTCAGCCAAACTGATCTACCAGTTTGGTTGGGTCCCTTGAAGTACAAAGGGAAAGCTTCTGTCTACTTCCTTTAGCTGAACAACACGTGTTTGAGCCTTAATGCTATTTCCACATTTTTGCCAGAGGAGCAAATTTGCTGTTTGCACGCACCCATGCCAAAGACTGCTTTATTTCCATTGGCTGTACACAGTAACTGTGGGATAAGGCTCATCTGTCAGTGCCAGAGATGGAGACAGGCCTCTCTGGAGATGTTCTTTCAGCTACTCACACCGTAGCTCCAGAAATAGAAGCAAGTCTAAATCCAGGACTTACATATCTGTAATTCAACATCACTGCTTTTATCCCACAGTAGGCAACTCCATTTCTAAAGTTACTCATTAATGATATTTCTATGGATTTATTAAAGATTCCCGATTAATTATTAACCATAGTCATTAACTGATACAAACTCAAATGCATTTGTGTATCAAATTTGGATGGAAATAACAAAAGCACTGATAATATTTTTTTACTGAAAGTACCTGATGCTGTTTCATGTGCTTAATAAAATTTCAAGTCGGTTGCATGAGAATTAAACATCCATAGATATTACAAAACAATTCCACAATAAAAAACATATTTAAATATAACACAGTTCCACAGATACAAAACTGTCTTTTCCATCTCTCACAACAAAAGCAACACAGACAATAACCCAAATCACCAATTAGTTCAAAATTACAGAAAGCTCTTGCTTATTTCAACTGGAGACAAAATGAGACATCAGTCAGTGGGATTACCAGAATATCACAAACCTTCTTCTACCTTCTGAGCTTAGAACAATTCTCAGGACAAGACAGAATGAGTGTGTTCTTATAATTGACTTAAACAACTATGTACAGCTGCTCCTATCAAAAAGTCCCCCATTCCCACCACAAGTTGTTTTTGGAAAGCAAGACTCTTCCACAAATATAAATTCTTCAGTACACTAAGAAATGTTTCAATTTTTTTATTGCTTCTTAAATTAATTTGTTTCAAAGTTACTTTTATATTTGATTCGTTTTACCACATAAAACTGATAGTACCCAAGGGACAGCAGGGACAGGGAGGTGATTGTCCCTCTCTACTCGGCTCTTGTGAGGCCCCATCTGGAGTACTGTGTCCAGGTGTGGAGCCCTCAGTACAAGAAAGACATAGAGATCTTGGAAAGGGTCCAGAGGAGGGCGACTAAGATGATCAGGGGGCTGGAGCACCTCCCCTATGAGGACAGGCTGAGGGAGTTGGGCTTGTTCAGCCTGGAGAAGAGAAGGCTGCGGGGCGACCTCATTGCAGCCTATCAATACCTGAAGGGAACCTACACCCAGGAGGGGAGTAAACTCTTCAGAAGGGCTGACAACAGCAGGACTAGGGGAAATGGATCAAAGTTGAAGGAGGAAAGATTTAGGTTGGATGTTAGGGGGAAGTTCTTCACAAGGAGAGTAGTTAGGCCCTGGAACAGGCTGCCCAGGGAGGTTGTGGATGCCCCGTCCTTGGACGTGTTCAAGGCCAGGTTGGACGGGGTCCTGGGCTACCTGATCTGAATGTGGATGTTTGGTGGCCCTGCTAGGCAGGGGGGTTGGAACTACATGATCCTTGAGGTCCCTTCCAACCCAGGTGATTCTGTGATTCTGTGATTCTGTGACAAAGGGACTGGTGTTAACTTCCAGCCCATGCCTTCCATAGCTCTTCAACCCTGAAGGTCTCTGAAAGCACACCAGAAGTTGGGGGGGGGGGGGGGGGGGTCCACAACCCCTCTTGCCTGCCACTATGTCACAGAATCATAGGGGTTGGAAGGAACTTCTGGAGATCATTGGGTCCAACCCCCCACATTAAGCAGGATCCCTACAGTAAGCGACAGAGGAAAGCATCCAGGTGAATTTGGAATATCTCTGGGGTAGGGAGACTCTATACTCTCTAAGCAGCCTGTTCCAGCACCTCACCACTCTCTTGGTAAAGAGCTTCCCTGATATCCAACCTAAATCTTCCCTCCTTCAACTTTAAACCATTTCCCTTGTCCTGCTGTTATCTACTCTTTTGAGGAGACGATTCCCTTCCTGTTTGTAGGCTCCCTTTAGGTACTGGAAGACTGCAATGAGAACTCAGCCTGATCCAACAGACACAAACCAACAGCAGCAACTGGCAGAGGGTAGGAATAGCTTACTGCCAGGACGAGCTTTAACTCAGCCAACAGCCCAAGTCCAGAAGCTCTCAAACAAGGCCCACAACAAGATTAGACTTCTTTAGCAGGATGGTTAAATCCTGTTCTGCCCTCTGTTTCAATTTTACCACTTTTTTCACATTTGTCCAAATTTCAGATCTACCAGAAACAGAAAACACAGAAATGGCTCCTACTATCTTATCCATGGGGGGAAAAAAAATTAAGATAATCTGAAGAACAAAATGCAAGTAAGTACTGCAGTTCAGCTATAGTAACAGCCATTAAGTTACTTTCCCAGCTGAGAAACTCAAGGGTGCTGCATAGTGTCAAGCATGCTTCTAAGTTAAAAGGATCACTTGACTTGGAATCACACCCCATAAATATGCTTTTATATGGCAAAAATAAACTCTTTGAGAAGAGGTAATTTGAAACTTTTAGAAGATAACACAGAACATGCAAATGACCATTTGACATTTTCACCCCAGGCATTCTAGCTTTGCCTTTTCTTTGAGGGAGGCGGGGGGGGGGGTGAGCTATCTAACTGCCCAGTGAAGCAAAGGAGATACCTTACTGAGATGAAGCTAGTGTTACATATTTGCTTCACAATGAAGAGATAAGTGCAGAAATACCTCCACAAAACTCCAGTTTCCAGACCTGCTAAAGCACAGCTACAATTATTTGCTTGGGGTTGGGAGTGAACACAGAACTATTTCCTGAGTTTACCTAGCTAAAAAAAATGTGTGTGTAGAACTGTGAACTTAACAACAGAAAAAGATAGAAGCAAAGAGTTCTAGGAAAGCTGCATACAGCAAGAAAAAGGTTCAGCTTCACAATAATTCATCATTAAGAGAATATAAAGTATACATTTCTAATGATTTTGAGGGTTTTTTTTTTTAAACGGACTGTGCAAATCAGATACAACTTCAAAGTTCTGAATGATGCAGTTCACTAAAGGAGCCATCAGACATGAAGTCACATGCACTAAATCTGAATTACCAATCTGAGCTTTTTAATGCATAATCTGGTCGTTACGGGCAAAACTAGTCTTCTGTATTTTTTCCTCCTTATGTTTTCCTACTTTTTCACAGCAGAATTTCACCTAAAGAAGTTCAGAGCATAAACTACAGAATTAACTTGGCTTGCACTTAAAGAAAAAAGACAGAGGACCAATAAATGCTGATGAGAGCACTCAAAAGTTAGGCCAACAATTTAGTAAAAATTCTTATTTCATAACATTGACTCTCCCTAACAATAATTAAAAAAGTGATTGAATTACATAGTAGAGATTTCTTCTCTGTTAACAAAACTTAGTAGTTTTGTTAACTCTTTTACAGATTTACTTTCACCTGTAGGTTTTTAAACAGTAGTTCTAAACTACTTAACTGCATTACAAAATGGCCTGTATCAGACTGCAACATCCATGCATGTATCTAAGTTTGTTAACATGCTATGCTAAAAAAGTGACTACAAGAGAAGGCATCCTTCAGTGAAATACTCCTAGTTTAAAATACATACTTGAAATGGCCTTTTTCTTCCATAGATCCATTCACTTTCTGTTAGTAACATTATTTGTATATTGCATAAAATGCTCTAAGTAATTAAGCTCACATTCAGACTTGCATTAAAAAACAAAACAGAAAACCCACTCCAGTTCTCTCTAGTTACAGACTATTGTTATTCAGCAGGGTTTAAAATAGTATTAAAAACATGTTTTTTAATACAGGGGCCAGAATCAACAAAAGAATGTATCCAGAATCTAAATGGTTTCTCAGCTATTCCATCACTTGCAAATTTACAATCAAATATCTCCTTTAAAAAGCAGAAGTTGGAAGAGATATCTCGCTCCTTGCATTCTTTATCTATCACAGTAGTTAAGACATTATTATACATGTAATTGATCTAGATCAGGGAACAAGTTTATTCTGTTGCAGATCCCATCACAAGCAAACATTTATCTCACTGCAGATAACAATCCACACAAAGCACCACCTTCTGAGCTTCCTTTTTGCTTTCATGAAATGCATTTGAGGATTCTCTGGCCCTTATGTACCTTACAGTTCTTTGTTTCAGGAACATAATTCTCCAGTGATGCTGTAGGTCATTTGGCTTTATCACTCATCTCAGCCATTTGCCATTATTAAGAAACTTGATAAATATTTTAGCACTGCTAGATAACAAAGTTAAACCTTACTTACAGCAGAAGCTGTTCTCAAATCACCTATTGGTAATAAGTGAACAGTTGGACTGGATGATCTTTTAGGTCTTTTTCAACCTTGGTGATTCTACGATTCTAAATCAAAATTCAAGTACACTAGACCCTTATTCATATAAAAGAAAAGACGCCTTGGCAGCAAAAGATTACCTAGCATCCTTTCATCAAGTGGGAAGAATTTTCATCCTTAGATATATACCAATCTCTACATCTTAACTGATGGACAACCTGATGGTAAAGTGCTCCAATGAACAGCATTCAGAATCCCATGGAGCAACAGCAGAAACTAAGTCACCTTAGCCACTGCAGAATGCAACCATCATTGCAAGTCCAAATAGAACAGATATGTAAGTTCCTTTTCCAGCACTGTCCGCTCTCACACTTGAGCTGTAACAGTGGCTTTGGGCTTTGTTGATGCAGGCAGAGAAAAACCAATAAATATTTTATTGAAATGAATGTAGAAATAACCAAATATGTTCATAGCAACATGAGCACAGAAGCAGCTTTACTTCCTTCAAGATGCCACAAAGCAAGGCAATATGCTCTTAGAAATGCTTACAATAGCCTGACCAATGGCACACTTCAGTGAGAAGGAGAATCTGGTGCTTTACTTACAAGGAAAGTATTTCCACAGTGCCCACACACCACTCTAGTTCCATCTGGTTGAACTGGCAAGGCAGGCTGAGCTGGCTGCTCTTCTGGGATCAGCATTACTGGACCAAGAGTAATGATGCGTCTACTGTATTAAGAACATTACATGTATATGTAATTAAGCTCACAAAAGAAAAGGGTGATGCACTGAAACAATTAGTTCAGTCAGTCACTACCATAGCATTGCCCCTTCAAACTATATATATATTTTTTTTCCCCAAACAGATGATTCAGACAATTTTGAACTTCTTCTAAAGTGATGCCCCTGTCAATTCTGAAAACATCTGGCATGCAAGCCAGAACCCTGTAGAGATCAAAGACTTGCTATCATATGGTAGAAACACTCCTCAGGAAAAAGAAATCTTAATAACTGGGCTGAGCATGCCTGTGAATTGGAATGTACATGCCTACGTGAAGCATGTTGAAAGAGTCTTTACTCTTTCATAATCTAATTTTTCTTTCCAAGTCAGATTCTGCATCTTCCCACTACCAAAAAACAAGTCAACATAAGCAGCATCTCTGCATCCCTGTAGTAAAAATACTATTCAAATAGAGAGAATCAGAAGAAACCACCCTAGTCTGACTAAACACCATCAATTTACCTTAACAAAGTTAGTATTTGCTTTTATGCTCAGTGTATTTCCAACTTGTTATACAATGTATCCATCCAAAATTACAGTATCCAAATTAACTAACAAGAATTAGACTTCCTAGCATGAAAACAGAAAAGGAAAGATGAAAGCATTATTTAACTTGTAATGCATGCCTTCTCTTATGCAACCAAAATTGCAGGCTGGATGGCCTCCCTTCAAACTAGAAGCCTTCCATTTAGGGCGTACTCCTCAACTGCTTCAAATTACTCCAGTTTAGCTCATCTTCTAATAAGACAAGTACCAAGACTATCTTAGCAAAACTGCTGAGATATGCTTTCAGGAAGTAGTTCAGCAAGACTGGAGACCTTCTGATAACCTGTTTAGTAACCTGGCCCAGTTACTAAACACATGACATATTACAGTTGAAGTATCCCATGAACTCTACAAAAAGCTCTGTGACTTCAGTGAAATTTTCCCCAGTGCCATAGCAGCCAGGAGGAAAAACAAAAACAAAAAAAAAAAAAACAAAGAGAAAAGAAACAAGGTCAAAAAGTATGATTCAAAACCAGAAGAGCCAGCAGACTGGTGACTAGGGCACTCAGTGTGGTGGAGTCTACACTCTAATATCTGCAGATCCAACTTCCATCTCAGTTTCCACCTTATTATGGCTGCAATACTTGAAATGAAACACTCCTATCTCTGTAAGAATGTTCATTGCAGCAATCACATTTCTTTCCACTCTAAACAATGTGTAAGTTAAAGTTGAAAGGTAAGAAATTGAAAACTCAGCAAACCAAAGAAGGGAGTACGGGAGTACCAGATTGAAGCCAATCTACTGCTACCTCTCTTGTTTTCTTCAGAAGTTCCCACCCGGAATCAGACAAAGTGAGCAACTCATGCATTTAAGTTTTCAGGAGATTATGGATGTTACTCTTACCAGTTTGGTCTTGGGCAGCCTATTTTCCGAGATGTATCCTTACAGATAAGCAGACAATTACACTGACATCTAACATACTTCTTCCCTGAAGGAGGGTTTTTGATTGGCTAAACAAAGAAAAAGAAAACACAGAACACACATCAGAAGTCATAACAATTCACTTTCTTCCTCATCGAAGTATGACAAAACAGAGCTACATGACAAGTTCTTAACAAGGAAATACAGTTCCTCTTACAGAAATAAACTTGCAAATCAAAAAAAAGGTTCCCTTTCCCTTCCAAATAGGAAAAAAAAAAAAAAAAAGAGGAACTAAAAATTCCTCATAAGAGCATTTTCAGTAACAAGAATTTTTGCAAACCAATGGGGGAAACAAGCTTTCATATTTTAGCAATAAAGAACTCAAGTCTTCAGCTTAGTTATTTTTTAAATATGAGCTTAAGTAGCGGTATATTTTTCAAAAACCAGTCAACACATTAAGTCTCCTTGCCTGATATAACGGCTTTATTCAGAGGCAAAAGAATCAAAGTCTGGCTCTCAGTAACAGAATATGCAGACTTAGCTGAACTGTCAGCCTATTTTAAAACGTATTGAAATCATCTTCCTTGAACCTGACAGTCAAGTTTCTGGAGCCCTTTCGTACAGAAAGTCACAAGTTTCAGAAGCTGAACTCTACTGCGGTCTGCAATATTATACATATCAGTAGGAAAGGTGAGTATTGGTGGCAGTTTCTCTACTTTCACTTTTCATTTCAAGTGAGAAAGAAAAAAAACAACATTCCTACACATTTATGTCTTCTCTGGACAATTCACTTTATAAAATAAATACAACTCAGCATTTCCTAAGCAAATGATCTCAGTAGCTATGGAGTGCTGCAGCATCAGGTTTCCAAACTAAAACTGGTGGGGAGAAAAAAAAAAAAATAAGAGAAACAGAGAAGCTCAAAAGCTGAAGATTTCAATTAAGAAAATGGGGAGGAGGAGCAAAAAGGACTGTGATCAGCACAGCATTGGATAGGACCTACAGCTCCTGTGCTTCAGGATGGTTGTGCTTCAGTTTGCACAGTGGTTTGGTAGCATGTTCACAAATTCACTGAGAATCATTTCAAGAAAGCATCCAGGGAAAGGTGTGGGCTGGCTACTTTGAATCTTCTAGTGCTTAAACAATTAAATCCTTCTTTTTCATCCCACTAAAAATTGTTTCAGAAAACATTTTACCCTCCTTTAGAGAGGAGTCATTACTTAAATGAAACCTCTGCTTTTTGTTCTCAGCCTTGGAATGAAACCCCATGGAGCTGGCTGGACAGAATGGGAAGATTTGCTCTGGCTGCCTAAGACCTGGGGTCTTACTGCTTGTACCAGCAAACCTTGAACTTGCACGCCAGGTGCATCAGCAGCTTTGCAGCAACAGGCCCTCAACAGGGATATCCATCAGCAGCTCACTTTGTATGTGAGGATATGAATTCTACTGACAGCACAGTTCAACCTCCCACCACAGAAAGAAAATGCTAAAAACCCATTTTTACCGTAGCTTCATTGCAAACTGTGCACTTAACAACATGTTGGTGTAGCTTGCCATCCAAATTGATTAGTGACTGGCACACACGGCAGTTTATGACAGGAACACCACTGGCATCTGGACTCGCAATGGCAGTATATGGAGGTGGGAGCTCTGCTGCAAGAGACCATGAAATCTCAGATGGAAAACCAAACACAGCATCCTAAAACTGTCAGCAAGCACAGCCACCAACAGCCACAGCCTCAAAGAAAGAAAAGGGGAAAAAATGTTGAAGTTAATTATTGATATCAACATTAGATAAATCTAAGTTTACTCTGCATTCCCCCCTCCCTCCCCAAATCATCTGTGCAACATTTCAAGCATCATAGTTATACATAGAGCATATCAGCAACACAAAAACAAGATAAATCACCCCAGAAAGGTGCGTTGGATGAGTCTCATCTAAGCAATTCCATTTAATTTTCAAATCAGCCTCTTAGTAGTAAAGAAAGGGGCAAGTGAGAAACATGGATTACTAGAATCCAAGGGTGGCTTCTGATGATAAGCAGAATAGTCATAGCCAGGTAAACAGAAGAGCTTATCCAGCACTTGTAAACAACTGAAGAGACTGAAACATCCATGAATATTTATAGTAAAGTACCAAATATGCTAGAGGAAAATTCTACTACAGGCATAATTAAGAGGCCAGGATTCCTAGCAACTAAAGAAGCAAAGGCAATGGAACAGGCAACAAATCCCGCAGGAGCCCAGGTCAGATCTTGGATGGGAAACGCTTCTTTTTTCAAGTTCAGCAAAAGCACACCTGGACTATACCAAGAGAATCAGAGTGCCTTGGGCTGGAAGAGACCTTAAAGACCATCCAGTTCCAACTCTCTGCCATGTGCAGGGTTGCCAACCACTAGAACAAGTTGCCAGGGCCCCATCCAACATGGCCTTGACATGAATAAAACCTTCAGATCTTCTACTTTTAAGGGTCCTAAATATTTTTGCTGACCAAAAGCCAACATAACAGAGAACATAACAGCCCTGTGCTCTTGTGGCAAGCCTAATTTCAGCACTGCCAGCCTCAAACACACAACAAAGAAAAGAGGAAACAGTTCAGATCCTTCTCAGTTTAAGAATTCATGGAATGAAAACAATTCCACATAAACTCTCACAAGCTTATTACTACAATTATTTGGCATGTAATACCACTGGGTTTTATTTCATCAAGCTCTTCAGGTAAGCAGAGAAGGAATGGGCACATTTAGTACTTAACTTTTTCTACTACTTTAAAATACTCTGCAGCTTTGAACAAGAAATTACATCATGATTACATCCAAATGGTCAACAAAGTCCTCAGAGAAGCAACAGGATATCAGCAACAGGATATCAGCTTTCTTCCCATTTACAAACAATGCATTATCTGCTGAGGTGGGGAGAAATCTCTAGCTACTATGAAAAGCAACAAGTCCAAGTAGTAAATTTAAGCCTGCAAGGATACACAGATCATTTGTTCACTCAATTTTAATGTGAATGTTGTAAACTGGACGGATTTAAGAAACATTAAGATCCAAAATATCATCACAAAACTTCTAAGCTTCACCATTGCTTGGCACTATCTCCTGGCTACTTGGTCCCCAAACAATACAGATTGATACCTGATTTAACTTGCAGGCAGCAGAAGACAAGTGGACATCTTGAGAGTCTCAGGATAGAACCTAACAGACTTAAATTATTTCAGATGAGAGGCAAAATTCACTTATGTGCAGCAGTGCTTCATAACTTCAGAAAGAGAACCTCATACCTACAGCTTTGACGCTGTGGTTGCAGAAACCAACATACTTAAGACAAAACAGGTAACTTTCAGTTCTATTCTGATTTTTCTTCTCTGTTTGAGGTCTAGTAGCACCCAGCTGAAAATTTTCAGGGATAGCTTTATTTTGAAATGTTGTCATACTGTATTTTCAGTACAAGACTACCACACACAAAGGAAGAAATAGAAATGAAAAACAACAGCAGCAAAACACAGGAAAACAAATGAAAGCAAAACAAACACTCATCCACCCACAGCACACACAAAAATCCCACACTTTGCCATCCACAAACAATCTCAGCCCAGCAGATCACCACACTAGCAGAAAAGAGTTCTGAAACGCGGACAACTTGGAGAGCAAGACCTTGGCTGTGAGAATCCGAGCTAAGGTTGCTGGAGGGGGTTTCTTGGCTGTAAGCAGGCTGCTTAACTGCTTCTGCAGCCAGTAACTGATACACTCCCTGGTTACAAGGAAAAAGAGCCACAGAACAGAATGCACGCCCAGCATGCTGAAAACCAAACTCCCCCGTCGAGAAACTACAGTTCAATCCCAGCTCTCAGGTTACTTCTGTAAAGCAGCAACCAGATTGCAGATCTTCTTGGCTTGGCTCTTTCAATTTACAGTGAGACTAAACTCCTATCAGCTGGGTACAAGGCAACTGTATCAAGGAAAGGCAAACAAGAACATTATTATTCGTTCTGTTGTCTAATAAAGACGTATCCCCAAGCCTTTCAGCCTTTCAGTGATGCTGGAAGACCTTAAGACTGTATCTTCTTTGTAAGAAACAACTCTAAATTTTTAAAGCCGGTCAGATAAGGTGTGCAAGTACACAGACAACCAATTCTCCAACCTCACGCTGAAGCTGCTTGGCTTCCAGGTAAGCTGCCTCTTCATTCCTGTGCTGCTGTCTCAGCAGATTTACAATAGCAGGCAATAATGGCTGCTTCTCAGAGTGGTGCTGCAGCAAACAGCATTTGCTACAGAGCAGAAAGCCAGAGGCACTGCAACATCCGTGTTTAAAGTAGAGCTTCAGAAAGGCTCCCTAAACAACAACCAGCAAGGCCTTCCAGAACTAAGTGTAAAGAGAAATATATTCAGAGGAAAGCTATAAAGGGAAATAAAAGAATTGTCTTCGACTTTGCTGCTCCATATCCCTTAATGAAAATGCTGGCCACTTTCAAAGCACATTAACATATGTACTTGATATGACCTTTTTTTTTTTTTTTTTTTTTTTCCAGCTTGAATTTCAGGTTATTATCTTAAATAACAGTTCACAAAAGGTCCACATGGTGGGCATGAATGGTTGGTAGATAGATTTCATGCACACACCAGAGGCTTCAGGATATATTTATACTGCATGTCAGTATTCTGCTACTGACATTTCAGTTAACAGTTTATCAGCTTTTCTTCTAATGATAACCACCCAACAATAATGAGGTCAACAAGAGCAGCAGAGTGCCCCTACCATGAAGTATATGACTAACCTACAGTGCATTCCCCCATCAACCCTCACAGAAGATGCAGCAAAGAAAACACAACCTGAGAAGATTCTTGTGCTTGTGCACTTCCTCCTTCAGTATTCTAAAACACAGAAACCACAGGGAACTGCCTGCAGCTTGCCTTGGTCAAAGAGAAGTGCATTTGACATTTTCTAAACACAGCTTTATCCTAATCTGGGAAGGGAAAAGGAGAAAGTTAGTGAACTATGTAGTGGACTGGTAGGCAAGGATGGAGAAAGCAGAATAATCACTGTACTACAGGGAGCAGAGGTGATGGTCCCAGCCCTTGTCCACATGAAGTTTCTTAACTGTGCCCTGAGGCCACATCCCAAAACTCTCATTTGCTCCCCTCATGGGAACAAGGAATGCCAGGATTCTGTAGCACCCAGCTGCCCACTAGCTTATGCTCAAAAGGATCAGGTGGGGCTCAGCTGCAGCCCAACAAGGGCAGAGGAGGATACTTCCAAACCACAGCCTCATTCTAAAGCTCAGGATTACACATGGAGCAGCAATTACACGTATGGGGATGAATCTGTTAGCGTAATTCAGGTGGTAGTATTGAGCACTGAGGGCTTCTCCTTCCTTCCTCTATCTCTCCAACCTCATCTTCAGGTAATGTCAGAGAAGGAAGCACAGAAGAAAAATGGTTTAAAAGTAAATTCCATTACCTGGACAATGCCTCTTCCTTCTGTTTGCGCTAGAGAAAGAGATAAAGGCTGCCCAGTAGCCGCCACACAAGGGAGCTGCTTTCTCTAAGGATAGCTGACACACACAGGCATGGAGCAAGAAAGCTAGTGCAACTTGATCTACGTGGCACCTTTGCAAGACTTTGTTTTGCAGACATTTTTTTAGGTTTTATAGAGCAGCGTATATGTAAGTGCTTCTAGGTTCAATTGCTCACAGAGCCATTAAACAAGATACTCTACACTTCTTCAGAGGTTCCTCTAAATAGCAAATGTATTTGATTCCACCCCACTTCTGAAAAAAAGCTGCTTATCTCCAGTGCCACACCCTCCCACTGCTGCCAAACTGGTCAGCAGGAGCTGCAGCAGCACACAGCTCCTGGGGCCCAACTAGTGCCCAGCTCTGCATTCTATCCAGGGATCAAGTAGGAGTCCCTGACCTGATGCACTTTCCTTAACTAAGAAGTATATAAAGACTTGTTGAGTTTTGTTTTGTTGGTTTTTTTTTTTAAAGTGTGTTTCTAATAGAGTGAAATGTATTTCAAAGTAATAGATACAGAAAAAGGACTCTAAAGAATAAAAACAGAGTAGAATTTAGAAGAAGGTGGATTTCCGGATTGCTCATACAGTAAAGCTTCAATTGGCAGCCCAATTTGATTGCAGAAATATTAAAAAGCCCATCTGTTTTGGTTTTTTTTTTTTGGTCTGCTCACAGTCTGTGCAAATGGACACAACAGCCACAGCACCAGCAAAAAGACATTTTCATGTCAAAGCAAAGAAACCCAGCTACCCACTGGTTGAAGTGCTGAAGCACTCAGATGCTTATTTGTAGCCTTCTTGTACGTGCATGCTGTATCTACAGTTCTATGGAAATCCCCAGACATGGCCAATGCAGCAGAGCCACTGAGAACCAATCTCACATTTTAAAGGCTGCTGCTAGGAAAGCTACACTAATCTCATTTAGCCTTAAGTCTCAGCTTTTTCTTTTTTTTTTTTTTTTTCTTTCCTCCTTTGATTTCTGCTGTGAAACACGTGACTGGATTAAAAAGAAAAGAAAACACCTATTAATGTACCTTCTAAGCCTTCCGATTTTTGCTTTGCAAGTAAAAACGTTCAACCTATGACTCAGTATCGATCAACAAGGTAATTTCCGTAAGTCGACAGAAGTTAACCCCATTCCATTACAGGTCGGTGGCTGCGGTACGGGCCTCGCTTTGGGAACGCAGAGCAGGCAGCCACGGCCTTGAGATGCGCTGGCAAGGGCAGCGCAGCGGCAGCCCCCTCCCCTTCCCTCCCCTGCTCATCTCCGGATGCAGAGCTCGGCCCCCCCCCAGCCAGAGATGGAGCAGAGCTCCACACACTTCATTCCTCCCGCCCGACGGACGCTGCAGATCCGCGCACCTCGCCGTACCGAATTTAGCTATTCAGCGCTAAGCGTCTCCTGCTTAATCCCTCTCCTAATTAATGCCAGAGCTGATTTAAGCCCCGCAATTACCTCGCAGGCTCCGACCCGCGCTCGAGTCACGCTGCAGACCGGCTCCGACCTGTTCTGCCGCTGCCAACCATTCTCCCCATTATTTCCGAGGCGGACCATCGAGCACGGATCCGAGCACGGCCTACCGGCTCCATATCGCGCCGTCCTCCGACAAAGGCCGCGCGGCGGCTCCGCGGCTCGGCCCCCCGCCCCGGCCCCCCGCCCCGGCCCCCCGCCCCGGCCCCCCGCCCCGGCCCCCCGCCCGCCTTCCCTCCCCGCCGGCCCTTACCTCGGGGGCTGCTGTCCGGCAGATAGGGCGGCGCGGTGGGGGTGACATTGCCGGAGCTGGGCGCGGAGAGCAGCGGGGAGCGTTCGTCCACCCCCTCGGCAGCCATGGCTGCGGCTGGAAGGGCCCTCCCCGCTGCCGGGCTGGCGGCGTGCCGCGCGGCGGAGAAGGCGGGAGGGGCGGCCGGGCCGAGCGGCGGCCGTGAAGGAGCGCAGAGGAAGGGGCTGGGATGAATGGGACGCGGCGACGAGAGGGGCGGGGGCTGAGGCGGCCGGGCCTGCCTCCGCCCGGCCTCTCGCGCGGGCTAATAAGCGGGGCAGGCCGCGGAAGAGAGGAGGGGACCGGCAGTTCTTCGGGCGAGCTGCGGTGCTGCGGGGACTGCAGCCGTTGCCGGGTTCGGGACTGCAACGCCGCCGAGGGACGGCCTGGGGGTCCCGGCTGCGTTCGGCCCCTTGCAAGTTGCACAGCGAGGGGCGCCGAGGGCGGGGAGGCGTCGGGAAGAGAAACGTAACGCTCTGTGACAATAAATAAATAAATAGTTTTTTCTCCAAAAAGTATTTCTGCGTTATCCTTTTTTTTTTTTTTTTTTTTTTTGTGAAGTGTTGCGGTTGTTCTGAACGTCCACATCAGAGAAGGCCGGGGAAGCGTTACGGTGGGTTGTGAGCTGCCCTTCTGACGAGCAGCGAAGGGCTTGAGGCGGGGCCCGCTGAGGTGCGAAAATGGTGGTAGCCACCAAAGCTACTTAAAACGTGAGGAGATTAATCTACGTGCTGTAAAACCGGCTGCTCTGCTGGGCAACATTCCCTTGTGTCACCCTGAAGATACAGGGACTGAATTTCTACCCTCCCGAAAGCCCATTCTGGCACCATCTGGAAGACACAGGCAATGAAGAGGGAGTATCCTTTCCTGATGGATTTCTCAGCCTATATTGAGACAGGACAGATGTTTGTCTCCCAGGCGTCATGTTGATCCGCTGTCCAAAGGGCAGAGACTGCCAGGCTCTGATAACACAAGTAGATAAACAGTACTTGATACAAAATCAGGCTCTAGTTGTGGCTGCCAAGTGCCACCCCACATCCCGACCACACTGGTACCCCAAACTAATCCACTTCTTGAAGCACGTTATGTGGAAAGCTTTTGGATGTTTTCATAAGAATTTGGTAACGAACCACAATTGAAAAACTTTTATCAGATGAGACTGAGATTTCACTAGCTGATCATGTTTCTTTGGTAACATAATTTATAAGATAAAATAATATCACATCATTTGAAAACTCTCCCTGGAAGCAGTTTTACACACTAGAATTTTGGTATTGAAACTTACACATAAACTGATGAATCTGAAAGTAAGAGAAATAATCAAGACTGATGTATTTATAGGATTTAAGTGCTTAATTTTTACCTTGATAACCAGAATATGGAAATAATAAGCTATGGTGATATTGCAACTAGAAAACAATGTTTTCAAATCTGAATGTTTCTGAAAAGGAAAATGGTTCTGTTAATGTTTAAATACCAATCTTTCTTACTTGTGACAATATCGCACTTTTAAATGTCATTGTTTCATGCAGGAATAAACTGTGAATCTGAGCTAGCTCTGATCTTACCACATAAGGAATAACACACTACAAAGCAGCTGGTTGCTACACTGTCTGCATCTTGCAGGAAAAGCGGTCACGTCATGTTAACCTGCTCTTCTTATCAGTGTGGTTACTGACTTGGAATATGGTTTTTTAGTACACATTACACTGAGCTTTCAGCATTCAATCAGCTACAAGGAACTCCTCAGGGAGTCAATACTTAAAGGCTCATTTTTGGTGAGGATTTTAAGAGATTTTTAGGATTTTGAGTTCCCAAATCTGTTGTCTTCCTGAAGAACTGTTAGGTTGCTATTGGCAGGCCCAGTGTAGAGCTTAATAAATGTACCTCAGAGTATGTCTTTAGAGCATCTTAAGCCCATGAACTTGCTATCATATGCCCAGTTTTTAACAAAAACAGAAGCATAGGCTTTATTTTGGAGTCCTAATACAGAAGCTGGCATTTATGACCAGGTTTCTTTATAATTTTTCTTGTTTAGGGAAAGATAGAAAGCTGTCAACTGGGCAGCACTGAGTTAACCAGTCAATAGCCAGTTCATCCTACTGCACTTATAGAAAACTGCCTCTGTGGGACCTCTTCCCTGAACGGATGTTCTGCACCTCAGAAGAAGGCTGAAAGCCCTAAGGCCACCCCCAGCTGCCCAGAGGGAGAGCTGTGTTGTGCCTCTGAGTGACAGCTCACGTCTGCACATACAGGTGAGAATTATTAAGCACCTCACCTCGCTGACCTGCTCTTTGAAATATGATTGTTGTCTAAATAACTACCTACTCTGGATTTAAAAAACAAAACAACAAGCAACCACAACAAAACAAAAAACCTCTAGCTCTTGTGATTATCAAAGACCTTTAAACCTTTTAGTCACCTGAGCTGCTAAGCAGTCTGAATAGCAGAAAATAGGTAATAGCTCTGTTTTTCATTATTTTGAGTGCATGCAGCTAAAAATATGCAAGTGTTGTCTCCTAGTGTGTGTGTAGATTTGCTAACAGCCTGCAGTCTCCAAGTGAAGGTAGGTGGACCCAACTAGTAACAAGAGAAGGTACCAAACGCTGTACAGTCAAGCAATATGATATGGCAGGCTAGTAACAAGCATTCTATGGATGTTACCTAGTCTGTAACAAGAAGAATTCAAACACTGAATAAATTCTTAATTCCATTGTTTCATTACACCACTGTGTACCTTTTCTTCTATTGAAATCCTGCCTTGTTTGATGAGTGGGATGCTCTCCCCTGAGCAGCCTCACTCTTGGCTACCCAGAGGATGGGTCATCACTTGAGTTCTGTGCCAGAGCATCACAAGCACAAGCTCACAAGCATGTTTTTCTGCCCTGGGCCTCATTGCCCCTTGGCTCTTTTGACCTGTGTGTCATGCTGCATCCATATCCATGTGTGCCTCAGGGCTGTATTGTGTTCATGTTGCCAGTGAATCTTGAAGGTCCTCAGAAGTAAAGGCTGAGTGATAGACTCTGGCTTCAACAGATTCTTAGTTTCGCAGGGGTTTATGGACTGAAACAACCATTTTGGAATACTTGCATATCTGCTAGTAATATCAGCTAATAACAAACGGAATTTATTCTATGAACCAGGAGGCTATTTCTGCATTCGAAATTAATCACAGTGAAGTATTTTAGATATAAGATTTGAGAGATACATTGCCTCCATAAGTGCAGGTAAGCTGAAAAACATGCTACTAGAGCTCTGACAATTGTACAGGCAAATGAACCAATCTCTGAGAACAACCTTACGAAATGTTTCTCAAGGTGCCTTCATCACTGTCATGGAATTAAATCACACATGTACCCCTGCATCCTGCCCCTAAGTTCTTCTGTATTGAATGAGCAAGGGCAGAACAAGACACATCAGTTACTAACAAGGGTTAAATTAAATACAGACATAACATTAAAAGGGCACAGCATATATTTTTGCTACAGTTTTTACTGATTTCCCAGACTCGGTGCGGCTGTTTGAGAAGTGAGGTAATTAACTAGTTTTATTTTAGTTTATTTTGAAAATATTAACATCCTCAGTGGTTATTTTGTTTTCTATTTTCGAAGCAAAAAAAAAATTCAAATTAATTCAGTATGAGAAAAAAAATCATTGCAAATGTTGAAGCTCGTTATCAAGTGCAAAAGTATTTGTGTGTCAGTATTGGAGACAACTACAACTCTGTTAATTCTGCCTTCTGAATAAGTACTAAATGCAAAACATATTGTATGGAGCTTATTCGTGTTCTACTGATTTTTTTTTTAGGTAACTTTAAATTTGTATGCTATATTTAAGAACAAATAACATATTTAGGAATTCAATACATTTAAGATATATATTTAAGAAAGAAAATAGTTAACTTTTACATGTCTATTGCTCTTATTTTCATAGTAATGCTGAGAGACTGCAAGCCAAAATCTATTGTGACAGGAGCTGTTCAAAAACCTCAGCTTAAATGCTTTTGTTTAAGGAAAAAAAAAAAAAAAAGAATTTGTGTGTCATGCATATTTGCATATCTCACTGGTATTATAAGAAAAGGAATACAGTGCTTCTCAGATCCAGGCACAGGATCTGTTTGCTAGGCTAAAGAACAAGAAGGAAGATCTGGGATTGTTAGTTTCACACATGACCAATCTCCAGACCCCTCCATGGTCTCAGCTCAGTTTTCACAAATAATCAAAGAAGGCACAAATGAAACTTGTATTATACATTTTAACCTTTGTATGATAAAATTGTACTTAAGGATGGCTGAAAATAATTACAAGCCTGTCCTGTGCTGGTTTTGATGCAGAGTAAGGCAGTAAAAAAGAACAATAAAAATCTGCTGTAATTTGCTTGCAGGACTTATGTCAATTCAAATCGTTTTTGAAGGATATTACTATGATATCTGGCTAAGTGAATTTCTAGATTTCATAAATTGGCCATGCTGGGAAGGAGATAAACTGTGGAACTGGATCTTTCTGATACTGTTTTCTGTGCCACTGTATTAATGTTTCTTTTCCTACACTACTGAAATAAAATTTCTCCTGCTATTTGGCAAGACTATTGAATAAAGATAAAAGCAGCCACGCTTATTGTTATATTTTCCCAGGTCTGCTACATTAGGAAGAGAGTGAGAAAGAAGAAGACCCAGCCTATTTTTCCAGACTGTTATACAGAGCAGTGCCCTGCAGCAGCATGTATAGGGTCCACAAAACCCTCTCATCATTTTAATTTACAGAGGTTTCCTGCAACTGCAAGAGTAAGTCTTTAAGATAAGATTTTATACTGTACGTTGTCTGAGAACTGTAATAACATTACTCTGTGTAGTATGAAATACAGGACAGCATTATTAATAACAGTTATAAAAATAGCTAACTATAGGTTTTTACATATGGTTTCAGGTAAGGTACAGAACATGAGAACTATGATAAACTATACAGGATGCTGGTGGAGAGAATGTCTCTTGCTGTTCTTTGTGTAGTGAAACAACCATTCTTATTCAGTATTCTAATCTCTGATGTCCTGTGATACATTTGGAACTTGGCATTGGCATGATAACCTCTGAAACCATTAGTTGGGATGTTTATTCATTTTTTTTCTTGTTTCTTTTAATTTATGTCTCTCTCTCTCTCTCTCATTTATTCATATATAAAAAGTATACAAGCACCATGATAATGGAAACATCATGCAAGTCTGTGTTTATCAGTACTTGGAATAGGGTTGATTCCTCTCCATATAGCAGAAATAAGAATGTCTATAGAGAATAGGATTTAAATGTGAGACTCATAAGCACAGAAGAATTGTATCTCTAGTCCCATCAACATGGTTGTGGGATAAATCACCCGCCCACTAGAAAACACAGACACAGAACATTATTTGGTGGAGTGATGACTCAAGAAGTTGGCGGCAGCAAACGGTGCAGAAAGTGGTTGTTGTTTTCAACCTGCTCCTTCACACCTACAAATGCAGGACTACTGGCACATAGAGCAGCAGGAAGAGTCATAATCACTGCAGTCAAGCATTCTGCATGTTGCTTCTGTTCCCAGAAATGATGGACAGAATTTAGCCACTGATTCTAAAAGCCTATTTTTGGTGACTTTTTGTCCCATATGCTTTACTTCTGTCACTACAGAGCACTCATGCAAATTTATGTATGGAGTCTGCTGTTACAAAGGTACAATTTATTGGCCTGCATTAATTTTACAGACAGAATTTAACTGTGACAGACAGAAATTACCATGGTAAAGACATCTTAATTTACACAAAGGAGACCTCTTCTTTTATTCCTAACTAGAATTGCAGTTCTTGTAGAGCTTATTATTATTATGTGTTCTTGATTGAACATCTGTCACTTCTTTTAGTCTTGGTGCTATTCTAGCTAACCATATTTTTAGAACAATGGAGGAATTTTCTGTCCCAATTCTGAAGCAGTTCATGTTGGAAAATATAATCTTGATTGGCAAGAAAATTGTTGATGTGATTAAATTTTTTTCCAGCCCAGTTTCATATCAGCACATTACCATAACTGCTAAGCTCCTTCTTGGTCATCTTGTAGACACTAGCTGCTTTCAAAAATCTTAATTTAATATATTCACTTCCCCCTAGTCACAGTGCATATACTCAAGATTCCTTCGTTTATTATCTATCAGATGTTTCAATTCAATCAATGCCAATAGATCCCTTCCTTCTGTTAGAAAACATTCCATTCGTTTAGTGTCTTGTCAGATGTTACTCTATGGTTGCTTTTGAGTAAGCTTTTAATTCCTTTAATTTATACTTTCTTTTGTCTTCTTGAATGGGTGGATATTACAGAGTGTGCTTTTTTATATACTTCTAGATTTGAAGATGCTTCTACATTTTAGTTTATATATGATTTTCACTCTATCATTGATTTTTGGTTGGGTGGGTTGGGAGGAACAAGAGGACGGGTAGATTACTTTTCTAGCCAGAAACACATCTAAGTCAATGGCTAGGTGTGTGAAATTCAAGAAAAACTGTTGAAGATCTAAAATGACTCCTGGTGTTTCAATAGATGGCACTCTGCTCTAAGGAGGAATGGAGTCGCTGTACATTTGTGGTGCTAGCTAGAGATTAAGTATAAAGAGGTAAGCTTAAAATTGAAGTGAGGGTTATGATGTCTTTAGATCATGAGGTATCCCATGACACATATCACAAGAATAACAGCATCTTTGTGAAACTCCACTTTGGTTAATTATTCGTCTAACTTGAATTCCCTCTGCCATTTCAGTCTCAAAGAGCATTCTTCATTTTCAACCAAAACTTGTTTCACACAACATTTTAATTAAAGGCTTACTGCATTTCAGGAGTGGATGGATTAACATAAATGAGTATATGATTTTCCAGGCCAAAACAATCAGAGTAATAATGCCTGTTACTATGTGAGTATTGATACCTATTCTAAGTACTGTCTCTCTGATGACCTAATGCTTAATAGGTTCATGACAGTATTTTAAGTTCTACTGCAAAGGCTGCTGTGCACACAGAATCATAGAATCATAGAATGATAGAATCCTTAGAGTTGGAAGGGACCTCTGAGGGCCATCTAGTCCAACTTCCCTGCAATGAACAGGGACACAACATCTAGATCAGGTTCCCCAGAGCCTTATTCAGTCTCACTTTGAAAGTTTCAAAGGCGACTTTCATCACTTACATTAACCACATCTCTGGGCAACTTGTTCCAGTGCCTTACTATCTTCACTATAAAAGATTTTTTCTTTTGATCTAACCTAAATTTATCCTCTCTGAGCTTGAAACCACTTCCCCTTGTTCTGTTACCACAGACCCTGCTAAAGAGTCTGTCCCCTTCTTTCCTGTAGCTCCCCTTTAGATACTGAAAGGCTACTTTCAAGTCTTCCTGGAGCCTTCTTTTCTCCAGGCTGAACAGCCCCAGCTATCTCAGCCTGTCCTCATAAGAGAGGTGTTTCATTCCATAGGACATTTTTGTGGCCCTTCCTTGGATGCACTCCAACAAATCTATGTCTCTTCTGTACTGAGTACTTCAGGTGAGATCTCACCAGCACAGAGTAGAAGGGCAAGATCACCTCCCTTGCCCTGCTGGCCACGCTTCTTTGGATGCAGCCCAAGATATGGTTGGCTTTTTTGGCTGTGAGGGCACATTGCTGCCTCATGTCCAGCCTTGCATTTGGATTTGTTGAATCTCATGAGGTTCACCTGGGCCCACTGCTCAACTGTCTAGGTTCCCCTGGATGCCATCCCAACCTTCTGGTGTGTTGATCACACCACACAGCTTGGTGTCATCAGCAAACTTGCTGAGGGTGCACTCAATCCCACTATCAGTGTAACTGATATAGATATTAAAGACAATTGGCCTCAGCACCAACCCCTGAGGGACACCACTTGTCACCAGTCTCCATCCAGATGTTGAGCCACTGACTACCACTCTCTGGACTTGATCATATATGGATTGTATGGATTGAAATGGCATCAAACTTAATTGCAGTTATTAACATAATGCTCGTACATGAAGATAATGCTCGTGTCATCGAGACTATTCACATTTAGCTGGCAGTCTTTGAATCACTAGAACTTTGGATGTAAACATTTGAAATCAGGCCGGGGAAGTGAAAATGCTGGTGATGGCCCTTCTCCAAGATAAGCTCTATGACTGGGAGCTGCCAAAAGAGATGCTGCTGAAGGAATGTGATCAAATGAAAACCTTAAAGAGCATTGGGTGCCTAGAGCATGGCTCTCTTAGGGTTCCAGGTTCAGGGGGTTAGGAAGGCTTCACATTACTTGATATGTGTTTGTATGAAGTGGAGACTGAGTTTACTGTGAATACCCAGAAATTATACTTGCATGTTTGCAACTAAATACTGGCTCCATCTACATCTACATAACCTCTTTTCATAAGGAAATCATTTATTTATACAAATACAGAATCCTATTGTGTGTATCTCAGCATGTGATGCCAGGGTGGCAGTAACTAGTCTAATCACATCCACCAATAAGAAGGAAATTGTAATTAACTGCAAAACGTAGCAGCATTAGAAGCCTGGAGGGACTCCAGCTGCTAGAAAGCTGAATTTCCATCTCTAAGAATAATGGATTATTTTTTGATCTCTAACTAGATGTTATCAGTGTAGGAAAAGTGAAAACATAGGTTATTAAGGGAAAAGAATTGAGAAGTGAGTGATTTGCAAGGACTAATACCTGAACACTAGAGAAGCTGATGAAGGCCTGATGAGTTCAATGCCATAAAATCATGCATAGGCAGAGCATTTCTTGCATGAAGCCAAGAGTTGCAGAGATGTGTCTTGAAGGAGCTGAGATTTCCAGGGAATCAAAATCAGAATTGCTCAACATCTAAAGCTGAGCAAGGGCACAGGCTGAAGGAATGTGTTAGGTAGAAACATACCAGAAAAATCATGGTACAGTACATACATTGATGAATGCATGAAGTATTGAAGGAAAATTGTTCAGTACTTGGAGACCAGAGCAAAAAGAAAAAAAAAAGAAAAAAAAGAAAAAAGAAAAGTACTTTCTCCATGTTCCAGTGGCATGATATTGATACACTGCCAACAGCTATATATTACTGCCTAGCAGTGACACATATGGTGGATGATACCTCTAGGCACACTGTAAATATGTGATCAGATCACAGCTGAGGAAGTTATTGGTGAGCAAATTCAATTATAGACGATGCTAATAAGAGAGTCAAGGACTATGCTGTAGATGCAGTGGTTGCTCAAGAATATCACCACTAGATGGTACAAAGAGCAAGAAAAACTTTCAAAATAGATTCACCAGCATGCTAATACCTTCACTTGTGATACTTCAAACAAACCAACAAAGCATGAACAAAGCAGACTAAGATAGGCCATAAAAAATAATTCTAAAAATGGACAGTTTTCAACAATGATGCTAGAGAAGGCTGTAGTGAGTGATGACTAATGTGAGCAATAAGTGATTTTGTTTAGAGTGGTCAATGAATACATATGGCAAATTTAAGAGCTGACGTCAGCTGCCATGGATAAAGTTGATCTCTCATGTCTGCAAAGATGCAGAGCCCTCTACTGACTGTATGGATACTCACTTGACATGGAATAGTGTAAAGCATGCTAATATTACCATGATCTTCAACAGAAGAATAATATACAATTTTTTTATAGAAATCCCACTATTATCCTTAGGAAGGTCAAAACTGAGGTGCGAGCTACTTATTCCTATCAACTGACCAGTGTTGAGATTGATGGGAAAAGATACAGGATGTATAACAAGGAGAAAGAATGTAAAATGGTACAATTAGGGTTACAACTGAATAGGAAAAAAAAATCCTTCTTACAAACAAGTTTCAAGATCCATACAATTGAAAATGGTGCAATAAGGTGAGTGTAACTTTTATTGCAGCATCTTTAAAGTAGCTTTCCTAGTGAAGAGCTAATACATATGCAGCCTTTGCACATAGTTACTCAGCAGATAGCACATGAAAAGTTTCCCATAATCTCTTCATCTGGAAAAAAGAAAAACGAGAAAAAGAAAAAAAGAAAAAAAAAAGCACAAGAGAGTTATTCCAGTGTATCTCTGCAAAAGTTCTTTCAGTATGCAAGTGTTGGGACCCAATGGCCCAATTTCCATGTGATTTTGCTCATCAGGTTACTTCCTTAAATTATAAAATTTAGTTCTCTCCCTATGGAGCTGGAAGATGTTGCATTCTGCTCCTATTGCATATAGTATTACAGCTATTAGGGAAAGTTTCAATTTCACTTTTTACCTGCAGGCAACTATCACAGTTCCAGCCAGTCTGCCTTCTTTCCATAATCCCTCCCAGATGACCTACTATATCATTTGAGCTCTCTATTATGCTATCTATTATAGATCACAAAAAATGTTGCTTCCGTATGAAATTTATAACATCTATGTTCTCTGATATATCCTTATATGAAAGTGCTATTGTATCATCTCTGGGCATGTTACTAGAACAGATGGCTAACCAAGAACGTAAACAACTCTTCAGTGTGTTTGGAGAGCATGCTCTTGGAAGTTGAGGACAGACACTGGAGTCAGACAGAGACTGATTCAGAGTTCAGGATTTCCAAGGAAGTGGAAAATGCAGTTCTGGGACAGATCCAAGTCCTCAAAAATAAAATAAAATAAAAATAACTCCTCATTAAAACAACAACAGTGAAGGAGTAACAGCAGTTGTTTTTGTAAGTATTGCTTTCTTTAGGTATGAAAAAGGATTTTATTTATTTATTTTTGTGAAATGCATAATAAGATGAATAGATGTAGGCATCAGCTTTATTTATTGCTTTGACTTTGAGAAAACTGCTGGATTCTTTTTTTTCCTTCCATAGGATTATGCTGACATTAGACAGCAAAGGTATGCAGAGCTTTGGCAGGTGCTTATTAATAGATGTTATAAATCCAGAGATAAAACTTCACGAAGCAATTTCAGGGAAAGATTGAAAGGTGGCTGATGTTGTGCCAACACTAGTTTGAAATACTGGAAGTAGTACTTTCGGTCTTGCAGCTCCATAGTCATAATATATAACTCTATGATTCTTCTGACCTATTCTCTTTTTTACCAAGCACTGTATCCTCCATATGCTCTGCACCTTTTCAAATAATTAAACTGTCCTTATTGTTTAATCATATGTTGCTTTTTTCCACCTCATCAGTCTCCACAATTCAGTCATAACTCACTCCCTGTAGAGGCTGTTCATTCTAACAGACTGGAAGAGCAAACAAAAGTCTGTTGCCAAACTCATCAACTACTTAATCAACTCTTTGTTTGTAAATGCTGAACACAGGGTGATAGTTTTCTTTGGAGTGAGCACAAAAACATTTCTGCATGTCAGTCAGTATTTGTGTATTTGTGCAGCCTACTCTCCTTGGAATCGCACTGAAGAGTTTTGGAGTTTATCCATCTGATTTGTAAATCTCTTTTAACTATTTCATTGCCCTGGTATTGTTTTTCCACTCCAGGTCCTTATCCTGTTTTGTCCCTCTGTCTTCCATGTACATGATTCCTTAATCCTGTTCATTCAGTTCATCTTCGTTTTATCTTGCAGCCTTGCTTCTTGCCAGAGCTATTTCCCTACTCCACCTACTACAAGTAGGGATCAGTGATTCCCTGTCACCTTATACTACTAACCTTAGTCCCATTGTTCATCCTCTACTTTAAAATTTCCCTCTCTCTATCAAACACACCTTCTCCAGTTTCTCTCCCATTTCTGTACTAGGTTCTAGACCTTCCATCCTCTTCTCACAGCCATGATCTTGATGTCCAACTACCTCCTCACTAGGCCAATGCTACCTTCACAGTTTCCCTGTCTCTTCCCCTTGTCTGGGCCTCCAGACTCCTTTTCTGACTTCTCTTCCTTGTCCTTATGGCACTTAAAGCTGGAAAGTTGCATTTCTTTCTTCCTTGGCTACCTGGCATATGAGAGTATGAGAGGTGGGCTCCAGTACTCAGCCCCATAGAGAGTAACTGTAGACAGGCCTTGCAGGTAGAGCTCAGGTTTGCCTGTCCTTCAGCTCTAGGCAGAACGTGCTTCTCCAATCTGCAGGACACCTTCATGCTTTGCTAGAGCAGCATGAGGGGCTCTGACACAATCTGAGAATAAACATTTTCAGGCAAGCTTCCTACTATACATATTCACAATAAAAAAACATTTTTGAAAACATAGCTAGTTAAGAATCTATTCTGGTAGTTTCTTCATTCTTGGGCTCAAACATTAAACTAAGCAAGCCAAACACGAAAGTGTGCTTTGTGCTGCTTTGTAAGTGAAGGTTCTACTTACAGATCTAAAGATGTGAAAGTCTTTATACACATCAGATGGGATTTAAAACTATTCACAGACCACCAGCATTTAGTATTGTCACCCAGACAGTTTATTCTTGAATCTCCTTTGTCCCCCTCATTGCTGTTATCAGGTGTGTATGTAGGTTCTCTGCTCAGCCATCTCAGCTGTTTGTCTGATGTAGACAGATATTTCAGAGTTGTGACAGTAATGGAGAGAATCAGACAGCAGTTTGTATATTGGACACCTCTGGTCTGAAGGAAGGTGTTAAATGTATTTTCTCTATATATGGAATTATATTGCACTAATTACAGTATGCATTTTGAATAACGTATGTGTACACATAGATTGCAGTTTTAGCTGGAGTTCCTACTACTGAATGATATTTGGACAGTCTTAGGGATTGCAATAATTGTCTGGTAACACTTTCTAGCAGTTTAAGGAGTACCTAGGGTCCCTCTTTTGTTCCCTTTCATTATCATCAAGTCTTGGAAGATTATTAGATCATTGGGAAAAAAAATGTATGCTTACGTTGAGACATTCTCTTTCATTGCTCTATAGCCATAACAGACAGCATTTGGAAATTCCACAGTCTAGATAGGAAATAACTGTCACTGTGAAAATTGCTTCAGCTTCAAGGAGTTTAGCAGAGCATGGATTGTTGATTAAGGTTCTTGCCAAGACTATACCAGCAAAATTTGATAACATCCAATGCTAGCCCCATGAAACCTGATTCACTCTCTGGATAAATGGTTGTTAGTACTGGAAGCCCCAAGCATCTAATTTTGAAACCTTTTTCTGCTGAAATGAAGGGTAAAAAGTTGCAGTTGAGTTGTTTTTTTTAATTATTATTTCTGACAACTTAGTATGCATTGAAGTCACTTCCTGTCAAACACAGGTTGCATCCAGACTTATAGGTTTTCATGAAAACTCTCCATTCTAACTGCTGAGCTAACTGACATTTACAGAGCCTGGCAAAACTTTGCTACCACTAACACACACCACTTTTCAATAGCAATCTTCATAGAATTTGCAAAGAAATCTGTGACTCTTTTTACACTTTCTAGTTCAACAGATAGAAAAGGTAAATAAATTTGGTTTTGTGAGCATTAAAATGTTAAATTCAGAAATAAGCCCCATTATTTTGTTTAATTGTATATATATATTGTTTTATATATAAATATATATATAGTAATAAATGTAACTGATTACTGATAGGATTTGTATTAGGTCTTGACACTTAGAATCACAGCATCATTTAGGTCGGAAAAGACCCTTCAGATCATTGAGTCCAACCATCATGTAACACTACAAAGTCCACCACTAAACCATGTCCCCAGGTGCCACATCCACAAGTCTCTTAAATATCTGCAGGGCTGGCAATTCCACCACTTCCCTGGACAGCCCATTCCAATGCCTGAGCACTCTTTCCATGAAGGAATTCTTCCTGATATCCCACGTAAACTTCTTCCCTTACTGCAACCTCCTTTCAGAGTTATAGAGTGATGAGGTCTCTCCTCAAACTCCTTTCCTCCAGATAAAACAACCCCAGTTTCCTCACATTCCAGTCCTTACATCTCATTTTCTAGTTCCTTCACCAGCTTTGTTGCTCCTCCCTCCACGTGTTCTAACAATTCAGTGTCCCTCTGGTAGTGAGGGGCCCCAAACTGAACACAGTATTTGAGGTGTGGTCTCAACGGTTTTGAGTACAGAGGGACAATCACTTGCCTAGTCCTGCTGCAACTCTCTTCCTATTGCAGCCCAGGATGCATTGGCCTTCTTGGCCACTTGGGCACACTGCTGGCTCAAATTTAACTGGCTGAAGACCAGCATGCACAGGGCTATACTTGTCAGAATGGTGTTGATAAGCTATTAGAAAACAGCTTCATGGATGAGTGATTTTAGGTACAGGTATCCTGTGACTAAAATTTGTTTGCACTGTTTCCAGAAAACATAACTTTGTCAGTACTCTGATCCATGGCTGGCATTTTTAAGGTAGAAGGTTGACATTTTCAATCTAAGCATCTTAATGTGCATGTATGCCATGTTAGATTTTGGAAGCAAATAAGAATATGCTTCATTCTGTGGAGGCTTTAGTGCAATTTAATGTATACTTAATTCACATAGAATAATTGCAAACCTTACTACAATCTGATTTTATGGCACTGAGTAAAGGAAAATATAACTATTTCTGATTCAGTATCTCAGATCATGATTGACTGCTTACATACTACATGAGTCAGAAAACTCAATAAGACCTCATTAAAACAATAAAGCCACTTGAAGAGTTTTGTGTATGGCTGCAACTAGTCTGTAATTTATTTTAATGCCCAATGAGCAAGGAACATCTTGGAGATAACAGA
Organism: Tympanuchus pallidicinctus; assembly: GCF_026119805.1. Classification (NCBI taxonomy): domain Eukaryota; kingdom Metazoa; phylum Chordata; class Aves; order Galliformes; family Phasianidae; genus Tympanuchus; species Tympanuchus pallidicinctus. The sequence goes on from NW_026294769.1 coordinate 52,190,971, forward strand.
GGGAAATGAGATAACATATATACCTAAAAGTAGTAATGCAGCCCCTTTGCTCAACCAATTTTTTATATACCACTTAGCTGGAGTAAGATTTGGATGCTCTTTACTGCTGTCATGAAAACTGTCTGCTACACAGCATTAACTTACTGGTTTTGGCACTGAAGAAGCAACTGAGATTTTCCTAGTACCAGAAGTACCACACATCCTACTCTGATTTCTTTATAAAGTACTACTGAACAAAAGACCTTCCTGAACCACTGGGAAGAAGATACTCTACAATACAATAAATATGAAATAAAGAGAACATAACAGCTGATAAAGTCAGTGTCCTAGTCAGATGTTATCAAAGGTAACCCCTCAGTCACTGATTTCAGTGATTATTTTGTCAACACTGAGATACATTTCAAAACTGCCCCCTAATCCTGAAAATGTCTATTATGACAGTATGCAAAGCACAAATCATCATATAGTTGTCATTGACTTGGATGGGAAAATCGAGTTTCTCTTTATGAAAAAGATTAATAAAGTTGTAGGTTTCTCTAGGCCCATTATGATAATCCATGATTTCTTCGTATTCTGAGAGAATTTAAGAAGCATTTTTTGCATGGAGCCAGTTGAGGTAATCTTATCTATTAAGAAGCACTCACAAGTCTTGATTTAAAGACTTGTGTGACAGTGAACCTATCATATCCTGAAGTGTTCCACAGTTAGCACAGTTAGTTACCTGAGATATTCGTTCTCTCTCTTTTTTTGTAATTTCAGCTTTTAGTCAACGGATTTTATTAGGAGTTTGCTGTTAAACTACACTTTTTGCCCAGAAATTGTAATTAGTCAAACTAAACTTAGTCACAGTAAGGCTTTATTTAAGCATTTGATTTATGTGTCAGAGAGGAAAAAGGGATAGATTTTTTTTTTTTTGGGGGGGGGGGGGGGGGGTGAGAGGGGAGGCATGTACATAATCCTGTTGTACTTGGTCCTGAAGACATCCTTGAGAAGCCAGGAATTCTGGAGCAAGCAGGCATGGTACATCAGTGCCCTTGGCACAGACAGGGAGAGCAGTGGCACACAAACAGCCCTGGCAATCCCACAGAGACATCATGACTGCAGATCCCATGATGTCAGTTTCCAGAAATTCAGAATTTAGTCCCCTTAAAATGTGTTTTCTAGACAGCTTGCAGTCCTTGCTCTCTGCCCCTAAGCTATAAGTATGCTTTGTGATCATGGAGAGCCTTACTTTCTCAGGTCTCATCAAATGCCTTCTGTTGTTTGGTTGTTTTTCTCTTGCTTAGTTACTGCTGCTGCTTTTCTTTGGTATGCTCTGAGGAGTCTTTCTCATAGCTTGCGATGTGTTTTTTCAATGATTTGTTCACACTTTTGCATCTTCTATTTTCATCCTGTTCTGGTATTTTCAAGGCCTTTGTAGCTATCCCACATTACAGTCCACAATAGATGTCTGGTACCAACCACCAGTTCAAAGAACAGGTTCTCACAACAGGCTGATAACCAACCTAACAGGTCAGGATTGAGGCCTTGAGAAGTTAGAAATAAGCCTGCTAGCCATGGCAATGCTCTTCTTAATTATTCTCATTTATTCTGTTGCATGGCAGTAAAGGAATTAGCTCTCCTATGCTCAATGGAGGGTCCCAAATCCTACATAATCTTGACTTCAGTTGTGCTGAGAGGTGTTCAAATAAGGGTGACATATTATACAATCACAGAGTCATTAAGGCTGAAAAAGGCCACTAAGATCATGTAGTCCAATCACTGACCCATCAACACCACGCTCACTAAACCGTGTCCCTTAGTGCCATGTCTACACCTCTCTTGAACACCTCCAGGGACAGTGACCCCCACCACTTCCCTGCGCAGCCTGTTCCAATACCTCACTACTCTTTCTGAGAGGAAATTTTTCCCAGTGTCCAACTTAAGCCTCCTCTCGTGCAACTTAAGGCTATCTCATGCTATCACTGTTACCTGGGAGAAGAGGCTAACCCACACCTCGCCACAACCTCCTTGTTGTAGAGAAGGCAGTTGTAGAGAACAATAGGGTCTTCCCTGAGCCTCCTCTTCTCCAGAGTGAAAAATCCCAGCTCCCTCAGCCACTCTCCATAAGACTTGTGCTTCAGACCCCTCCTCAGTTTCACTGTTAGTGTTGTTGCAGTGTGACAGCTGGCAGCACAGGGGCAGTCTGACACAACGGCATCTGACACAGAAGTGCGTAAGAAGCAAAGTGTGGGACTGAGCTTCTACATGGAAAAAATGGCACTATTGACATTCACTGATTCTTGCTGAACGTTGATGGAGACCACACAGTGGATACGAGCACAGTGAGGCAGTGAGCAGTGAAGTTTCTGCAGCAGTGCCAACAACACCGGTCACTTCCACTGGAGCAGATCTTCAGGAGACAGCAGGCAGGCTACTGTTCGTTGCTGGTGAAAATGCACAGCTAATGGCGGCAACTGTGCTGACAAATAGTGTTTTGTGGCTGAGAGTTTGCTCTATCAAACAGCACGATTGTATATGTAGCGCTCTTTGTATCTGCTGAAGTTTCCATGGAAATAAATAGGAAGCATTATTTTCAGAGCGAGCTATGTCCTTCTTTCCGTTTCTAAAGACAGTCCCATAGGCAGCCTTGGATCAGATAGGTCTTTCGAGCAAGCCACTCCGCAGGTGTTTTTGCCGCGGTGTTTTTGCCGAGGGGGTGCTTCAGCCTTACGATCGATCAGACAGGGACGGCCGTGCGTCTCCCTCACCGTCGTCCTGCGCTCTCACACCGCCCACCAAAGAAACGCTGCCACCGCCGGGCTCAGGGCGCAGAACGCGAGGGCTGCCGAGGCGGGGAGAAGCGGCTCCTCTCAGCGGCGGGGCAGTCCCAGGACACCGGGGCCGCAAACAGCCGATCCCGGAGGCGCCCGAACCCGGAACAACCGAGGCGCCCCAGGCCCGCCGCGGCCCTCCCCGCACTGCGGGCGCGGGTGGAGGGCGGGGCCGGGCGGCGCGGCGCTGCCGGAAGCACGCGGCTCCCGCCGGGGTCGGGGTGAGGGCGTCCGGCGGGCTCGGGCCTGCGGGCGCCCATGGAGGGCTCCGAGGACGAAGAGGCGGAGGCCGGCGGGCCGCTGCAGCAGCTCGTCAAGCGGCAGCGCAGGGAGAAGCGCGAGCTGCAAGGTGAGGAGGGCCGGGAGCAGGGAGCGGCCTGCCCGCTGGGACAGCGCGTGGGGCTCCCTGCAGCGAGAGAGGCCGAAGGGACGGCGGCGGCGGGCGCTTTCTTGCGTTAGCGTGTGTCTCCCGGCCCGGCGTTGTGCTCTTTTCGTTTGTTGTGAAGGGAGACGCGCTTTGGTGAGGCAGTGCAGAAGCGCTTGCCGAAGGGACCCGCATGGCCGCGTGTCATCGCTCACGGCGCGCTGCGGCCTCCGGCCTCGGCCGGCCGCGGTGACGGCGGTCACTGCAGCGCTGCGTCCACATCTCACCGATACGGTGCGGTACCACGGTGTGACTGAGAGATCCTTTAGATGGGTTCTGTTGAGCTGCAACAAAAAAGGTTGACCGTTACCTTTTCGTTAAGCGTTTCCCATTGTTGATATATCGATACGGGCTTTTCCTTATCTGCGTTCTTTGGTATTTAATGAAAGAGATCAATTTTCAGCCTTTAATCAGGAGGTTAGTTTGGCAGTGTATTATTATTATAGGAGCACATTGTTTTGGGATGTATTTTCATCCCTCAGCAGTAGTCAAGAGGTCCTGATAGATGAAAAACATGACATGAGCCTGCAGTGTGTTGTGTGCAATCCAGAAGGTCAACAGTAACCTGTGCTGCATCAAAAGAGGGGTGGCCAGCAGGGACAGGGAGGTTATTGTCCCCCTCTGCTTTGCTCTTGTGAGGCGCCATCTGGAATACTGCGTCCAAGTGTGGACCCTGCAATACAAGAAAGACAGTTGGAGAGGGTCCAGAGAAGGGCCACGAAGATGATCAGGGACTGGAGCACCTCCCCTGTGAAGACAGGCTGAGGGAGCTGGGCTTGTTCAGCATGGAGAAAAGAAAGCTGTGGGGTGACGTCATTGCAGCCTTTCAGTACCTAAAGGGAGCCTACAAACAGGAGGGGAATCAACTCTTTGAAAGGGTTGATAACTGCAGGACGAGGGGAAATGGTTTTAAGTTCAGGGAAGGGAGATTTAGGTTGGATGTCGGGGGAAATTCTTTACAGAGAGAGTGGCGAGGTGCTGGAACAAGCTGCCCAGATTGGTTGCGGATGCCCAGACCCTGGAGGTGTTCAACAAGGCTGGATTGGATGGGGCCCTGGGCAGCCTGGTCTAGCATTAAATGGGGAGGTTGGTGGCCCTGCATGTGGCATGGGGGTTGGAGATTCATGATCCTTGACGTTCCTTCCAACCCTGGCCATTCTGTGATTGTGTGATCTGGAGACCCAAGCACAGGAAAGACATGATGCTGTTGGAACGAGTCCAGAGGAGAGCTGTTAACGTGATCGAGGGCTGTTGGTCTCCTGTGAGGAAAGGCTGAGGGACTTGGGCTTGTTTAGCTTGGAGAAAGCACTGGAGAGACCTCACTGTGGCTTTCCAGTACTTGATGGGTCCTTATAAACAGGAGGGAGAGCGACTTTTTGCATGGGTAGATAGTGATAGAACAAGGAGGTTTTGAACTAGCAGAAAGGAGGTTCAGATTAAATGTGCGGGGGAAGTTTTTCACTGAGAGGGCAATGAGGCCCAGGCACAGCTGCCCAGAGAAGCCTGTGGATGACCCATTCCTGGAGGCATTCAAGGACAGGTTGGATGGAGCCCTGGGCAGCCTGATCTGCTGGGTGGTAGCCTTGCACACAATTCAAGCCTGCTTGAATTACTCCTTCTTGAACCCATTCTGCTTTATATAATAGTAGCGTAGAACACTTCAGTGTCATGATTTCAACTGTTAAAAGAATATATGTAATGTAAAATGCGGTGTGATATGCAGCCTGATATCTGAACTGTTAAAGCATTCTGATGTCTTGAGATATGTAATTTTTTCTTTATGGCTAGCAGTCCTCCTTTAGGCCATGACTGTGGAATTGATGTAACATTTTATCACACTATTTTAACAGCAAAAATTCAAGGCATGAAAAATGCTGTTCCCAAGAATGATAAAAAGAGGCGAAAACAGCTGGCTGAAGAAGTTGCCAAACTAGAGGCAGAACTTGAACAGAAGCACAAGGAAGAATTAAAGCAGCTGAAGGAAACTATGCCCGAGCAGAATAAGGTATATTCCTTAACCTCAGCTGAAGTTGTGTGGATACAATTTGTGTTCAAACTTCTTTAACTTTTTTAAAAATTATAATTAACTAATGTGTAATTTTCTAAAGCATTTCTCCTTTTACTCTCTGTATTTCCCTGTAGTAACTCTTATAATCTTTGGAAAAATCCAGCTGCTATGTTGGTTAAGCAAACGTTGCTGGAAGAAGCATTTACTTGCATTCTTAATGATGAACAGTATTTGGTTTTGCTCTTACAGCTAAGTTAATAGCTCAGGCTAATTAATAAATAGTATGCATTTTTATAGTTCTCGTTACCGTAAGCAGTAGGCTACTCAAGTACTGGACTGGTGAACTTCAGTAGGCAATTGAAAAATGTATTCTGGTTGGTTTTGTGATTCTGGCAACATTATAGGTGACATTCTTTTTTTTGCAAATACATTTCCTGTAGTCATGAGAGTTTTGACCTAAAGGCTGCTGTTAGGCTTTGTTGGCAGTACAACTACTTGAATGTTTCCAGTGTGCTGTGATTAATTTTTTACAGAGGCTTAGTATTATTCCAGTTTAACTGCAGGAAATACTGACGAGTAAACTATATATGAGCATTTAATTAAATAATGTACAGAAATTAACCTATGTTTTAGCAATTACTAAATAAAGTGACTGAAACTCCCATTGCAAACAATTTGCATTCCACAGACTTAATTCTGTATATCCAGTCCTGAAAGAAACCCTTATTTCTAACATGTACTTGAGTTTAAATGCAGTTGATGCAAGCAGGCCTGTTCATATACTTTCTTCTATCTAAATGGCAGTACAGGTTGCAGCTAAATTGGCACATTGGCACAGCATGGTTATCTGTGACTGATGCTATGCTCCATGCTCGTTTGTCTCCTTAAGTGACTTCCTAACTTCGACTTTTTGCTATGTAAATCTTGTAAAGAAACAAACAAAAGCCTGTCTCTGCAGTGCTTTCTGGACACAAATGTTTTCTAACTTAAGGAGGAAGTAAGCAGGTTGGCCTATTGTTTGAAAACAAGAGAGAAAGATCAGTGAAAGACTTTCAGACAAATTGCCTTGTCTGAGAAGAATCTACTGAGATTCCTTTTGAAAACTTTTCAGTTGCGAGCCCTATAACCCTATGCAAACCTTATGTAGTGGTCTTTAATCAGATTCTTAAGCAGGTGTTTAATTCATAAGCATTAAATGTAATGCTTTTTTAGGTTAGTTTCAGTGATTTGTTTCATTTTTGCCAATGAGTTGTCAAAGTACTAGCTAAAGTTCCTGTGGCAATCATAGAGTTCCCTGTGAGGATTTTGGTTTGAGATACCTGTTGGTCTTCTCAGATTTATTTCTTGACTTCTCTATTCAGACCAAAAGTACACCTGTGCTTTCCAGGGCAACATCTGGTTCATACTGTAATGAGATGAGTTTTGACATTCTGTCTTAGAAATGTCAATTCTTGGTCTCTTCCAAGTACTTATTCTTTGTTAAGAAGGGTGGAGCCTTCTGATTTAACTAGCACTGAACTTGGTAACAGCTCCCTGGCTGTTTCAGCTTAACATGCTTCTGCAGGTAAGGAGAGGAAAACTCCCCAGCAGCCAGTAAGCGTGTGTTCAAGCTTCATTGTGGAAGCCTGTAAGAGAACATACAGAATTGTGCAATTCACAACCATTCGTATTTTGAGATGAAAGGAAGAAGGTAATCAGATGGTTGGGATGTGAAACGCTTGACTGTCAGCTATGAGAGGCTTTGTTGAATGCTGATCTTTGTGTAAAAACATTGTACATATACATTGAGACTACCTTGGAGCAGCTTAAAATTGTTTTAGGAGATGCTCATCTCGATGATTTATACCAATAAGAACTTCTAACGCCTTTTTTTCTCTTTTCAGATAGATTCTATAGCTGATGGTGTTGCAAATTTTGAGCTTGAGGGACGGGAGCAGCAGATTCAGCATCCTCGAATATCAAAAGCACAGAAGAGACGGGTATGATATAACATCAGAACATTTTACAAATATTTGATTAAGTTCGTTTAAAATAAACTGTAGTAGCTGGTAATGATTTTACAGAGGGCATTATCTGGATAATTCTGTATTGATTTTGCACCTACTGGATGTCTTGAAAACTTGTGAAGTTGCTATGTAGTCATTTGTAAGCATTTTTAAAATAGTTGCACTTCTTTACATTCAGCTGGAAGTCTGAATAGATGAGGAGGTAGAAGACAGGAGAAAAAAAAAAAAAATTCTAAAAACCAGACAGTTTTGTAAGAATTACACTGGAATTACTAACAAAGAAATAAAGTAAAATACCATAGGATATGTGGAAAAAATGAAAGTAATAGAACATCACAGATTCAACAAATGAACCTTAATAATGAAGTTATTGTAAATTTGTGAGTTTGGGGATTTATTGGTCATTTAGCATTTGCTAAAACTTGGGTTTAGGTTTCTGAAACTTAGTAGTACTGATTTCAGAGAACGTTTCATAAACTTCAATGTACTGAGGAAGCATTTCAGTTAAAGAGTTAAAGACAACTATTAAGTGAAGAGCTGTATAGACATCTTCTGAAGTCTAATAGTTGATATAATTTATATTTACAATCTAAGGAAAAAAAAGCTGCCTTGGAGAAAGAAAGAGAAGAAAGAATAGCTGAAGCTGAGATAGAAAATCTAACAGGAGCAAGGCATCTTGAAAGTCAGAAACTTGCCTCCTTGTTGGCAGCAAGGCACTTGGAGATTAAACAGATTCCTTCAGATGGCCATTGCATGTACAGAGCTATTGAAGATCAGCTTAAGGATCACCACAACTCCTGGACTGTTGCAACTCTGAGAAATCAAACAGCAAAGTATATTCAAAGTCACTTTGATGACTTCCTGCCATTTCTTACAAACCCCAATACTGGAGACATGTATAGCAAAGGTAAGAGTTGTAGTGTAAAACATTTTAGAAACCATTATAATGATTTCTGATATTATTATTGCCCTCTGTTACAGCTGAGGTGTGACTAAGTCATTATTATATATTTGTTCCTGAACTTCATTAGTGTGTTGGTTCTGCTGTGTTCTAAATGCTGTAGAAGTTAACAACTGTTTGGCTAATTTGGAATTCAAAAAGCAACAGCTCAACTACTTGCAGTTGCAAGATACTAAAAATATATCTCACTAAGAATTAAGCATAATACTTGCTTTCATATTCTGTTCTAGACTCTCAAAACAGTAATTTTCGAAACACATATGCAATTTCATGCTTTTTGTTACTAACAACTCCTTGAATAAAAAGTTCAAAATGTAAACTTCTGTTTTTCCCCCATAACTTTCCTTATTTCTGTCTTCAGTCTTCATTTTTCTTTCCAAAACAGTTGTGCTTTTTGTTTCTGGTTTCTACTGCTTTTTTTTTTTTTTTTTAGTGAGCATGTATATTTTCCCATGTTTGGACTTTTCAAGCTCTAGTTGTTCATTGTGCAACTGTTATTTTTCCTTAGTTGCTAGCTCTCAAAGGAGAGGACTACTAACAGTTGACTTTTTTTTGTTTCCCCACAGAGGAATTTGCAAAATACTGTGATGATATAGCAAATACGGCTGCGTGGGGTGGTCAACTGGAAGTAAGTGTCGTATTCACTCAGTTCAGAATTCTGCAAATTATCAATTTATCTTTAAAAAAGGACTTTTTAGGAAGTAGTGCCTGTAAGAATAGGGAAACATTTGTAACTTTCTTCTGCTGCAATTTTCTCCATGTCGGCATTTCTGATGATCTACTGATGTTCTGTTTGACAACTGGTAAAGAATTCAGTAGCTTGAAATATTGTTAGAAAGAATGACAGTAGCGTTAGGGGAAAACTTTGTCTTAAGGGGAAGAAAGCATTTTTTTGTCGTGCAAGTTGGTGGTAGGTGGACTGTGTTCAGTTTTGGGCACCTCAGTACAGAAAGAAAACGCTGAGGTGCTGGAGCAGGTCCAGAGAAGGGCAGCAAGGCTTGTGAAGGGCTTGGAGAATGTGCCCTGCAAGGAGAGACTGAAGGAACTGGGGTTGTTGAGTTTGGGGGAAAGGAGGCTGAGGGGAGAACTTGCTGCTGTCTTCAAACACCTGAAAGGTGATTGCAGCAAGAGGGGGGTTGGTCTCTTCTTGCTGGTGACAGGTGACAGGATGAGGAGAAATGGCCTCAAGTTGCACCAGGTTGGGTATCAGGAAAAACTTCTTTACAGAAGGGTTGTTAAGCACTGCAATAGGCTCCCCAGGGAGATGGTTGAGTCACCATCCCGGGATGTGTTTAAAAAACTGTTTGGATGTGGTGCTCAGGGACATGATTTAGCAGTGGGTTGTTAGAGTTAGGGTAGGATGGTCTGGTTGTGTTGGACTCGATGGTCTTTAAAGTCTTTTCCAACCTAAGCAATTCTGTGATTCTATTGCAGTTGGACTAGATGCTCTTGGAAGTGATTTCCAACCTTGGTGTATCTATGATTGTATAGTAACAAAGCTGACTATAATGGAGCAGTATTGGATTTTTGTAATAACCTTTAAGGTTGAGAAAGTACGTTTTAGTTTATGTCCTTATATTTATTTTTTTACTGCTTTCTGAAGTTATTATGTCGCTAGCACAGTGTTGTGTGTTTTTATCAAGATAATAAATAACTTAAGGCAATTAATTAGTTGGAAAAGTTGGAAGTTGTTTTGCTTTGTAATAAAGTTTAGTTTGTAACAAAATTTGAAATGTTATAACTAGACTCATGTTTGCTAGAACTAAATAGTATGTCTGCTCCCCACTTGGATTTAATCATGTTACTGAATGGTTGGTTTTTTTTGCCTTGCAGCTAAGGGCTTTGTCGCACATTCTGCAGACACCTATTGAGGTGGTGCAGATGGATTCCCCTTCCATTATTGTTGGTGAAGAATATTCAGGCAAACCAATAATACTTGTGTAAGTATGTAGTTTTACCCATTCTCAAAATTCTTACTAACATTAATAAAACTTTCTTTTTTATTATTATTCAAAGCTTATGTCAGTCTGTGTCTGAAAGTCACCAACATTAAAACCTGCCTTTATTAATACTCTTTTTTTTTTTAATGACCATTTATTTTTCTGTGCTAAAGCTTGAACTTAAACTGTCCAGTGCTGTTAATGTTTGGCGTGCAGTATATTTCAGTATATTTTAAACTAAATATTTATTTTCTAACTTTTTTTCAGGTATATGAGACATGCTTATGGATTAGGAGAACATTACAATTCTGTAAAACTTCTAACAGACACAGCTACAGAAAATGGCAGCTAGTATTAAAAAATCCACATTAGTAACAATTGCATCTTGATATGTTGGGCTCCAGACAACTGTTAGATGGACTAGAAAGTAAAACTAACTGGAATGGATAAAAAATGGAAAAAAAGATGTTTGAGGCTCTGCTGGGAATCATAAACAGCTCTTTATTTGAAACACGGAAACAAAATGTTCCACACACCACAGAATTTTGAACTTGTTGGTATTAATCATATTTAGAAAATCTCTAAAATACTGACTGTGTAGGTCAGAACTCTTTTTCTGTTGGTTGGTTTGTTTTTCTTTTCGTAGAACTTCATCTCATGCCACTGTGAAAATACTCAGCAGCAAATGGTTAATCTGAAATATGCTAAAGAATTAAGGTTACTAGGTAGGTTTCTGTTGCATTATTTCTTGGAGATTTTCATGATCATGGAAGAGTTGAGGACTTCAAAATAATTGATTTGTTTAGACTGATGAGTATTGTTTGCTGTATTTTAGTTCCATCAGAATCTAGCTTTAATAATATATTAGGGATCCCCTTTATTTGGGCAGGGAAGAGCTTGACTGAAAGAGTCACAAAAAGTGTCTTAAAATTTTACAGGCTTTTATCAAGTTTTTTACAAGATCTGAGGGCTTTACTTTTATTTTGCTGTAGGATGCTGTTGATGCTGTTCCTAGTACTGAATCTCTTAGGTAGAGAATTGTTGCTGATGACTGTACATCATAACATGGATGAGTCAGCTGTGTTGTTTATCCTTCGTCTGTGTGTTTTGATGGTACAGAAATCTTACAGGTCCTCAGTTTCCTTAGTTCAGGTAGTGAGACTTTACCTGAACTCATCATGCAAGGACCTGCTGATCTATGCGTGGCCTAAAATGCAGTATTTTATAAGGCTTAAAACAGCTGGTTGCATACAAGTGTAAAAATAACCACCTTCTCTTACATCAGTAACTTTAAATGTGATATGCAAAATAATTTATGTTTTACTTTTTATGCACAGAGAAGACTTGAAAGGCTTGTGTTTTACTTTTTGTTTGTCTTTTTACATTGGAAATGTAGATTTTTGTCTATTTTGGAGTCAATTATGACTCCAAAACTGGTATCAAACTGTAATGCAATCAGTTGTTTCTTAATAGTAGAAGTCATTTTGATCTATAAGCCATAGCCTATAACATCATAATTGTCTGCATTATCTTAGTGCCAGTAAGTTGCTTTGGAAAAAAGCAGTTCTTGTCAGATTTAAACATGTTTGCACTCAGTTGAAGATAATGAGGTAACAGTGCACACATTGTAATCTTTTGATGAATTTAGCCAGTGGATACATGTTCATAGGACTTAAAAATTGCAAATCTGCTCTTAATCAAATAGATAAATGTTCACTTTATGGATCAGGTTCTGTCTGAATGAAACACTTTGAGAGAGGGAAAAGTGAAAATAAAAAAGCAGTCATAGCAGAGGTCTGTGGGGGGCAAAGAGGTGCTGGTTGAACAAGCAGAACACGTATTAAGAGTTTTTTTAGAACGGTTTAGGTAACCATGTATTAACAAGATCAAGAATTTGCTGCATTCTTATTTATCAGACATAGTACAGCAAATGTAGCTCTATTTACAGCAGCTGTTCCACTGCAGAATTTTACTACCTTGCCTGTATGAAACCACGTTTTTAACAAAAAAGATGTCTCTATTCATAATACCACTATGAATTTTGCTAAAAATAATAATTTCAAATATTAATCTCAGTGTTGCTTCAAATTGGCATGACATGAAAGCATATGCTGCTTTTCGTAGATACCTTGTGAAAGAAGTTCTTTGGTTTGTTGGGTTCTCATTTTTTTAATTGGTAAGAGGAAGATGTCAGAATCCTGCAATGCCTGTACTAACAGTTTGTGCTGTTTATTATGTTTACAATCTGTATAAAGAAAAAGAATGTTTTAATAGAGTGGGCAAAAGATCCTTGCTCGTGCTGTGTGGAACTTGCCAAAATGTAATAAATTGGTTTATATGTGGCATTTTTTGTTGTGGTCACTTCTAATTCTGTACATGAATTGTTCACTTCTTAATTTCTAGTATTAATAAATTTACTAATTTTTATGACTTTAGGATCCTGCTGTAGCATGAATTCTCTGCGACTCCTCCCATTCAAGCAGACAGAGGTTTGCTCTTTGTAAAATTGTGTTTATAGATGAGTTGCATGCTCAGCATTGTAGTAATTTTCAGAATAATTTATTTGAAAATATCCTTGAATTTCTCTGTAAATGAAAATGACCAAGTGAAATGGAGTTCTCTTCAGAATCTTAATTCTGAATATTAATTTCCTGGTGAATGTGGGACACCTGCCTGTACCTGTCACCATCAGACTCCCCCATCGCATGCCCTTCTCAAAAGTCCTTTCCCAGCTTTCTTGTACGCCCTGTTCAGATATGGGAAAGCCGCTACATTCAGGTATTGGAAGTGCCTCCATTTCCTGAACCTTGCCTTTTAGCAGCCATTGCAGAGCGCTGCGGTTCAGGCTTGCCCTGGGGGCTGCCATCTAAGGGCAGTGCTGCCGAGTGGTGGTGGCTGGCAGGGCAGTGCCCGTGGACCAGGCCGGGAGGGCTGAGCCTTGGTGGGGTGTGGGGCTGTCTGTGGGGCTGTCTGCGTTCTATGGCGTAGTACGTCTGCAAGGTGGGAGTGAAGGGTCTTCCCTGGCCCACTGCAGCCGTTGCCCCCAGCTCTCCCCACCAGCAGGAGGGAGCAAGGGACAGGCACGTTGCCTGCGGGCTGTCCTGACATCGCCCTCCCTGCTCATCTTGGTAGGTGTCCTTTCTCTCAGTCTTTTGCCAATCTGTTTTGTGCCGCCCTATGAACCCTGGCTGATCTGTCAGCCATCCCAGCTGTTCCCTGGGGCTCAGCATTGAGGAGCAGGGACAGAGGGAGCTCTTAATGCCCCCAGGAGTCACAAAAACTGGTGCTGTGGCAGCGCTTACTCTGAGAACTGCGGATACTCCTGCAACCTCAAGGGAGGAAGGATTTCTCACCTGGCCACATCCTGCACATCCTGGAGGTGGGTTGCAGCACTGAGAAGCGCGTCTCAGCTGCCCTACTCCTGAATGTCTTCCATCAGGCTCTTGAGGTTCGTGCTGCATCTTCAAGGACTCCACTGTGGACCTGCAGGTGGAGTCACACAGGGAGCCGCAGCAGGACGATGGGAATATGGCATGCGATGGAAGCGAGCTGGTTTTCATGGGGCTCCTTCCAGAAGATTTCCACCTTCTGCAGCATCAGCTCTGTGGTTAAGGACACTGGTTTAAATAAAAAGAAAAAGAAAAAAAGAATCAGGAAGAGCTGTGGGAAAATAGCCTCCACCACCTTCATGACATGACAAGAGGCAGCTGGAGTGTTTTGGGGATGGTCCAGCCCATTTTGAGACTTGTAGGGGTGGAGGGACAGTCAGGGAGGGAGATCCCCCAGGCAGGTCTATGGCCAGGGACAAGCCTTTGGGGTAGACAAGAGAATGGGATCAGGGACTCAGGCTCAGAAAGGCAAGTGAGGAACTCACGCCCAGGGTACGGAGATGTGCCCCGTGCCTGGTGGGTGGGAGGGGGGTGTGTGCCTCACTGAAAGGTTATCACCATTGGAATACGTCCTGCAGCACCTTCTCTATGGCCAGGAGCTCCAAGAGCATTGCCCTTCAAATGCTGACAGCAACATTGAGGATCCTGTCAGCGTGGCTGCCCCTTCCTGGTTGATGGCCGTGAGGCGGGGAGGGGAGATGAGCCCTGAGGGCTGAAGGCCCCATACCTGGTGCAGGTCAAGGAGTTGTACAGCAGACTTCTAGCCGTATCCCTGGGCTGTTGGCTGGCCAACAAGGATATGAATACTGTCAAAGAATTTATTTACATGTCTCTTTGACAACTACACTACTAAGACATTTTGGTAATATTTGGTCCCTGTGCTCCCTATCTACTCTGTTTTTTGCTGGACAGGTTTTGTTCCCTGCACATCAATTCAAACAGGCAGTCAGCTGGAGTTCTCCTCTTCAGTCTAATTCTTCTTGGGCTGTTTTGGATCCCCTGGGCATCATCTCAGTTGAAGCTGGGGTTATAGGAGAAGAGTGAGTAAAACAAATGCAGAGGAGTATTGTTAGTTGCCGCCATAATATCAAGAAAAGAAAAGAAAGACTTTGAATTGCAAAAGAGAAAGCTGTGCATAAACAAGCCCGTTGTTTGGATTCAACCTTCAATCCAGGCAAGTGCTCTGTCCTGTTGTCTGCAGGGTAGGAAATCCCTCCAGTGATCTCTCCTACTGTAACACAGCAGTGGTGCTGCATCCATTTTCCAGTTTGTCATCCTGTCTGCCTCTGGGATGGTCATGAGAACACAATCAATCTGCTGGTGCCAACAGCCCCAAGAGTGAACTGATCACCATAAATCAGTGAGACTGCCTGCCAGTTCACTCAGCTTGCCGATCCCAGAGGGTAGAAGGATCCCAGATGAGCCTCTGGGTTGTTGGGAAAATTTCTGCTCAAATAGGCTTGCTCCATCATCTTTATCCCCAAAATAGGCAGAGAAGAGTCTCCAGCTTTCTTTATTTGAATAAAGCAAGAATCTGCTAGGGGCATTTCCCTATAGAGTCTCTCAAAGTATCGAGTGTTGTAGCCCCCTTTTTTCCTCATCTCCCAACCACATTGTCCCTCCTCCTTTCCTCATTGGCTGAAGTAGTCAGAGGTTATATGGACAACAGGTTGGCCATGAACCAGCAGTGTGCCCTTGTGGCCAAGAAGGCCAATGGCATCCTGGGGTGCATTAAAAGGAGCATGGCCAATAGGTCAGAAGAGGTGATCATCCCCCTTTGCTTTGGTGAGGAATCTTGTGCGCAGTTCTGGGCTCTCTGGTCCAAAAAAGACAGGGATCTATTGGAAAGAGTCTAGCAGAGGGCCACAAAGATGATAAAGGGCCTGGAGCACCTCTCTTATGAGGAAGACTGAGCATCCTGGGTCTGTTCAGACTTGAGGAAAGAAGACTGAGAGGGCATCTGTCAGTGTCTATAGATATCTAAGGTGCAGAAGGCAAAGGGACGTGGCCAGACTCTTCAGCATTGTATGGTGTTAGGACAAGGGCAAATGGCTGTAAACTGAAGCATAGGAAGTTCTGCACAATTGTGTGTAGGAACTTCACAGTGAGGGTGATAGAGCACTGGCACAGGCTGGCTAGGGAGGTTGTGGAGTCTTCTCTGGAGATATTCAAGACCGATCTGGATACCTACCTGTGCAACCTGAATAGGTCTATGTTTAACATATACTGTTTAAAAAGAATGTTGAAGAAGTGATAGAATGCTAGAACGGTATCCAGTAAGCATCTTAAATAAGTTTTCTGACAAGTCACCTTCAGTGGAAAAAGAAACAGATAAATATAAATGGCATAAAAATCTTCTGTTCTGGGGATTGGTTCTGACTGCATTACTTTATTGACAAACTGCTTAACTTCATCAGTTTGTTTTTTTATTGCTGACAAATGAAGTTGACATTGTTTATAAAAAGGACTTGGGAACCCATATTCTGGCATAAACAAAGTAACTGGAAGTTGGATGCGCCGAATTTGTGCTATGTACAGATCTCTGGTGAAGACAATTCTGAATCCTTTTCTAGCGTACATCTATACAGATGCATTTATAAAAAGTGATTAAAAATTATCTTCTCTGTATTTAATTTTAATCTACACTTTCATTTTCTATGAAGTACTTTTGTAACTTTATTTTAATGAAGCAATGAAGAAAACAGAGTACTCTTCTGGCACCAAATCACTATCTGAGAGGACTCTGTTTACTGAGCTTTTCTTTAATTCCTGTTACTAAAACACAGGCTGCATTTTGCTGAAACCAAAATGTTACTGGTATTAAATGTGGATTAACTTCAAAAGATAATTATTCCCAATGCCCAAGGAAGCATCGCTAGACTGTAAAGACAGTTAACAGCTGAGAGAGCAATTAGATTGTCCTGAATGGGACAACATTTCAGCCGACCTTCTCATAGTCGTTAGTAGTTCACTTTCCAAAAGAAAAAAAAACAACAGATCTTTTTCCTCCCCTCACAGTTGTATTAAAAAAAAAAGGATTTCTGGGCCAGCTATATGAGCTCTGTTAATAACTCTTAGAAGAGATTTGCATATAGAAATAAACAAAGGCTTGTCAAAAGAATTTAAGCTGTCAAACATTCTTAAATTATCCACTAATTTAAACAATGTTTTGCTTTATTTTGTGAAGTGAATTAGATTGCATTAGCAGATATGGTTATCGCTTTGCCCTTCAATTTTATTACTGCTCAGCATAAGAAATCAGATCAATTCTTCTCCTGTGCCCCTTTCTTACGTCATTGCAGCCAATGCACTACCTTCCTAATAGAAAGAAATCCTTTCGCATATATTAAAAACATAAGTTTCAGAGCACAAAGTCATTTCTGTTGACAAACCAGGCTCTGAAATATTAACTTCATTGTTAACAACTTAGACAATCAAAAAATAGTGAGCCATTGCCAGATAACCAACTGTTTACATGAGTTGATAGTGATAGGTGGGTTGGTTTTATGCCAGGACAGAGGAGGTTTAGGTTGGATATTAGGAGGAAGTTTTTCACACAGAGGGTGGTGACGCACTGGAACAGGTTGCCCAAAGAGTTGTGGATGCCCCATCCCTGGAGGCATTCAAGGCCAGGCTGGATGTGGCTCTGGGCAGCCTGGTCTGCTGGTTGGCGACCCTGCACACAGCAGGGGGTTGAAACTGGATGATCTTTGTGGTCCTTTTCAACCCAGGCCGTTCTATGATTCTGTGAAACATTGTCATTCATAAGTATTTTACATAGATGTAGTAAGAATACAAGAGATATGTAGCAAGTCCCTCAAAATGAAAAGACATTATGGCTTAAGAAACATGAAATCACCTTTCACCTGTTTTTCACTATTTAGTTAGAATCAGGAATACGTAGGTAAAAAGCAAGCCAAATATTCCTGTTATTCACATCACAGGCTGTCCAAAAATTCCAGTAATAAGAGAAAGCTTGTTTCATTTGGCCTTACCAACATCCCAGTCACTGCAGGTATCCACTGTTTCTGGTTAGCTAGCATTTTGAAACAGACAAAAAACAGTGATTCTGAAAATATAACTTAAACATATGACCACAGTTATCCAGTACAACAAATGTGATTTAAAAATATTCAGGAGGATGTGTAGCTTTTACCCTTATGTGCAGACCTTCTGCTTCAAATAAAAAAATGCACAGGCTCAGAATTGTGGATGAATAAAGACATTTAAATGAACAGCTATTAGGCAAGAAGTGAATGACAGATGTTCAACATATATAAGAAGAAGAAGAAGATCTACTACTTATATTGGAGAGCAACTTCATCTATGGACAGATAGCAATAGGACTAGGGTAATGGTTTTAAACTAAAAGAGAGGAGATTTAGGGTAGATGCTAGGAGGAAATTCATTACTCAGAGGGCAGTGAGGTGCTGGCACAGCTGCCCAGAGAGCTGTGGGTACTGCATCTCTGGAGGCACCCAGTGCCATGGAAGGGGTCCTGGGCAGCTTGAGCTGATGGGGGCAGCTGGCCTACAGCAGGGGGTGAGGCTGGGGGAGACTGTAAGGTTCCTTCCAAGCCAATTACTCTGCGATTATGTGATAGTTAATTATTCTGTAATACAGGCAGTAGAGCTGAGTATATGACTTATGTGATGGGACAGATCTGATGAAGTGAGATGGTGGCACTCCATCTGCTCTGCTTTGTCTGAGTGTAATGCTTTGATGAATTACAGATGTGAGAATTATTGCTGTATGTTCTGGCAGCAGGCAGAGTAGGGACACTGCTTCTTGCAGCTGGTATTGGCCCTTTGGATTACTCTCATCTTTCCAGCCTTCCTCCTTGGCTGGCTCTGGTCACCTTGTAGTTAGGGAATTCAATGCTAGGAAGGTTGAGTAAGTGGAACTGGGTAGCAGCTCTTAGAGGCAGCCTGGTGTCTTCTAAGAAGCCCTGATCAGATGTTTCAGATGGACCTGTTGAAGCACGATCAGAAGAGGGCCACAAAAGTACTCTGAGGGAAAGAACACCTCCCCTGTCCTCTCACCTGGGCTGAGAGTGCTGGGGCTGTTCAGCCTTGTGAAGAGAAAGCTCTGAGAAGACTTGATGGTGGCCTTTCAGTATCTAGCATGAGAATGTCCCACCTGCATCATCTGGTTAGTTCAAAAGGCAACATTTCAGGTGGTATTTTTTTGTAACTCATGCCATTGTTGCCTGTACAACTTTGTATTTTTAGTTCTCAGACACAAGCTGCCCTTTATCTTCCAGCTGCTCTCCTGTGATGCATTTTTTAATGACAAGCAGCCTGTGTTGATTACTTAATCTATGTAAGCAGCTGAGCAGACTTAAAAATAGGATCTGAACTATGAAAGGCATTTTCTCTGCCTTCTTTGGCTCTGAGAAGAACAGTAACCCACCAATTCCTTTGTTTTGAGAAACTGATAAAAGCAGCAGATGGGTTATGATTTATCACTGGAGGCATATGGTATAGGTACTTTCAGATACAATTAAAATCTTGGCAACTGCCTCTGTATGTTATAAATAGGTGTGTCATAAGAAGAATTGTTCACAGACCAAAAACTTGTAAAATCACAAATAAACCAAGGTAGTCTCTGTGTTCCCAGTTAAATACACCAGGAGTACTGATTGAAAAGCTTCATCCTTTTTGCATGTTAGAAAAATTCAAGTGTATACCTTTAGCAAAAAATAAAAATAATATTTATATATATTTCTGGGGAGCTGTGTTTTCTGCAAAGTCTCCCCAGATTTTATCTGACCTGCAAGTGTTTTGTCATGAACTCTAACGAGATCAGATTCATGAAGAGTCTGAAGATGCTGTTCTTGTCCAGAAATAAACTTAGGAACCTTCCAGATGTGAGTAATGTTATTTTATTTTTTAAAGATGTTTTGTTGTATGATAGAATAATGTTGTCTTATGAAAGATCCTTTTGATAAAACTAAGGACATGGAGATTTTAAACTAACAACTCTTCTTCATGCACATGCATGTGCTATTTAAAAAAAAAAGAAAAACAAAACTTGATAGTATAAGTAGGCAAGAATTTGTTGTAAAATCCTAGTGGAGCTGCACTGAATTTGGAATCAGTGAGGGATAAAAGGTAGCATATCCACTAAAGAAATGTTTTTTTTTCTTATCCGTATGCTGAATGTTGGAGTACAAAAAAACAAAAGCAGAACAGAGGAGGCTGTTGGAAATTGGGGATGGCTGTATGAATAGCATAAAAAGGAAAAAAGAATACAAACTTGAAGGCTACAGTAGCTTTAAAATTAGCCAAGAGACAGCAAATGAAGGTAGAAGCATGTTCTCCAGAAACAAAGCGTGATCTGCACAGGTGGATCATGTACTTCTCTACAGCTTCTATTTTTCTATGGTTCTAAAAGGGAAAAGGTGTTTGCCACAGAGACTGCTTTTACTGGCTCATAATTGTTTTAATAATATGAAAAACATCTATAGACAGGCAAGAAGTTGGAGAGTGGAGTAAGAATGTTTTAAATCCTACTTACAAAATGGCACTATTTGGAAAATGAAAAAGATCCTCAAGGAGAATTACCTAGCTGTTATACCAAAAGTTTACTTTTTCTGTTTTAGTTGTGGCTACCACAGAAAAAGCTTTGCTTGTTTTTAACAGAGAAGAAAATGGATGTCATGCTTCTGATAGTGCACTTCGTTTTTGCAGACTGTTATTTGTAAAGGAGTGGTAACTTTCACCGACATAACAGCAAGCCTTCCCCTCTAGTGCAAGGACGTGTAACAAACACTGTGATAAGGGTCTCTTTCTGCTTGGATGGCTTTTAGTTTCTGTCATCTTCACTGACATAGCCTTGATGCTGTCTGTAGGAATAGTGCTGCAGTATTGTTGTTGCTTTTTGGTTTGTTTGTTGTTGTTTTTTTGTTTTTTTTTTTTTTAATTAAAACCAGCCCTCAACAGGACAGTCCCTTCAGAAAATTATCTTAGCTATTGAGTTTTTCCCCTGATGATGGAAGCCTGTGGACCGTTGTGGATCTAGGACGTTGTCATGGATAAAGAGGGCTGTTGGGTACAGGCAGCTAGGAGGTGAGGAGCTGGAGGAGGGTTGTGCTCTGCCAGGAAGAGCAGCTCAGGTGCACAGTGCCCTGCCTGCTTGTTGACAGCTTGTGGGTCAGGGGGGTGCCTGCTACACACCAGCCAATATAAAAGAGGAAGTATGCAAAGCCTTTAGAACAACTGGGAGACCCTCTAAAAGCCTTTGGAAGAACCTGTAGGACCAAGCAGAAGAAGTTCCTTGGTGGCAGGCACTGCAGTCAGATTCCATCATTGGTAAGTTGATTGCATGCTTGGCTTCTCGAGGACTGCAGTACACCCACCATCAGCATGGTGATGGTGGAATTCAAAGCATTAGGAAGTTGATGACTGACAAGCAACATGAGCACCATCATCTTCCAGGATGCACTTTTTCCCTTGCATTCCTGATGTAATATTTGAGAACTTCTCTAATTATGCTTCCTACAGGCTTGACTTGATAATGTATTCAGTTGATAGCTCAATTTCTGCCTAGACAAAAATACTTGAAAATGCAGATAGCAAATGTGTGTTTAATAAAGACATGCTGAGAACTGTAAAGATCAGCAAAATATGGCTGTATTTTTCAGACATAAAAAAATGTTTTCACAGGCAGGAGTTTTGTAATTAAAAATGTATTGTTTAAACAAAGTGAAATGTAATTACTTCCGATGTCATTTTTCTCATGCAAACAATTTTTTTTAACCAGATTTTCCATATATTACATTTTTCCATTTGCTTTGTTTGCTGTGACTCCCAGAAGATACAAGCACATTGTAAATTGCCATTCCCCTACAGAAGTTCCTTTGTTCACTTCATGCCTCCAGTACAAAATATAGGACAAAATCATGTCAACCTGAGTAATTTCTAAAAATCAATAGTTGCTACTGCTAGTCAGGAACATGTGATGACCAAACACATTTTAGCAGGAAAACCTAAAATATGAATATGATTTTGTATAGTCAGCTACACTTTAGTGCACTTTTAATGGAGTAAAAACCTGTAATGGTTCATTTAAATTTGAAAACAAACAAGATTTAATTCCTTTTTATTTCCAATTACAGATGCTCTGAGAGAATAGTATCTAGAGAGATGATTTCTCTGTACATACCTTTTTTCAAATTTTGTTTTCTTTCTAGACAGTCATAATTTTCAGATGATGATAGACATGCTTTTTAAATTTGTTTGCTCTCAACATCCTTCTGTAATTTTCCCCAAGCTCTCTGGGCTCTCCTCAGATGTCTAACTTTAATTCCTTAAAGGAAAGTTTTTCAAGGCTTCTCTCTCTCTTCATCCTGTTTCTTTCCCTCCCAAGTACTTGAGCATTGATAGGGAACTAAATCCTTGCAAATCTCATCTGTTAAGAAGACAATCCTAAAGCACCATAGGAACCAAAGAGGAAAGTACCATAACTCCATAGCAGCTTATGGTTCAACTACATCCCGGTCTCCTATGGGATCGTAATTATGAGCTGTGTGTCATATGAGCAGACACCAAGTGGAATTTGAGGCAGCAGTGCTTTCTCTCCACTAATAATACAAACATAATCGCAGACTACATTAGGAGTATAGCAAGCAGATCCTCTTGTGCTTGGCACTGGTGAGGCTGGCAGAGCATTCTTGGTTTTGGGCTGATGAGCTCAAGAAAGTCCACTATAGGGCCATGGAGTTGGTTGGGGGTCTGTAAGATGAACACATTGAGACTGAGGGAACTGAGTTTTCTGAGTAGAGAGAAGATGGTAAGGGAGGATCTAATCATAATCTGCTAATGTAGAAGAATTATAAAGATGACTGAGCCAAACTCTCTTCTGGCTTTTTAGTAGTACAGGTGGCAACAATTGAACCTGTGTCTTGATATGTTTCTGTATCTGGATATGTTTCTTTGGCCTACGAGGCTGGTGAAGTGTTGGTCATCCAGAGAGACTGCAGTATGTCCTTGAGTGCTTGCTACACACAACTAGACAAAGCCAGAGCTGACCACAAGATAGCTTGTTTATATTTGTAACAGGTGAAACAGGATCTCAGTAGATGTTTTCTTACATCCTTGTTCACTTCACACAGTGTGTGAATATGTCCCTATGTAACATTAAGTTTTGTCAGGGAGGAAAGCTCAGATCTTACCTTCAAGGTCTGTGCTTCCCCAGATTTATGATAAATGTTACATGATTTAGGAAGAGCCTTGAACTGTTTTTACAAATTTCAGCTGCAGCATCACGCAAAATTTTTCAGATCAGAGCAGATATAAATGATCCTTTCAACGACTGCCATAAAATAGGAGTTTCAGTGTGGTGAAAAAAGAGCTCTGTGCAGTGTGCTGTCAAGAGAGATGAGAACAGCTGAGTGATGTTACAGGAAGTAATCCAGCTGAGTAGAGAGCAAACAGGTTATCGGTTAGATGTGTAAGCTTAATTTTTTTGACATCACTTTTTATGCATAAATAAAGTACATTTGTGGGCTACAAGTTTCTTTACCTAACTAAAACATCACCTTGAATAGAGGTAGCATTATTATGATGCAGTGTTAAAAATGAATATTTCCCGAAGACGCTACAATTCAGTTTTTAAAGAGACTGTACAAAGATCTCCAAAACCACTTGCCTGTTTCTCAGAACTTATTTCACTCAAAGCACTGGCTGATGCAAGGCCTTTGATTTCTTAAAAAAAAAAAATAATTTTCAAAAAAAGCCTACATCAGTGCATTAAGTGGTGCAAAGTGCACCCAAAAATGAACTTCCAAACAATTGTCTACACGTGTCTCTGCCTCTGATTGTGCCTGCCTTCCTGCTTATCACAAGGGTATCACCAGAAGAAACAGCACAGAACAACATCAGTGAAGAGGATAATTTGGAGTTTCTCAAAGCATTTTGCATTACTGAGGATTTCTTCCAAATAACTGGGTTCTAGTGACTTTAGTGATAGCAAAAGGAATATGTGAATTCCCTCATTGTAATCTAAAGAGGACAAACTTGTTCATTCAGAATGATACTGATTGGCTCTTTCTAAGGCAGTGAGTTACTCTCATTCCCTTTTAGTCCTTTTATTTCAACAGAAAAAAGTTTGCAACTGCTAATATCAGTAATTGAGCCATTTGGCTGCTTCAGTTAACATCAACTCTTTTACAAATTGAAAAGCAATTGAAGGAAGTAGAAGCATGAGAAATAGAACAGTTGATCCACAAAGTAAAAGCATAAAGAAATAAGGGCAGTGGTTCTAGGCAGTATGCTAAGTTAGAGCTCTTCTTCCTTTGCAAAAAATTTAGGAGCACATTGTCCCCTAAAGCTTCTAATAAGTAGTTCACATATTTTAATCAGACAGCCAATCCTCATTCACTCTACTAGATTGATCTTCTCACTTGAGTGACAGCTTGCAGGAGAGTTAGAAACAATCAGAAGTAGCTCATTGAAGATGCAAAGTAAGATCTGAGTGCCTGACGTTAACTCATTAAAATGTCTTCTGTTTGACTTATTTTTAGATGCACTTAAATTTTGTTAACTGGAACTGTTTCATGGTATATAACAGAGTAGTATACTCTCTTAGCAGAGAAATAATTCTTTCTTCCAATTTTTAAAATGAAACTTGGCAGATTATTAATTAAATCACCATACAAATTAAGTATGCATTGTCAGGAATAAAACTGTCAGTAAACCTTGATGGAAGAGGCTTAAGAATTATAGGAGCAACTGTAATTCTGATTCTGTGTATAATACATCTTACAAACGTTTGGTTTTGGAATATAGATGTCTGGGAATAGATAACCCATAGCTATACATTTATGTTTCATTTAGGAAACAGTAATTTGAAACATAAATACCACTCATCTTCCCATGGGCATATAAGAAAATCCACATTCTGTCCATTTCTGCCTTCTTCTAAAGCAAAAGAGTAGTACCCAAGCACAGCTCTGGAAACAGTGCTGAGCACGCAAGGTTAATGTACATAACATTTTCTTCACTGAGTGAGTGTCCACAAGGATATTTTACCAAATATTTGAAGGACTGTACACCAAGATAAGTGATGTGTATTAATTCTACTTCACTTTTTATCTCTAAAAGTTAATCTGTTTTAAAAGAACATAAAACAAAAAGCGAGGTGGAGTGGAGTTAGAATATTGTTATTGAAAATGGGCAAAAAATTCTTAACAGGCTTAGTGTTAAGAATCAGTGGCCTTAGTAACATCCATGTTATGATAAGAGTGAGATAACTGCTCAAGTCCCTTGTAACAGCTGATTTTCTAAATGCCAAAATTGAATCTCACTTCTCTAAAGTCCAATACAAAACAGATAAAGAACTGTGAAGCACAAATTTCATAGTTACATTCAGTCCTTTATGTATAGTTTGCGAGAATCAGGGAATATTTCATTTTTGAAGAGATCTCCAGAGGCCTTCTAATTGAACATCCAGATCAGAGCAGCACTACAGTCAGATAAGATCAGGTTACTCTTCCACTTCTGCGTGTGAAAACTAAAGGGGAGGAAAGGATCCTGACAACTTTTTAGGTCCAACAGGAGAAGCGCTTGTTCTGTGTGTTTCTGATTGCAGTTCTCACATTCCTGTGGCCCAGCTGGTCAATGGGACGACACTTCTGAGAAGTTCTTCAGCTGAAGGTTTCCTCAGTTTGTGTTGAATTTTACTGCTTGTCTGGATTCTGTTCCCTAGCCCATAGAGAAGGAAATGATTAATTGGGATTTTCTGCTTGCTTACTGTCTTGAATTCATGGAGCCAACTGACGGACTGGAACAGCTTGAGATATATTTTTGGCTCTTCAGGTTATTTATGATGCTGGTGTGTTGTGCTCAATTGGACAAAATGGTCTGATGCTGATTCCTTTAGACAGGTCTTACATTCGGTCTGTTCTTATCCCTAACCTTTCCATTCTTTAATGAGCTCTCATAGTTCAGTCTTTTCAGATAAATCATTTTATTGGAAAACTGTTAAGGATTACAGTGCTGTCTTGTCTCTTTTTAATGGGGCTGGGAACTGCAGAAGATTTTACCTAAGAAGTTCCCTTGTTTGCCCTCAGTCCTTACCTGAGGCTCCCAGAGCTCTCACCTGGGAGCACATCCCATGCAAAGAGGTGTACTTGCCAAGTTTGTGCAAATTATGATAATCTCACACTTCCTTTTCCACTTCAATTTCAGTTTGTTGTTTTCCATTTGTATTTATTTCCGAAGATCTCTTTCTTATAGCATCTCTCTCCAGTTTAGCAGCAGCTTCACATCCTGTTAAAGCATTTTCTATTTCTTGCACCTCAACACCTTAATGAATGTTGCATAAGACAAGGCTGGACTGCAGCAATGTGCTTTGTCACACAGCATTAGCTGTCTCACTTAGATAATGCCTTGTCCTTTTGCAATTTGCCCCGAGTCTATTTATTTCATGGAACTCCAGCCCCAGCAATTGTGGAGCATTTCTGGAAGATTTTATTATGCAGCATTGAATAAATCAGTGGCAGTGACCTAAACTATATCAATCATCAGACATTCAACATGACTTACATCTCTTTTGAAAGAACTTCCCTATCTTAGAATAGGTAACAATTTCTCTGCACAGTCGGTGCTTAATGCTTCTGCTGCAGCTGCCAGTAAGGGTTCCCACCATGCCATGAATATTTAAAAACCTGGGCTTCATCCATAAGTATCTGGATTGAGAGACCGGGGAGCAAATACCTAACAGTTTGTTTTTATAGCTCTCAATTATTACTCACTGAGTATGTAATGAAAAGAGCAACTTGAAATTGAAGGTCCTAAATTCCTTTTCCATCTCCTGCAGCCATACAGTCCACAAGACACACTTTTAGACATAGTTACATTCTCCAGTGCTGATAATCCTAACTTTTCCCTAGATCTTCTTAAAGTCATAGAATTTAGGACTTGTGTGCTGGGTAATGAACTTTCAACTCTGTCTTAAATGATGTAATGCTGTTAATAACTGCTTTTGAAAGAGACTGAAGTGAATATTCCTCATCTCAAATGTGAGTGACTTAAAGGATCACACAATGGAAAAATAAATGCAGCTTCATAGCCGTAATTACTTTAGCTGACATGTTTAGCTGAGCAGCAATAAAACATATATCATCTTAATGTGTATCATTGTTAATCTTGCCAATGATTTATAACATGCCAGCCAAAATTACCTCACCAGGTTGGACATAATGAAGTCAGTGAAAAGCAGCTAAGCTTGGTAGATGTGCTAGACCCTGCTTAATATATGCATATTATTGCCATATATTTAAGTGCTAACAGACAAAATGAATTTCCTTGTTTTTAGCTGTGATTGCTCCTGCTGTGAATATGTTAGAATAAAACAAATGTCAGTTATTTCATAGTAGTAAAAACACAGTGTTTTGCTTTATTTTATTTCATATAATCATTTGAGTTGGAAGGAACCTCTAAAGGGCATTTGGTCCTACTCTCCTGCAATGAACAGGGGCATCGACAGCTAGATCAGGTTGCTCTGAGTCCCATCCAGCCTGGCCTTGAATATCACCAGGGATAGGGTATCCACCACGTCTTTGGACAGAAAGAGATTTGCAGAGATATATTGGAATCTGATGACATTTTACATTAAGAAATGCCTCTAGCCCTGAAATCTTCAGCAAAGGAGAACCTCATTGTTTGTTTGTTTATACTATTTTATTTTGTAGTTTTGTTGTTTCCTTTTATAGCATTTCTGATAGGGCATTCTTGTTTAGTTGTTTTTTTCTTGTTATTTTTTCTGATCTAACACAAGCATAGAGGTGATAGGAACTGAGGATCTTTGTAATAAAAGAAAAATCAAGTTGCACATTTGTCTACCTCAGATAGAACTACCTCAGAAGATAATTATTATTTTGATCAGATGGACAGGATTTTTATACTTATCAGGATGCCTTCAAATACTTCACAGTAAAACCAGATGGTTATATTTCATCTGTTAACAATATTGTGTTTTTTTTCACTTTGGCCTTTATAACTGTTTCTGTAGCAGTGCGAGACAGTCTTGTCAGCTCACTAATTCTTTAAGCATTCCATAGTGGAAATCAGATGAGTAGCTTCATTTAAATCAAACTAAAAATTTAGGGGGAAATAAAATCCATCTGTCTTTATTATTATTGTTCTTTGTTGCTGCTGCTTGACATTCCCTAAGAATTTGGAGCAGTGTCTTAATCAAAGATTTCCAACAGGACATGTTTGGCTTCTAAGTCATGGGCACACAGCCACTTAAGCTCAATAACACTTCTCTTCTGTATGCCAGTGAATACAAGGAAATAAATCACTTCAAAACAAAAGCCTGATTTGGTAGCTTCTGTTCCATCTCCTCTTAGTTTTTGTTCATCACTGAGTTGTAAAGGATGTGCTCTTACACAAACTTAATTTTTATGAGAAGCTGTGATTTATGGTTGCTCTTTCTGTGCTATCAGGTGAGCACAGGTGCATCTTGGTGTTAGTTACACAGGCCACTGCTTTTCTGTGGTAGATAAGGTCACAGGTTAAATGAGTTGCCTGTAGTATGATGAACAGTATAACAGAAAATGGAATTGGGTTAATTGTGTATGGGAAATTGAGCTGGAATTGTAAATCTGTAGGAAGCATTTGGTTGTACAATACTGAGAAAAAGGAAATCCTGTGCATGTCCATCCAACATGAGCCTATGTTTCTTTGGAAGTGGATTTTAAAAGCTCAATTGGAGGATCCTGGATTAATCATGGAATCATCAAGGTTGTAAAGTACTAAGATCACCTAGTCCAACTGCCAATAAGTTAAATGCTTTTCATTGAAGGACTTTGGTTGGCTTCTTCTACATCTGCCTAATCAAATGAGGCCTTACAGTACATTCTGTTCAATGATTTATAGGCTTACAAAGCATCTGAAGACATCAGATAATGAATGCTTTGTGTCCCAGTGTGGATGTTGGCAGGGAGGGCTGAAGATGGTCAGTGCCTTGGAAAATCTGATCTATTTAGAGCCAGCTGAAGGTGACCCGTTATATAGAAGGCGTGTAAGTACATTAAAGACTGCAGCATGAGGATTTTTAGAGGTCTATGGGGATGCATAGACTTCTAGGATATAGTACAGAAGCACTGGCTATGGAGAACTGAAGTAGCCTTACCCATGGTGCCATTGGCTGCATTTTTTTGAGTGATCCCTCCTCCTAACTTTGCTCAGTTACTTGGAGCAGTCCCAAAGTCCCAGTGAATGAGTTAAAAATGACTCAGTATGGTCATTGAGGGTGCAAGGTGAAATTTCATTTCCAGCCTTTAGACTATTTATTGGAGCAGAAATTTTCCATGCAGTCCAGTCTGGCCAGGCCTGTCATGCTGCCTTGCAATGATACATTAATTCCTGCTCCCTAAATTAAACATAATCTGAGTTGCTTCTGTGATCTCAGAAAAATTCTGTATATTGCAGATACAAACTTTTCAAATATGAAGATGAGATGTTATTTTTTGAGCCAGATTTCCTGCTTAACTATAAAACCATCAGAATTAGAGTTGCCATCAGCAGCTGCATAATAAATAAATGTTAAGAAACTAATTCCAGATCATTCTGAACAAGGCAGTGGCTATCTCTAAGCTCTGGACATGAAGTAAAACCATTGGCTGGCACTACTTAATATATTGTTCATTTAGATGGTTTAGAGAAGAAAATTCCTTAATATCTTGTAATACTACCTTCTGTTATAAGATTTTGAATTCTGAAGTATATAAAGGTATAACAGCTCCGAATATTGCCATTGGGTTGAATATTACCCAGAAGCTAGCAGTGGTCTCTGTCATAGTGATCTTTAAATGGTTTAAATGTCTTAAAGACAAAATCTGAGTTTAAATTGTGCCTTTAGAAACCTTTGTGCCTTCTAATCTGCTTTAAAAAGCTAACAGTATTTACAGAGTGTTTGACAGAATAAGAATTCAGCAGCATCTCTAGTAAAAAGTAATGGAAAGTGATTTCAAAATAATGGCACTCCAGCTTTTCTTAGAAAATATATAAAATATCAGAAGATTCTACATTTAAAAAAATTTTCATGATTCACTCTTACTTTGAGAAGAAAATTAAAATAGTTGAAAATGTACACCTGCTGCCTACAAGGTCTTTGCTGCTACTGCAGCACAAAGCAAGGAAGGAATATGCTCAGTACATAAATCAGATTGCTCTCTTTGGTATTGTTTACAATGATTGTTAATTAGTTTCCTAGCACAGTACCTAATTTGTGGTCAAAATAAGATGTACACCAGATGGAGAGAAAATGAATTCTGAAGTAGTAATCTATCCATATATATAATTATTCCTTGTAACTGTGTAATGGTGGTGGTTTTGGCTGTTGGAACTTCAGCAATGCATAGATCAAGTGGATGACATTTCTTAAGCATTATTCAGGGTTTTATTGGGTAAGCTGTAAACAATTGAAATATGATTGCTTTTTGATTAGATTCTTCTTGTGATCCATGTACTTTAATGTGATATCCTGATTAATGGTTTTCTGTTTACAGACTTTGGGTTCACATGTTACTTGTAATATATTTTGCCATTTCCATTACAAATCCTGCTTTTCATGCTTGTAAACTGCCTTTTAGATTTTAGTGCATAGATGTCTTGATAGAGAAGAAAATGAAGAAATAAAGGGAAAAAAAATGAGGTAAATCAATCAGGGTTTGAAATGTTTAGAGGTTTTGTGGTTTTATTGCTTTTTGTTGTGTGGTTGGGTTTTTTTTTGTTTTTTTTTTTTTTTTGTTTGTTTGTTTTTCCTGGACCTTCTATAGGAGGTTACTATCCATTACAGAAAACAATGAAAAAATGTTAATTGTTTTGTCTTTAGAAATTCTGTACCTATACTCATTGTTTTAATTCCAATGGAAGTTTTCATGTGGGAGAAAAAAATATTCTTACTTTGTTTTTTTGGTAAAAATCAATTTATTTGTGTCATTTCTCCCTGCTTTAAATTACAACTGTTTGTTATTTCACACCCTTTGGAAATAATCATGATGGTACACAGAATGAGTTGATTCCAAGAAACAGATTCCTAATCTTGACATAACTTGTCGGTGGTGTCAGTAGGATTCTCCATGTGCCTGAACTCAGAGTTATGCTTTTTAGTCTTCTTCAGCTACTCCAAAGCTACTTTGAATTTACTTCACTAACGACTACTGCTGATGTCTTAAAACTTAAGAAGATCAGAGCCAGAATACTTTCATACACCTGACTAGTCTAGGAGGTAAAATCAAGCATACATGAAGATCAGTTATTTCAAAAGTTTAAAGAGAACCTATGCCAATTTTATATTTTGTGTGCGCCTAATCTGTGTAGTTCACCTAATCTATGTAGTGTCTTTCCTTTGTGTAGGGCATAAGTCAAAATCCGTTTGTGACAAGGAAAAAAATATATTACTAAGTTATACACAGGTACTGTCCCAGAGTAAATGTCTATGTGGACTGCTGCAGAGAATTTGTAGGAATGCATGCCCATATGCAGGAAAATGTATATACATGTAGAATTTGTGGAACTTTAAAAGTTCTTTATAATTTGGATTTAAAAAAAAAAATCTATCTGATACAGACTTTGTTGTTGAATGTATGTACTGTAATTCATACTGTCTATCTCATTTTCATTTTCAAAAACAGCTTCATTCCAGCATCAGGTTTATAGTATGTTACATGACATTGATTTAAGCTGCTGGCTCTTTAAATAACACGCTTTAAAAACCATTGCACAAATGCTAATAAGGCAATATAAAGGTGGCAAATATTAATTATATATGCAAATAAAGTAAGTAATTGCTGGCAGACAGGGCCCTCATTTACCAGACACTGGGGTCTGGGATAGCCTGAAAGAGGAGGTGAAAGAAAGGAAGAGCTGAAAATCAAAGTTGTGGTCTCACAGCTGCCCAAATCTTTGGTCTGTCAATATTGGTTCCCTTTACTTCACTTTTGTTCTTTACCAACTGTGTAAATGAAGGTCTACAGAATATGCCATCATTTTTCCTTGTCATCAACTTCTCTGTAACATTTGCTCCTTTAATCCAGAGGGCTCCTTCCATCCATTGTAATAGAAGGTCACAACTTTGGCCCATGAAGACTTTGAAGTATGAGAAGGCGCTGAATTAATCTGAGTTTCTCTCACTACAGATACCAGGTTTTCTGCAGAAATTGTCCCAAGGTAGTTTTAAACAAGATTTTTTTTAGGTAATTATATCTTGGAGAAAGCTTCCCCTCTCTCCATTGAAATCCTATTGCAGTTCCAGATTCAGCAAAATGAACTTGAAGTAATCACAGCTCAAAGCAACAAATTTGTGCTATATATGCCCTCTCTGAGGCACTGCTGTAACTAACTTCTAAGTTACAAACACTGTACATATCTGTAGGGCAAAGAAAGATTCATTGGAGGGAAATAATTCCAAAGCAGGAAACTGAACAACTGACCTGTGGGAAGAAAAATCAGTAAATATTCAGTGAAAATCCCATCCCACCAGCACATTTGAGTGCATGAGAGAGGTTTTAACAAGGTGGAAGGAAAATGTCTGTGTGGAGCATGAGAGAAAGAGCATCCTCTTCCAGAAGAAGAAAATGAGTTGCAAATCAGTGGGATGGAAAACAAAATCAACACAGAATCTCAAAAATTGAAACTTCAAAACTAGAAATATGAGGGGAAAAGATAGAGAAAAGTGGCTTGTGTCATTTAAGAAAATAAGGAACTAAACAAAAGCAACTGCTGAGCACCTGCATCAGCAAACTATCCTGCCATATGCTCAAGTGCATTTTTTATTTAACAAAGCACTTCACAGTCAATTAAGCAATCACTGGGGTCTGCAGAAATCTTTCCATAACTGCTACAAGAATTAGTTTAGTCCCTTGGACGTCTTTTTCACTTCAGTAAGACATAGGTTTAGTGTTTCCACTGTCTGTGGAATTACAGAAAATGAGGCCGAGAAGATGACTTAAAAGTTTATATCAAAATATTTTGATGCAAATACACTGAAAAGCACAGTCTTCCTGATTACTTTGAAAAGTGCATTTGGAAAATGTACATATAATGAATTAGTGTATTTCTGTTTGGGCGCAGAATAGTCTCAGCTGTCTGTGCTGTCTTACCTTAGCAAGAGAGGGATGACAATTTCTTAATAGCTGGAGCTAATACTGATTATCAGGAAAACCGACTGTAGTCCTGCAACAGTTGTGAAGCATGTGATGGATTTCTCTTGCCCTGACAAGCACATTTCAAACATCTTAAAATCATGACTTAGTTAAAATGCACAAAATTCTGTCAGATAATAACAAATTAACCGTCTCTTTCAATGGACTATAGATGACCACAGGTCATATCCTTTCTCCCCACTCTCCCAAGTGAGGTTTAACATGTGTGCCACACCACGCTAAGCATGCAACCAATGGTGACAAAGATGATGAAGGTCTGGAGCATCTCCCGTATGAGGAAAGGGTGAGGGACCTGGGTGTGTTCCACCTAGAAGAGAGAAGGCTGAAAGATGTTTGATCAATGTTTATAAATATCTAAAATTTGGGAGACAGTTGGATAAGGCCAGACTCTTTTCAATGGTGTGTAATGATAGAACAAGGGGCAACTGCAAAAAAAGTGGAAAGTAGATGTTCCATACAAATATGAGGAAGAATTTCTTCACAGTGAGGGTGGCAGAGCACTGGAATAGGCTGCCAGTGAGGTTGTGGAGTCTCCTTCTCTGGAGATATTGAAGATTCATCTGGATGCTTACCTTTATGACCTATTTTAGGGAACTGCTGTAAGAGGGGGTTGGACCCAGTGATCTCCAGAGGTCCCTGTGATTCTGTGATCCTTACCAGCTGTTCTCCACTCTCTAATTGCTACCATTTTCAAAAACCTGGGAGAAGTTATATGTACTATGTATAAGATGAAGCTATGTTCTCTAGAACTAGTCATATTTTTATTTGTTTATTTATTTTTAACCCCCCTCTCTGTCCTTTTCACTGAGAGTTTTGGCTCATCTCTTCTAGGACAGAGTCTAGAAGAGACTACCTACCTACTCAGAGCACCATATTGCACCTAAGATGTAGCTGTAACAATTCAAACCATAGATAACTGACTTGATTGCAAAATTACTTTGTCTGTTTCAGGAAAGAACTGTGTCTAATTTTAAATTGTCTAATCTGTGAAGCAGCAGATACTTAAGAAAGCAGCAAAACAAGCATTTCTTCATTCTCTAACTTAAGTCGTTCTATTATTATATCATTTTATGATTCATATATGCAATCTTTGTATTCACATAATAAGTGAATAGAATTACATCTTAATAAACACATAAAACAGGTATACAAGGACAGTATGCATTGCTCAAGGTGATCTACAATAGATTTTTCTGCTGTAAATTTAGGGCACTGAAAACAGAAGCAAAAATGCCCAAATGATAGAGTCCAGATCATGCAATTTTTTCTCATATACTTGGTTGCATAAAAGTGGCATAAAATGGGTAAGCACGTGCATTTGGTTGTGTTCTCTTCTCATGCTGTATTTTCAAAGCAAATTTAAAATTTGGAATGGGGGAATATACATTTGTATAGTGGAAACTTCAAACAAAGTATATGGAGTTGTCTGGATGTAGTCCCTGAATAAGTCATGGCTTGTTAAGGACCTGGCACGCAGAGTCACTGTGTGCTGGGTGACTGCTCAGAGTCTGCACTGGTTTTGTTCCCAGCACTTGGGAAGAAAGTGCTGGAGAGGCAGAAGCAAGGCTCCTGACTTCTTGGCAGTTGGCAAGTACACCTGGTGGCTTACTCTGACTTATTTCTTAACCATTAGCACTTGTAATTATTTTTTATAGCTGTAAGCAGACCTGTGGAGTAGTTTAAAATACTTCATATCAAACCAAATTATTTTATGTGTGTAGTTTACTATGTCACAAGCAAGGCTGACATTTTTATTGAAGCAAGCAGGATATTCATAACAACTCTTTGTTGAATGAATTTTCTGAGGCTACTGTCCTCTTTCATAGCTAAAATACTTAGAAAAATAATGTTCTTATGAATATATAATATCTTTCCAGTTC
This sequence comes from Tympanuchus pallidicinctus, assembly GCF_026119805.1. Taxonomy (NCBI): domain Eukaryota; kingdom Metazoa; phylum Chordata; class Aves; order Galliformes; family Phasianidae; genus Tympanuchus; species Tympanuchus pallidicinctus. The sequence continues at coordinate 52,225,569 of NW_026294769.1, forward strand.
GTATTTAGAATCAGGAAAAGCTGATGTTACAGGATATTATTAACACAGCAGTTTTCATCTTCTCTAACTTCTTGGCCCCTGGAATAGCTCAGTACACAATATGTTGTTTTCATATGTACTTGATGTGCATTTTTAAGTAAACAAATTATGGAAGGGAAAACATTCAAGTGTTTTTGGGCTTACGCTTGAAAATAAAACAATTTTTTAAAATGCAATGAGAACAGTACATTCTTCATGTGAAACATTTTTGCATGCAGATTACAAGGTAGCAGCATTTGCATGCAAAATACATTTTAAGACATTCTGAAATGCCGTGAGAAAACCAAGAATTGTATGAATGTGTTAATATTTGCAGGTCTTTCTTTTCTGGGGGAATTGTTTTAGCTGTTCCTTAGTTTCAGTGAATTCACCTGTTTGTCACTTTAGAATTCCACTGGCTTACTGTCTCAGAAGGCAATAAGATGTTAGCTGTTTAATTAATGTAAATTTTAATTACTACCCTTTATAGCCTTTCCTTTTTGAATGGCCACATTTTTGTCATTAGTTATAAAATCTATTACAATTGTGATTTATATAACAACAGCCTACAGCACTGGATTAGTACACTGCTTTATATATAAACAGTTTCTTCAGTTAAGTGATTGAGTTTCTATTTCAGCTGGATAAAACTAACCCAAAGAATAAAGTGTGTGGACTGTAAAGCTGCCAGGTTTTGTAACTAACTCTTGGACTGAAATGACACCTCTGTAAAATGTGTAGCAGTGGCACACTGTATAGTAAAGGTGGGTAGAGAGGAGACATTTAGAGGCTTTCACACAGAGAAAAAGGAGTGTGATAAGATTATCAAGGGATGCAAAATAAGGGATTTCATGTGCTGAAGCATCCGGTGGTAAAGTATTGTTGGTTGTTAAGCAGTAACTTATGTGTAACACTATCAGAGCAAAAATTTACTTTTGAAGAAGGCTTCAAAAATTGGGATAATATTCAGTGTAATAGTCTATTCCTCTGTTTTAAGACAGTGTAGCACTCAGTACAGAGAGGTAAAGGGAGGTAAAACTTTCTGCATTATTCACACTGGTTAATTTAATGTGTCTTTTGGGGAAGAGATGGTAACCCTGAAGATGCAACAGGAAAGTGGATCCTTCTGCTCTATTTTTGAAGCAAAAGGGCAGTGATGTCACATTTCAGCATTCTTTTCCTCTTCTGTGAAATTCGTTTTATTGATCTGTTTGTTCATGATCCTAATGGCAGTTAAGGTTTTCCTGGTTTTAGCATGCTCACAAGCTCACAGTGGCTGTGACACTGAGTGCGGCCCTTCTTAGTCACACATTGCTGACAAAAGAGGAGTTTGTTCTATTGTCCTTTAATAAACTTTTTGTGTCTGATGTCTTGGAATCAACATATGCTATTGGTTGACGTAAAAGTCAACACCAAATGCAGTGGGAGGTTAATTAGAAAAAGATCCATCCTTGGAGGTTTTCAAAGCATTCCTGAACAAGTTCCTGAGCAATTTGATCTGACATTGCAATTATCCCATATTTGAAGAAGTATTTTGATTAGCTGGTCTATGGAAGGCCTTTCTCCCATAAATGAGTCTATGACACTAAGGATATCTGGAGATAAAATTCTTCAGGAATGCTTGTTTCATGATAGTTGTTCCCAGATAAGTCTTTTCTAAGTCAGTGAACACAGAATGTTTTGTAATGAATGAGAACACTGTAATTACTCAGGTAAAAAGTAACTGGATGTACAAGCCTTTGAAGGCTTGGGAACAGTGTGTTGTACTGTATGAACAGTTACATTTTAGGCCTATCTGCTGCTTATCTCGCTGACAAGGCTGCTGAACCCTGGTTCCAACAAACCCTGTGGTGGAAGTTTGAATTCGGTCTTCCCAATGTATCAGTGCCTTGATGTCCCACAACCATGTGTAGGCCAGAACCCAGCACAAATCTCACATACTTCTGGATGGATTTAACTTCTTCAAGAAGTTTAAATGCTCAGCACCCAGTGATCTTAAATGGAAGAATATTTGTAGTGAGCAGACGTTTCGAATCTCGTTCTCTGGAGGTCAAGGCTAGAACAGGAGCCTGTGTGCCTCTGCTCGCAGCCAGCTAGCAAAGTTTGAAGTTGAAAAGAGGGTGTTTGAACCTGGGGTTAGTTGCATCCAAATCTGAAGTGTTCTCCATCTGTTGTGTGGCCTCATAGAATCACAGAATTGTAGGGGCTGGAAGGGACCTCTAGAGATCATCAAGTCCAACCCCACTGCAAAGGCAGTGCAGGCTGCACAGGTAGGCATCCAGGTGGGTCTTGAACATCTCCAGAGAAGGAGACTCCACAGCCTCCCTGGGCAGCCTGTTGCAGTGCTTCATCACCAGCACTGTGAAGAAGTTCTTAGCACGTTTGTGTGGAACTTCCTATGCTTCACTTTGTGGCCATTTCCCCTTGTCCTAACACCACACACTGCTGAAAAGCGTCTGGCCTTGTCAGGCTTATAAGTTGGTTTGTGCAACCAGAAATCAGGAAATCTGGTTTATGCATTCTGTCTGAACATTTTGATATGCAAAATAATAACATTTATGACTTGTTTTATCAACTTTCTTTTTTTTTCTTTTTTTTTCTTTTTTTTTTATTGTTTCCTAAAAGTGTCAAGATTAGGGGTTACCACAAAATGCTTTTGTTTCTGATGCTTCTGATATCTGTGCATATGCATGTTTGTGTATTTTGGCTACAAAGACAAGTTCTCAAATGTGGGTGTTCACAAAAATCAATTTACAGTTCATTTGGTAATTTTACCCCTAGCTTAAAAAAAAAATAACAATAATAACCATTTTTTACTATTTTGAAGGAAAGTTTACCTTCCACTGATGCTAGATGCAATCTTAAGAGAGAAGGAAAAAGTGAGATTTTCTTTACAGACATTTTCCATAAGAAACAGGCATTGTTAAGCATCTCGTGCTCATTTTAGACGTTCTAAAATAATTCAGTATCACTTCACATTCATACTATCTTTTTCCTCATTAGCAGCTGCGTGGCACATTATTAGCAGACAGCTGTAACAGAGCAGGAGTGGAATTTAAGAAAATGGTCACACTGTAAAATTATCTGCCTGTTCTGTGCTTGCATTTTTCATTTATTAGACTCATTGAGAGCAGATTATACCTCAGCACTAGGAGCTCCTGTTTCAGTACTTGCTAATTTATCCCCGGTCTTTAATTTCTGACCTGTAAATTTATTTTAAATGTGATGGATAATACTTCTATTGCTGTGATTTTTTACCATCCTGCATTATTAAGCTGTACACTTAAAGTTACACAGTTCAAAAACCATCATGTAGTGAAACGATTTGGTCCAGCTAGTGCTCTCGAGCCTTGCAAAAAATAGAAGAAAAATACCGAACAAAGACACTGGATGTCAGTGTTGCTTCACACAGCTTTGTATAGCATGGCATAGTTAGAGAGCACTGAAAGCCCATTTGTAGACAAGATCCTAAAGCTGAGCCCAAGCCATGTGAGTCAGGACCCGGCTTCTGTATGGCTGGAGGTTTGCCTTTATCTTGTAATAACTTCGGCTCCTCACACTGTGTCAAGCCACAGTGTCTCCTGAGTGTGCTGCATGATGAAGGGAGCAGGATTTGGCTTAGTCATAGTCATATTATTTTTAGTGTAGAGGGCTAGGACCTTATCTTTTTCAGTCAATACCCACGTTTAAGTATTTGAAGTCAGGAGTATTCTTAACTGCAAATGCAAAAGCATTTTGTCTGATTTTGAAAGACGCATTGGGAAGCTTTGGACTTCATAAAGTATATTTTGTTTTGACACCAAAATCTTAGAGGTGAAGTTTCTTAAATTTCGTTGGTAATGACCAGGATATTGAAAGGGTTGCAGCTTCTGAGACCCAGTTTAATATTTTATGCAGCATACGGTTGTTAACTTGTTGGTTGTTTTGTTATTATTATTTTTTTTTTTAATAAATGCTCAAAGTCCAGGAATACATTCCTGAAGATGCTGATGTCTTCTCCTACTTTAGTCTTGTTCTGTTTTTCAGCACCTTCCCAGCCTTCCCAAGAGCTTGTATCATATAATAGTTGTAGTTTGAATGATCTAAACTCATACATACTACTGTTTGTTTTAAATATGACTTCCATTCTCATTGTGGTGAAACATACTTTCCCTTGGAATTTTTGCCAGCTTTCTTAATGAAACAATGCTTGTATACCCAAGATTTTTAGCCATCTTTTATTCTTTTATTTTCTGGCATCCTCTGAATGCTTTGTCCATTTTTGTCTGAATATGACAGAAAGACAGCAGTGTCAAAACGAGATCATAGAATAGGATAGAGGACAAGAATGAATGGAAATTTGGTTCACTGCTGAAAAAAAGATGAGGAGATGTCAGTCATTATATGTTTTTGATTACTCACAGCATGTACTTTCCCTTGCCGAATGACAGTAGATGAGAGACCATGGGGAAGTGAAGTGACTTAGATGCACAAGATGTTCTTAGGGATCAAATGATGTTAATCAGCAGGAGCATAGGTTTAGTTAGTCCAAAGTCCAATTGGTTTAATCTTGGAAGGTATTCAGTGAGTGATCTGTTTTCCTGAGAAAAATTAAAAAGAGCAAGTCACATCATTTCCATCATAGCACTAAGGTACAAAGACTTCTGAAGGACATGTAAACATATTCATAGTTGAATTTTCCTGCTAGTTTATGTGAAGACTAAAAGCACTTCTTGAGCAAAGGTTAAGTGATTTCCTACAAAGCCTGCTTCCATATGAAGTGGGATGCCTGGATTTATATATTTTTTTTTCTGTTTTTATTTTAGTTTTTTTTTTCATCCTTTGAATTCAGAGCCATAAGATCAAACCTCCTAACTCTGTGTATCCATCATGTATGTAAATAGCCAATGAAGAATGAAAATTCAGGTTGTCCTTGCAAAATGTTCCCCATTTTTCAGTGAATCTGTTTTAAAGCAAGTATGAGAAGCCCACCCAACTTGTAGTGCAACATTTTTTTTTCCTTTTATATTAAATATATTGTAAATTTCAACTTATGTAGTTATTTTCTCAGCCCTGCATGTATATCCACTATTAGAATAATACTACTGTGTATTTTCCAGGCTCTCACAGTCCTGGTAGACATTGTAATACAGTTTAAAGAATGACATGTTTGTGTACTTTAGGAGCTTATAGATCACAGGTTTATAGGTTAATGAAAGCCACCTGGTGTGAAAATGTTTGTTTGGTATGGTACAGTACGTGTTTCAGTTAGGGTACTGTGTTTTACCAAAGAACAGATGAGTTTGTTGATGATTCCTTAAGGTTGCACTACTTTGTAGTAAAGAGGTTTTCCGTTTTGTGCACCTGTGCATCCACCATCCCTTAAAACATTTGATTTCTTTGTCTGTGCTGTTGCAAATGATGTATTGCTTTGTGGCATTGGTATGAACACTTAATTAATTACAAAATTACAGTGAGGAACAATGTCTTCCATGACTGGCGGTGACGTTGATCAACTTCAGGTTTAATGATTCTTCAATCTGTCTTTTACTCGTCACAGCAATTGCTGGAGTAAAATCAAATATCCACACAAGTACCACACCAGCATGGACATCCCAAGGACTTTGCATGTGCAATTCTGTCTGTGTCCAATTAGTAGTGTTTATTTTCAAGCATCAGTTGTGAGATGTTTGCATTCATGCATGCACACAGCCATAGAGAGAGAAGCCATCCCTTGTTATTGGATGTAGACAAAAGTCTGTTGACATGGCTAATCCAAGGAGTTCAGATATCAATCTGGGATTGACAAAACTGTCCGAATTTATTGACCCTAAAAATACCAGGTGGGAAAATCTCAATTACAGACTCCTAAACAGCTTCAGCATTTGACATGAGAAATCCAGAGATTAGGGATTATAATCTTGATTGTTTAATCATGAATCTTTGCTTTCATAATGTGCCATTTTCCTGCCTGTTTCAGAATACTCATTCATAGCTCCCAGTGAACCATGATTTTTATTAAATAGGATTAGTCCATCTTACATCAGTACTCACATTTTGTACATACATATCTATGTGTAGAAATGTATTTACATGTATTTTTGTTTAGTAAAACAAACCAGTGGTGGTGTTTCATCTGCTCTTTAAAGGATGTACATGATTAAAAGATGAGCAGGGTAGAGAATAGGTACGCTGGAATATTCTAGATCAAAGCTTTGGCAGAAGTGATCTGTCTGTGTTTCGGTAACCCACTTTTTTCCACTTTTGAGTGATACAACAGTACACACCAGATGAGTGACACAGTAGAATGATTTGTGGTGCATTTACCCTACTGCTTTTTCTCTTTTATTTTTTTTTATTATTATTATTTGAATAGAAATTGCGGTTTTTGAAACATTAGTGTGACTGCAACCATTTCTTTTCAGAACTTATAAAATTAATTTTAAGATTCTACATCCAGTCAGAAAACTTTTTTTCTTTTTTTTGGTAATATTTTATGTTATATTTTTTGCAGCATCATTAGGAATGCTGGTAATATGATTGAGAAGAAAATTTCTTATCATTTAATCACAAACTAACTAAACAAAGCTTTAGCATGCTAGAAAAAAACATCTATTATCCGTGATCTGTACTGATACAATGTGGGAGATATAATAAGATTCAGAATACAAAAAACTGGAGTGCAGCATAAAAAAATGTAAAATATGTTATAAGAAACCATTTTTGGTAATATTCAGGAAACTAATTAAGTTATATTAAGCTTTGATTAAATCTGAAAAGTTAAATGTATAATTAAATATTTCCAAAATTGGTGCTTTGTTTCAGAACCACCAATGCCAGCAATTAAAAAATTGAGTCAGGCTTCAGAATATCAGGAGATTGAGTTAATAGACTAAAAATGAAAATCAAGTATTTTTATTTGCCGTTTTAAATTTCTTGTAATGTTTTTCTATAATTTCAGGGACTGTAAAACTGCTTATATCTGAAATGAGAATTGAGATCTTGAGAATTGAAATGAGTGTTTTGAGCAGAATCTCAAAATCATGAACGGATGACACTTCAGCTTTGTTCATCTTTGCCTAAAGATTAACATATAAACTAATTTATACAAATACCACTAAAATATTTAACGGTATATTTATTTTTATTGCTTACTGTGGGACAGTTTGGGAGGGCACTTTCACACAGGTAATGGATTTTAGATTTTGATCTGAGGGATCTAGAGCATCTAGAGGTACAGATTCTCTAGCTCTCCTGTGCCCTTGTTCCAAATGGAATGAAGCATTTAAGCAAGTTGACAGTTTGACTTTTTCTGCGCTGATCACTTTGTACCTGTATGTTCAGTGCGAGAAGTTATTTCTCGACCAAAAATTACTGGGTGGACTGAGCTCTGTTCTGCCCCATAGGGGCAGCGGGGCTGGTGGAGCTAAGCCCCATCTCTCACCTCACAGCAGCATTGGCTCTGCTGTGACCCTGAAGCAGCCCTGAGATGTCCCAAGGTCCAGCACCTCTCCCGGCACCACGCAGCCCCGGCGAGCGCTTGCCCCGCTGTGCCTCACGTTCCCGCTGGACCGAGGCCAAAAGCACAGCACTGCCCGAATATAAAGCGGGAGGTGACGGGGGAGAGCCACAAACTGACAGGAGAGGAGACGAGCCGAAAATGTGAGCTTTGCTCTGAGAGCTTTGCGTGGCTGTTCGTACAGTTATGACATTTAGTAAGTGCTTTTATTGAGCATAGTGAGAGCACAGCTGCAGAAAATGTGAGTGCTTCTGTGTTGTTTGTTGTTTTGTTGTTTTTTTTTTCAATTTTTTTCCCTACAGTCTCGGAACCACAAATTCTCAGAAGAAACCTGGAGAACGACCCAGATCAGGGTGGTTTCTCAGCCACCCATTCTTCTGCACAAGGAACTTCTTTTGGGGGTTTTGGTGATGACGGGGGCAGAGAGGAGAAGGAGAGCGGTGTGGGGGAAGATCCGGGCTGTTCGCTGTGAAGATATCAAGGAATGGTGCATGAGGCGGCTGCCCATCTTGGAGTGGGTGCCCGTCTACGATTGGAAGGAGAATCTGGTTCCCGATATGGTGTCTGGGATGATGCTGGCCATCCAGCAGGTGACTCAAGGTACAGTTAAACTTCTGAAATCTTGAAATCCAATCCTGCTGGATTTATCTGGTTTTCTTTTATACCCTCTTCATTCATATTATCTTAAAATTTAGTTTAGGACAGCTTGTATCCTTATCTATCAAAAGCAGATTTTATCTAAATAAAAATACAAGAAAAATTCTTAAATCTTATGCATATACAAATGCAGATGGAAATGCATGGTGTTATTTGAATAGCTTTCTGTGAACCAAAACTTCCTCTATATCCGATCCTTTGACAATTTTTCAGAATTAATACAAGAAATAAGGAAGCATTAACTCTGTTCACACAGCAAATGATTACATACAAGATTTTATCAATTACGTGACCACATTTTTTTATTTCACATGAAAAATAAAATGTATCTACGTGGTAACTGCATTGTAATTTGTCTATATGTTGTCCGCATTTTAAGAAAATCTGCTCAGAAGTAATCATTGTGATTATACTATTACCTGTGGAAGCCCAGTGTACAGCAGTAAAAGATAACAGTGTTCTGTACTAAAAGGGCACTTCTGTCAGTGACATGAACCACGGAGAATGTGTGTGCATACACAGCTTGCATATTTCTGCTTCTGTGTTGACTTAGTGCTGTATTACATTACCTATCACTTCTCTTGTCAAGCAGCAATACAAAGAGAGGTGGAGCTAGACTCTACTTTGCTTCATAAACATAAAAAATTAAAAAAAAAAAAAAAAAAAAAAAAGAAAGAAAAACTCCTAGAAACAAAACTCTGCAGAATGACCTGCAGAAAACAAAAGTCCCAGCTATCTGAGTCTCTAAAGTGGTTGTTACTGGGAAATAAATGCTTTGGTCTGTTTTCAATATGTCCATTGTAGTGTCACTTCTTTAGGCAATATTTTATACTTGTCTCAGATAATCCCAGCTGCTTGTCTGCCTCAGATAATTTTCAATCCCTTCCCTGATGTAAACTATACATATATATGTTATTTCTTAACAACTCCCCATACTGGCTGTGCTTAACTATCATTTATGTTGTTAAATTATAAGCACTATTTTAATTGAATTATGCTGCAGCTGAAAACAACTGGCTTGTGTAAGTATTTGTGCTTCCAAGGTAATTAGTAACATCTGCACTGGCATGATTGAACTTTAAGAAACTTAATACTATAACGCTGTAAAGTACCAGTTTCACTAGTATGTGCCTTTACTATAATTGTAATTAAAACTTTTAAAACAGTATGTTGAAATGTTGAAATGTTGAAAAATAGCAATTTTATAATGCCAGTAGTTTTCGATAGAACTTTCTTGTTTGAGTTTTGTACTAAAAGCAATTTAATGTGAGAGATACATTTGAGAAAATCTGCTTTTCTGTATTATTTTTATCAAAGCTAGAAATAATCTTACACTTTTTCAAAATGAGTGTATTCAAACTCTTTCCTCCAACTGACTTTTTTTCCTTTCTTTCTCCTCACTGCTTCCTCAGGTTTGAGAAGGATTTTAGGTTATGGAAAAGGAGAGCTAGATACCTAAATACTTTATCATGTTTGTGGTGTTACTTGAGCACAACTTACTTCCCTAGAACTTGCTGCATTAACTCTTTTACTAATGCTGTAAGCCTTACAATTACCATCACACAATGTTTTCAGTGAGTGATGTATAGGGTAGTTCAGAATAGCTGTTCTTATGACTCTTTTTATTTTGGACAATATTTTATAGAGCTACTACCACTCATTTAGTGATTTTCATTATCAAAAATCTTGGTATCTAAATGTGAGTTATGTCTTCAACCCAGTAATTCATCGTCAAATCAGGTACTTGAAAATTAAATTACTGGAGCATATACTACATAATTTAGGATTAAATATATTCTATTGTGGCACACTGGAAACTAGTCCTTTGCTAGAAACTATGTCCTGTGGAGCAGAGTCTAGGAACAGTGTATGAGAAAGGCATGCTACCTGAACATTCAGTTGTCTTTAGTTGTGCAGACCATCAGGAGGCACAAGGTGTTATGCATACTCTTTCTAATCAAATTCTCTATCAGATTAAAAATATAATCATTATCAAATGAACAATTACTGCAGAAAGTGGATCTTCTGAAGCTTTCTTTTTACTTCTACTGAAGTTTGATCAAAACATAACTAAAGAAGTCATGTTCAACCATGTGGTCAGAATATACTGATCAATAATATCCCATGTAACCAACAGATCCAATTCCTAAGTAGGGGAGGCAAGACAGAGGAAGGTAGAAAGATGAGAAGGAAAATAATGGAATTACCACAATGTGCTGTTTGGCATTTCTGAAGAATGAGGGCTCATACCAAGTCATGTCTGAAAACAAGTAGTCCTCTCTGTGTGTTCCTGTAGTTGTTTTCTTCCCTGCTAGAAATGCCAAGTTAACCTTAATTAATGAGTCTCAGAATTCACTGACAAACTCTTCTACTTACCTACTGAAACAATACTTCTGCAGTCTCTATGCATGTCCTTTAATATTAGAGTCTTTTTGTGAATTCAACAGCAGAGAAAGAGGCATCCAAGTTAATTATGTTTCTATAAATTGTATGGACAGTGAAAATAGACCCTATGAATTACAAAATTCCAATAATGGAAACTTTGAATACTCTAATTGCTGAAAAGATTCAGCTGAAGCTTGCATTGTCTCAGACTGCAAAGCCAGTCAAGCTCAAGTCTAAACCAACAAAAGAAACTAGGCTTCATTAGTTCAAGAGCACAAAACTATAACTTAATAACACACTTCTCAACACCTCATTTCTCAAACATAGAATCATTATTCTTACTCTGGCTGAAAAATTATTCTTACCTAAGACTGAAAAATAATCTTAGAATTTATAATGAATATTTTCTTCCCATCTTGAAGTTTGCTGCTTACTTTCACAGATAGTTAAGAAAGTTGAGTTTTCATGTTTTGATAATTACTACTTTGTCTGCGTTTCTGAAAAATCTATTTTTGATAGACTAGAGAAACAACTCTGTAAAATAACAAATAAATTCTCCATTTGCTTCTCAGACTAGCGTTTCATTCCCCTTTTAAAACTCATTAATACTCCATCAAGATGAAGATGATTTTGAAGTAGGTAGAGTTTTGTTTCTGTTTTATTCATTGTTTCTCTCCCATACACACAAATGCAATTACAGTCTCCAAGTAGATTATTTAGAACTTCCTAATATGTTGTGTTTGTTTGTTTTTCTTTCTTTCCAAAATGAAATTGTGTAAATATAATCAGTGTTCTTCACTGTAGTTGTCAGGAAGCTGTTCTTGCATTCCTTAGAAATCAGTGGAGATCTAGTTGTAAGAGATAGTGAAACTTGGGATGTTTGATCTTCTGGGAGGTAGCAAACAATTGCCTTTACATTGCTTTGTATGTGTTTGGTTGAGTTCCTTCACCTATTAAATTGCCTTTATCTTGTCCTGCAAGTTCTCTTACTTTTGATTTTCTGATTCCTGTCCCTCAGAGGAGGGAGGAGGAGGCTAGGGATATTTAGCTGCTGTCCAGAGCCAGCCCACTCCAGATGTGATTCATATGAATTCAGGCTTTGACTTTGTTAAAGTTAATTGATGTTACTGAGAAGATTATATTGATTAGATTAGAGAAGTGTTACGGGAGACTGGCTTGGGTGTAAGCACAGAAGATGTAGAATTCAGGTGATGTGTTTTCCCAGTCATTATAATTGTGGTATTGTGGGTAATAAACTGTGTTTAAAAAAAGTTTAAGATAGGTCTTATTTTTTTTCCTGTATCTCATCCATTAACCTGACACGTTAACACCAGAATTTTGCTTGTGTTTTTTTCATGTAACCTGGATTACATCTACTCGGAGGAAAAGCATATTTTAATCAAACAGTACCTGAATTTTTCTTAAGTTTTCTTGCATGATAATACTGAGATGCATTATGATGTAGTCTTTTCATGCAGCTGAGTCTCATAAGCCTGTCATCCTGCTTTCTGTTGCCTCCTGAACATGTATTATAGCCCATACATATCAGTTCAGAAAGCACCTGCTTAGCTCATTTTCACAGTCTGTGCTAACTTTCTATTGCACTAAGCAATTTATCTTTAGTTTCAAGGCCTTTTATGGGTGATCTTTCCTGGCATCATTTATTCATTACCAAGCTGTTAGTATATCTCTGATTAATCCATTTTCCAATCCTTCTTGGTCTTACCTTGTCAAATAAATACCTTTGTGGCTTCTTTCAGTATATGAATTATGCAATTACATACCCATCTCAGTTTTTTGCCTTTGGATTGCTATTGTGTAATGTATCGTATTGTGTTTTGGATTGTTTCATATACTGTCTACACAGGCTGTCATCTAGAAGCCATGTAAGTAATATTGCAACCCATCATTAAGCTTCTCTGGCTGCCATGGTCTGCAAAAATGTTAATCTGAGTTTGTCAGAAAAAGACAGTGCATATTTACCCCCAGTCATACAGCTGAGTTCATAGTTATAGTCTGTTTGAATATGTATATATGTGTATGTAACTTATTTAGGAATGTCAGTTCTCTATATAATTAGGGGACACAGATATGTCTGAAGTCTTAAGCAGAGTACTGTGGTTAGGACATCATATAATGTCCTATAATGAAAATTAAGTCTTCTGATTAACAACTGAAGATGCCTTACTCTTTAAAGATTCTGTCAAATTTGGAATAATGTTCTATGATTTGATAGTAGTACGTGTAGTGTTGCATCCTAGTTACAAGACTGCAGTTTGGATGCAGTTGGACCAGATGCAAGCAATAAATGTGTATTTCCCTTTAATGGGAATAAAATAATATTTTTATGTGTAACAATAATGGATAGGAGAGCGATTGATCCTACGACCCATTTCAGAGGTAAGGCTCTGTGTTTTGCTTCAGATCTACACAATCTAAAGACAGATGCACTGATGCACACAGTTAGGGGTAGTTTATATAAACTGCTGGAAAATTATTAGCTTATTGGAAAAGAAAAAAAGTATTAGGGAGATGTAAAGGTGAAAAGAAGGTGATGACTTGATACAGTTTTATCTGAAATATATAATTCTGGTTGCTTGTGTTAATGGAAGGTAACTTCAAACTTCTGTGGGAAAAGGCTAGGAGGAGGATCAGAAAAATAAAGATTGTATGTGGGAGAAGATTTAAGTGGCTTATACGTATCAGTTGAAAGCTGAAAATGTAGATGACTGTGTTTCTTATCAGATGGGTAAGTACAAGAGTTGAGAGACATTTAAATACAACTGCCGCACTGACTATAAATTAACATGAGTATGTTTAGAATTTAAATCTAAAAACAGCCAATTGAAATATCATAAGATGATGCATGTCTTTATCACATAATTTCATTGTAAATGCCGTAAATTACACGTTTGCCAGTTATAAGAATCAGAACACAATGCATAAGGAGATTTCTTCACAAGTTTGGTACTTTGTGTTACCTGCTGCTCAAAAAAAAAAGAGGGAATTCTTAAATTGAGATATGTGTGTTGATAAATTAACATAAGCGCTTTTCTAAAATAAATGAAAACAAACAAACAAAAAAAATCCCACAAACTCTCACTGTATTCCTGGTTTCATCTTTATCTTGCTAAGTTCTTGATATTTGGCCGCATTCATAAACACTGTGACATTAGTTTTAATTTAAAGTTGTACCCATCTGCGTATACTGCATATAGTCAAAAGTTATCCATCTGAAAGTATGTGGTTATAAAATTTTGACTTTAATTTTTATCAGACTTTTTAAATATATATATTCTATAGTCAGCTAGCACATCGATACACTCCATACAGAATTTGTATGTAGTGTTATACAGTAGCTGGCTTGCCTATGACCTATCATGAGAAAAAAATACTTTGGCTCAATTTGGTTTTAGTGGGCTGCGTTTTTCTGGGGAGTGAGGGGGTGTGAAGGGCCCTTGAGGCATGTTTCTTCTAAAAGTGAAATACATACATGGCATCTGATGAAATCAGTATTGTTATTCCTGCCAGCATTTTCATTCCTCAAGTCCAATAATTACTTACTGAGGATTGGCATGGTTTGTATTTTTTAATTGAAGTTAATTTAGTCTCGAGTTGGATTTATTGCTGAACAACTAATTCTTAAACACTGGCTGGAGACCTTGTTAAAAAAAAAAAAAAGACTATACTGCCTTCATGCATTCCAGAATTGTTGCCCAGTGTTTTCGAAGGCATGATGCCAACTTTTTTTTTCAGCTTTCCATGGAGGAACCTCAGCTGTATCTGTTTGTTGTTGTTGTTTGTTTGTTTTGTGGTCTTATGTTTTTGTGGGGGTGTTTTTTTGTGTTTTTCTTTTCCCCCCAGGTTCTGACTATAAATGTATAGATGTAAATACACTCTGAGCAGACAAACTGGAACTGATCATTTTATTAAGGAGCAGATATGTCTTGCAAATATACATCTGGCATACAAATAGCATGTGTAGATGAAATTGAATAAGTGTATTTGGCAACAGAACCAGAAAAGTTGCCTAGAAAATGCATTGGAGAATCCATGTAGTTCATAAGTGATCTGTGGAAGAAAATGTCCATCTGTTATAGTTCTCCCATACAAAAAATAATGATGTAAGCTGATAATGAAATGTAATGTATTAGTCAGTAAATGAGGGACAGTGTTTCATGTTTATACAGCTTTCCAGCAGAGGATTAAGGAACTGATGTTGCTGTGCATGCAATATTGTCATTTCTAATGTCTTCAAATTACATGTGCTAATGTAGATCTGTCTGATAGAATGCTAGAAATGTAAATTCGGCTTCTGAATGACCTGTGAAACCTCTGGAGCCTACTATGAAAGGTAGACCTGTGTTAGTGTGGCCAGATGAGCTGTGACTGTGGCCAGATGTGCCATGTTGGTAACTGAGAGGGGCCTGAGCACCATGGACAGAGACCAACAAAGCCAGGCAGTGTTGATCCATGGAGAAAGAGAGATTGCTCCACCTCTAATCTTCTGGATCAGAGAGCTCCAGAAAACTGTTACTGCCGAGATCCTTGACCAGCAGTTTTTCCAAGTAGGAGTCTTTTTCACAGATTTCCTAAAGTCTGGTTCATCTCTGTTAAGGTTTGTCTCTTCAGTCATGATTGGCCTTTCTTTCTCCATGCTGCTGATGCTTCTCAAAAGGCTACCACTTAGTTTGGTTTTCCATTTGTACTTAGATGCAGAGCCGTCTCCCTGTAATAATACTCTTCATAAATAAATAAAAAAATATTTTAAAATCATACTTACTTTATTTTGGAGAGAGCCACACTCTTCATGAATTATGGCTGACCAACGTGCAATAGTTTGTAGGATTCTCTGTACAGTAATTTATAAAGTCTCTGTGATGTTCAGATATTGTGTCAAATTCATCCTAAATAAGTCTAAACCTTTAATCTCTGCTTATCTGTCAAAGTTCTTTTTTTCTTTTTTCTCTTTTTCTCTCCCTATTTCTCTCCCCGTTTCTCCCTAGTCTGGAGTCATAAATTAAACCTTATGACATAAATTTGTCTAATTTGCTGGTTTTCCAAGGGAATTGATAGGAGACTCATCAAGTGTGTGTTAATTCTACATTTCAGGGCACCTACAGGAAATATCTCTATTACATAATTCAGCTTTGCCAACATGTGGAGAAATAGTCTTTTTTTGAAGCATCAGAGATAGTTCAAGATTGCATATAGCATTTTGGGTGGAAAAGATGTCCTAGTGTTGTTTTGGCTTCCTTAAACTTGAAGTTAAGGCATCTTAATATAGTCACATTTAAGAAAAGTTTACAACTCCAAAGGTATTTGGATGTATATATGACAGAAAATCTGTTAAATATTTAGCTTTTCACTTAAAAAGTAGATGATGAAAATTTTGATGCTCCACAGATTGACTGTAGACTTGCTACTTTTCCTGCTCCTTGATTAGTTTGGTTTGCAGATCTAATTTCCAAAAGACATGGCATAGTTTTCCTTTCAACATATGCATGTATCACAAGCCTTTTTTTTCTATATGCAGATAATTTTTAACTCACTGCTCATATTATGATGATTGATAGCTTTTTTAATGGGAAATAAGGTCTGGTTTTAGCAGCGCAGTCAGCAGAAACTATCAAATTAACAAACGTAGAGAACTTTCTCCTGTGGTGGGATATGGGCTTATTTCTACTTGCATCAAGTTCGCTATTCTATGGTTAACTGCATTTGATGGTTACAAGTAGAGGTACCACATCTCTTGCTTTCCAGTGTGGCAAATCATGACTGTTATTCTTCTGGTGCTAGCCAGACATATGATTTTCAATGAAAAAGCACCACACAAATGTTATCTTATGATAAGAATTCGGTAAAAATAAAAAGATTCACAATATTAATGTACTGCATTTGAACTTATTGTTCATTCTTTGTGAGTTTGACTAGTCCTTGAGCATATGGAATGCATTGTAGCAAGTTTTAATATGAAAATTAATGAAGTGATCTGAAATATATGACTGATTATATTTTGAAAATGTATTTGAAATTTTAGAACATTATATGTCTAATTAGAAGGCCTGAAGTCTTTTCTAATTCTGTTTTATAATGTTTCCTCTATTCTTACACACAATTGATGTGCTTCAGTAACAAGAAATAAAGCCAACAAGCAGAGCCAAGATTGGAATCAAAGCTGTGATTTTAGCTCTGTCCTTATTGAAGTGACCTCACCTGCAAGAGAATGAGCCACCACCTCTAGAAAATTCATACAAAAAGACTATCCAGGAAAAAAATAGTGGCCAGATTTATATTCAGATTATCTGCCTGCAGGAAAGCTGTATTTCCCAGTTAGCCTGTGAGCATTCCTTTATAGATTCAGGTATTTGCTAGGTGGGTAGCACCTTTCATAGGGTTTCACAGAACATGGCAGTGTTTGGGTGTTTGTGTCATACCTCTCAGCATTGTTCAGAGAGTTGAACTGATGGCAATGTTTTTGTGTTTGTGATCAAGGACAGTATTGCTTCTTGTGCTCTACCTACAACTTGTACAGTTTATGCTAGATCAAATGCACTCAGGCTGCAATTGTCAAATGTTTCTGATTCTGATTTTATGTTTTAGGAAACATAAAAACAAAGTAAACACATCTAGGGGAAAGGAATTGACTTTTACAGCTAGATGGTGACAGTATTTTACTGTAGCTGAACCTTTGTTTACCTTGTAAATACTGAGGTGAAAAAACAATCTTCTCTGCTCTTAAGCCTGTAAGAAATTGAGATATTGAATAGTAAAAGAGAATATGGTCCCAATTCCAGAAGTATTTTTGCTTAGCCTGTGGTATATTACTGTAACCTCCAGTTTTGTTTTGTACATCTTCACAGCTCATCTCCACTTGAATGATTTTCTTAGAATGAAAACCTGTTAAAAATGAACCACATGGATTCATACTGAAAACAAGATCCAAAATTAACACAGTTTATTTGCAAAATTAAAAATTATATGAATGTAACGTGATTTCTGCAAAAAATATTTTAAATCATATCTTTCAAAATTGTTACAACTTCCTAATGAAGAGGGAATTTTTGTGCTTGACAGAATCACAGAATGGCCAGGGTTGGAAGGGATCCTCAAGGATCATGAATCTCCAACCTCCCTGCCACAGGCAGGGCCGCCAACCTCCACATTCAATATTAAATCAGGCTGCTTAGGGCCCCATCCAATCTGGCGTTGAACACCTCCAAGGATGGGCCATCCACAACCTCTTTGGGCAGCCTGTTCCAGCACCTCACTAGTCTCTCTGTAAAGAATTCCCCCTGACATCCAACCTAAATCTGTCCTCCCTCAACTTAAAACCACTTCCTTTATAATCTCTGGTGGAAAACAAATGCTTAAGAAATGCAAGTCAGAGAACATATTAAAGAACTAGCAGAGGTGACTTCTCTAGGAATGATGCAACTGTTCCATAGTGTGTGTTTCAGGAATTTTTGAATTTGAAAATGAATTTTTTTACAGTTGACTCAACCAGCTTTTATTAATCTCTTCCCAATATGGCTGATAAATAGGCAACTGGTTCAGTGTTCCATGGTGAATCTTGTAGATTTATATCTCACACAGAGATGTCATTTCACTTCACTTATGTTGTTATAATAAAAATATGGCTGAAGTTATACAGATTTTGCTTACTCTGTTCTTTTCTGGAGAGGAAAACGAATTAGTTTTTCATAAGCTCTTTTGCAAGAATAGAATATTTCTGTGAGTACTATGTAAGTAGTTACAAAGTTTTTGTTTGTTTTCATTTTTATTAGTAAAGTATTTGTAAAGGAAGAGGTATTCAGTGCTGAACAGGCCTTAAAAGTTTCTTTTTTCTTTTTTTTTTCATCTTCTCTCATTTTTCCTATGCTCATTTTAGTTAGCACAGGATCATACTGTTCTCTTCTGTGCTGTCTTATTCTGCTTAGGCACACCCTTTTCTGTTGCTCTTGGATCAGAACTGTCTTTTACATCTCTTGCTCAAGTGAACACAAGCATAGAACTGTAATTTCAGAGATCTTCCTGGTTCATGGTACCAGTGTGTTAAAGAAGAGAAAAAAGAAAAACTGATGAGTAGGCGTGTTAACTGTAAGGCAGAAGAGAAGAAACTGTAAGGCTTGAAAGAAGGCATCCAAATTTTGTGTTTTATAGTATCTCCTCTTCTACCCTGCCCTCTCCTTTTCTCCTCATAATGTTTTACTGATGAACTGCTGGGCCTGCTTTACAGATAGCTGGACTTGTCTGGGCTTTCAGCATTTTGTTGCTCTCCTCGTCACTGTTCTTTGTCACAAATTCAAATTCAAGAAGGGAGCTCTTGAATTAAAGTGTTCTACATTGCCACTGAAAGCCTTTAAGCAAAGATGGTCTTTGATGCCTTCTTAAAATCTGTTTTAAAATACTATTAAAATACTTTCTACATTTCTGGACTCACAGCTTAATGTACAGAAAAAAACTGTTATCAACTGAAGGAGTGAAAAAACCCAGTCACCTAAAGAGAATGAATTCACAATTTTATTTATTTATTTATTTTTAAGAAATTAAAAGAAAGCAAAATGAAGAGTCTCTATCCAAACCAAAATTATAGGTTTTGAACTGTATGCAAGAAATAACCATTTGACTGCCTGCAGCTCTGGCAGACTCAAAACCTTGTTTGTTGGGGAATGGCACTGAATGGCGCTGCCTCCTCCTGTAAGAACTGTCTATTAAAGAAGTTTGAGATGGTTGATGGAGACAATCTGGAAACACAACAGCTGATGCCACAGATCATATACATGACCTATCAGTTTTCACTGGTAAACAAGACGTTGCAAAAAGTGTGAGGACTCTGATAGGCTGTAGATGGACAACCCTTCCTGATTCTTTCTGATCCTCACTGTAAATTAGTTGGCTTATAGTCTAGATTTTTGTAAATGAAAGTGCTTTTTTCCCTGCCTTTATTAAAACATAGACATTCAAAAACTTGAAAGCAGAATAATTTTATTTTATCTTAATTCATGGGGGTAACCCCATTTAATTTTCCATAGGATTGGCCTTTGCTGCTCTCTCTTCAGTCCATCCAGTTTTTGGTTTATATGGTTCATTCTTCCCTGTCATTATATATGCCATATTTGGAATGGGACGTCATGTTGCAACAGGTAAGTGTCTTTCTGCTCTAAACATTTTCAGAAGTATGAAACTGGAAAAAAAAGTGTTATCAATGGAAGGAATATTCTCTAAAAACTAAACAGAAATTAAATGTTTTTGTGCTTCCTTTTACAACTTTCTTCCCCCAGTTTAAGTATTTAAAAAGCCCATTAAGGATACACTGAAGGTAATTCTGTCACTGTAACTTCATATTGCACTTACACTTTTCTAAATGTCATTTACTAAGGGATTTTGGATTTTAACTCCTAAACTCTTTTTTTTTTCCCCAATTTTTAAGATTATATTATTACTCTGTAATTTTTAAGATTTTAAAATCTTAATCAATTAGAATCTGCTTCAAGATAAGATTTTAACAAAAGGTTCAGCAAAGAAGATATATGCAAACAGCAGCAAAAAAGGCTCTGTTCACAACTGCTATATAATTCTCCATATCCATCACTGAAATTCTTTTTCTACCAGCAATTTCTATAAGATTAATGGTGTTCTGTGTACATATACAGACAACAAGAATGATGTTTGTTAGCGGAGTCTGTTATGTCAGTGTGAAGATCAGTCACTTAAATAACAAATCCCTTTTTCTTGGGCCAGAAATCATCTTTTTCTTGATTACTCTTGATATAATTGATGATTGTCTGAAGGCAGTTTCTGCTGTGATATAATATCAAATGTAGAGTCCTACATAAACTGTTCTCAAGTTCAGTCTTATTAGATAAAAAATTTAAATATTAAATATTAAAAAATTTAATATTAAAATATTATAAACCCAGGTAATATATGTCATGTCATAAAAAAAAAAGAAAAAAAAAAAGTTATCCTCCAAAAGTCCCTTCATGCCTCAACATGACAGGAAAATTAACATTTCTGTCATAGGAAAGAATTTAGTACTTAAAAAATGGAAAAACTGACTAAATGAAGTAAGCAGGAAAGCCATGAAAAGTGGTAGGTGAAACAGATGTAGGAAGATTGGAAAGCCAAAAAGAGAAATTTGAAGTATGCCATGGAGAGGAAGATCAAGTGGATGCCTGAAAATTCCCTAAGTGCATCAAAATCAGTAGGCTACGAAGGAAACTGGTGGGAACGGCTTTCTGAGGAAAGTGAAACCAGTGCATTCTGTGACAAGGCCACAAGATTTTTGAGTTACCACTCCGATTTCATTTACCAAAAAGGCTCTGTAGCGAATCCTGGTACCTGCAAACCTGAACTTCACCCTTATTTTTACAGACTACTGTAAAACTACAAGATCACTGAAAGTTACGTGTAATCAATGTCTGTATGAAAGGTGTTAGTGTGACTTCTGTACAGGAAAATCCCATCTCACTAAAGTCATTGAATTCTATAGAAGTGCCAGTAAGCAAATGGCAAAAGGAAATACTTTTAATATAAGATATCAAAATGGTCAAACAGTTACTGATAAGGTTGCACAGCAAAGGTTATTAAAAAAAGTGAAGTTGCCCTTGTGATAGAAGAAAGTTCTTTTATTAATGATTAGCTAGTTGTAGGATAAGAAGCATAAAACAGGACTCAGTGGTGATTTTTCAGGATGGTGGAGTCCCTTGTGGGTGCCCAAAGAATTGTGCTGGGAAGTTTGATAAATAGGGGTATACCCAAGATGAGGGTAGAACTGTACTTATCACATCTTGCTATAGTAGAAGTATGGATAGCTCAATGAAACTCATAAGGGATCACTTTAGAAGCAAGTACAGATTAAAAGATATACCACAGCAGATGCTAAACTTCTGGAACCTGCTCCCAGAGGACACTGCAGAGGCAGAAAGTACTATCAAGTTCAAAGAGAAATTCAACACATTTGTGAATGCTAGTCCATAAAAAAAATCTAAAATACTTGCTAACATCCCTGGTGCAACAGCTACAGGATGCTGGGGATTATGTAGGGAATGGTCTGCAGAAAGTGGCCAGGCTTGTGTGCGTTGCCTAAGTAATGTCTCTGACTGTCACAGCTGGAGGCAGAATGTCGAGCTAAATGGACCGTTGGTCTGACATAGTAGGGCATTTGTTAGACTCTTAGAGCTTTCATGATATATTTGTCCTTTTAAATATTGAATTATGATCTTTCTTTATCTTTAATGAAATGTTTCATTAACCTTGCTTTGCCCTTCTGAGCAATTTTTTATTTCCTTGCCTGTCTCCATTTATTGGAGTGCAGATTATTTGTTGAGTTCTTGAATCAGCAAACTATATTGGACTAGGTCCTATGTATATAGCATGATTTAATTATCCTAGAAATTTGAATGGTGAACATTTGTGGCTATTGGGAAAAAACATTTCATCACACATATACCCAAAAACATTTATGTTAACTTCAAATCATTGTGAATTGTCATGTTGCAAACTCTTTTGTTAATGTGTCTACATGACTGTGCATTAATATAGACACAAATGCATTCAATTTGAATGCATAAATGGTATCTTACATGAAAAAATTTCAATTAAAACTACTTCAAAAATTCTTAAGAGTGTCCAAAAGGATACTTCCACTCAAAATGGTCAAGTTTTTAAAAACAGACCATTAGTGATTTGTATGGGTATAGAATCATTGGTAGCTAATCTGTGGCTTTTTTTTTTATAGGAACTTTTGCCTTAACTTCCTTAATATCTGCCAATGCAGTTGAACGTCTTGTTCCTTCCATTGGCACTAATTTCACTGCAAATAATAATTCAGGAATCTTGGGCCTGTCAGAGTTTGAAATGCAGAGAATTGGAGTTGCAGCAGCAGTTTCATTTCTTGGAGGAATCATTCAGGTAGGTAGTGAACACATATACTCTGTGTTGCTGATGCTCAGCATTTGTGACAGCTATGGCATTTGTAATATTTTTTTTTTCACTTCTCTTGGAAAAACTGACCCTGGGTCTGGTCTGATATTCATGAATGATGAAATGTGTAAGAATCTGGTGTAAGAATCTGTTGCTTCTTGGTTGAGATGTTGTAATAGTCTGTGTGCACGCTCATGAAATGTTGCAATATGAAGTAAAACCACATTCAGTCAGTTCTAATACAGTGTTCAGTCACTGTTGGTGCTCCCTTTCCTTTACCTTCAGAAACAAAACATGAATCAGCTCTCTGGTAAGTTGACATGTTCCTGAGTTTTTCTGTTGCTCTTGTCTTGAAGAGAAACACTATACAGTATTCAATAATTAAAATCATTAAGGAAAGCATCTTTACATTCTCTTCAGAGTTCGCACACCCACTGTTAAAGCATAATAAATTAGTAAAACAGATGTCTTCAAATAATTCTCCAAAGCTTATACAAATGATCAACGATCTTTTTAATTTTTTTCTCTTTTCCTATTTGACCACAAACACTGAATTTCTTTATCCATTGCCAATTGCTCAGGTCTTCAAAGAGGGCTTCTACCTTTCCTTGTTAGTATTTAAATGGAAGAAATGTTTCAGCCCTTGACATTGCAACACTTCCTGGTACCCATCCTCTGAAAGAAACATGGATCCCCATGCTTGGTGCTTTGGGTCCATCCACCATGTAAAGGATGAGCCAAAATGCCCAGAACTGGCATGTCCAGTGTCTTGGCTCTTGGCAGGAACTGGGGCATGTACTTATGCTAGTTGGTAGGAGGTATCAAGAAGTGTGTTCACTTCTGCTGTGCTGTTGCTGTTTCGATTCTCTTACTGCTTACTTAAATATGCAATATAAGGGAAAACCCAGAGGCAGCATAACAGATTAGACCTAGTTCTGATCACATCACACAGGTTGCCAAGCAGATGTGGGGTCTCCTCCTTGGAGACCTTCACAAGCCACCTGGCTTGGGCCCCCTGCTCTGCATGTCCCTGCTGGAGCTGGGGTGGGCCAGATGGCCAAGAGAGCCCTTCCAGTCTCAGCCATCCTGATGTTCTGGTGTTCTGTTTTTGTGTTTGGCTTCTGTATGTGTCTGCTTGTGCCAGTGAGTGTATCACACCACTGCATTTTGTGCAGAACACTTGTAACAGAAAAAAGTCCTTTGAGCATACACACTTGGGAGTGCAATGCTCAGAGCCTGACAATCTCTTACATCATCCCTTCTTATGTGTTAGAGGCCAAAATGCCTACAGCAGGATGCTGGTGACTGCATTTGATCTAAGTTCAAAATCCAGTGCAGAAAATTGTTCTTAGCAAAATCCCATTAGGTGTGTAAATCCACTTCCATTTTCTCTTTCATTCTGAAAAGTACCGCCTTTGCGTATGCCTTTAACTGTCCCAGGTGACTTATCTCAGCCTCTGCCCTGTTCAAGCTGGACTGCAACAAGAACTAGAAAATCCTCTGTATGAGTCTTCAGAATGTGTCTGGCAGGGAGCTGAGCCAAGTACATGGGCTTCTCTCCGAGGTCAGTAAGGCTACATTTATTACAATCCTGCTAATAAAGTTGGTGCTTGTGCTGCCACTAATGCTTCATGCAAGCAAAATGATCAGAGCATCTGCCTGGGACACAGAGAAAAGATTACAATACTTATTTTGCATATCCCAGAGGATACTCATCAGTGAAATTTGGGTGGAAGTCCAGATCAAGATTGTGAATAAATTTTGCCATCATCCTAGGTCAATTTTTGTCACCTCGATTCCAGTCTTCTGGCTAGCAGTTGCTGCAATTACCGGATAAAGAGACAGGGAAAATCTTGTTGTAATTGAGAGCTGTGACAGTGATCTGTTTCTTTTCATCAGACTAAATTAGAAGTTAATGGATAGCTTGGAATAAGATATGGCATTCTGAGATAAAAATATGATGTATTTTGGGGAAACAGATTTCCATTAAAGGCGTCCTGAATTACAAAAAATCATAGAATTGTCAGGGCATTTGGGATGATACTTCTCTGGGAAAGGAGTAGACCTTAGTTTTGGTGTCTGCCCATAAACATGTTTCTTTATACCAAAGCGCAGTGTTCTAATCACAAAATCACACACACACACAAAAAAAAAAAAAAAAAAAAAAAAGAAAAGATGAAGTGTCTCTCTCCTGAACAGCTGATTCCTTCTGAGAAAGAACAGGCTGAGACGTGAATCGATTTGGCTAGAAAAGGCGTTTGATACTGTTTTTCCAGTAGGCTGGCTAAGCGCTCTAAACACATTCCCTGAGGTTGACTTCATTTTCTTAGCCTAGGAACCAAATGATCTGAAGGAAGACCACCATGTCTTACTCTGAGTAGAGCTCAAAAAAAAAACAAAAAAAAAAGAAAGAAAAAAAAAGAAAAAACAGCAAAAACCCAGCACCTTCCATGGAGTCTGAGGGTTTTAAAGTTTGTTCTCCAAAAGTGAGTTCATGCAACAGGTAACCATTATCAGACTCAATTATTTTGGACAGAAAGTTCGAGATTACTCATTTCCAAAGAGCCTGTTACGTGATAAAAAGTTTTTACTGTCCATAAAGTTAAATTGACTACACAGTGAAAGTGGTAATTCCAACTATAATAAACTGAGTTCGTTGTCATGGAAAGTAAGTATTGAAAGTGGACAAGAACTAAAAGGACTTGAATTAATAAACATAGAGGGGTTTGGTTTTTTGCAATTACTCATTTCTCTCTGGCTCTCTATCCTCTTGTAGTTATCAGGTTCAAATTATCAAACAGCTACAAGATAAATATGATAGCTACAAGAAAAAGTTCCTTTTGCCTGATCATTCTCCCAGTCCCACGTTCAGTTTTAATACTTTTTTAGAATTTTTCTTTTGTTGTTGTTGTTGTTTGTTTGTTTGTTTTCTTAGTAATCCTGTCTTCCACCACTTCTGTTGTTTACTTGTACTATAATTTTATAAAGTTTGTTGGAAAAAGATGCATAACTGTTCAAACATCTCTGATCTTCTGTAAACAAGAATGTTGCCCCATGTTCTGAAGAAAAATCTGTAGCTCCTTTTCTGAATATCTGCAAAACTAGAAACCTCATTGTATAAAGCTGATGCAACTCAAAATACTGGACTGACCGTACATGTATTTGAAATCTGTGTATGTGTGGGGCCAGTGTGATATCAGGAAGCTTAGGATCTCCCAGAGGAGTGGAAAAGCTGTGGGTTGAAGACACCAATGTTACAGTGCTTGGGACAGAGTAGATCTCCACAGAATTACACAGTGTTCAGCATAAGGCTCATATCTCTGTAGTTTCAGCACCTAATACATTTGGTAGCTATTGACATTACTGACTGGGAATCATACTATGGACAAGCTATTACTGATTAGGTGGTCCGTCAAATATCAGAGGAACAGGAGTCTTAGCATCAGCCTTACTGGAATGTTTGCTTTCCTCATGTATTTGACCAGGGTAGTAAGCAGTGTATGAAAACATTTTCTTCAAGTCTGCTTTCATTACTAAGTTTAATGTTAGAGTCTGGTAAACCAGTGATGTGAATGAGATGGTGCAGGTGGTTCAGTGGTCCCAATGTAAGCTACATTCATCCTTCAAAGGACTTTTGCTTTCAATCCTCATTTACCTTACAGTTTATTAAAAGGAGCCCATCTCACTGCTCTGTCACCTGGAAGCTGCACATTTTCACCCTTGCTAATGCACATACCCTTGCTCTCCAGGTAGCGATGTTCATGCTGCAGCTGGGCCACACCACCTTCTTGTTAACAGAACCAGTGATCAGTGCAATGACCACAGGAGCTGCGACGCACGTTGTGACTTCACAAGTGAAGTACTTGCTGGGAATGAAAATGCCATACATATCAGGACCGCTAGGATTTTTTCATGTGAGTCCAGTAAAAGAGATGGGTTATTTCATTAGCTTAACCTTTTCTTAAATCATGGTACATTTTAAAAAAATTATATATATGTGAAGAATTTGTGAAGTATGTGTGAGAAAGAACTGATGTAATACCAAAATCTTCGTTTTACTATTTCTTTTCGTAGAAACAGATTAGGAAAACTTGATGAAGAATTAGCGAGACTGGGTCTTATTTTGAAAAGACAAGGAAACTACATTTTCAGTAGATGTGTATTACAGCATCAGTAATTCTCTTCATTATCTTTAGCAATGAGACATTCATCATCTACTAAAATATTTGTTAATTCTTCAAAAGCTTTTTCATAAATACTTCTTAATGTAAGCAGCCATCTGTTTTTTCTTTTCCTCCCTCCCTCCCTCCCTCCCTCCCTCCCTCCCTCCCTCCCTCCCTCCCTCCCTCCCTCCCTCCCTCCCTCCCTCCCTCCCTCCCTCCCTCCCTTCCTTCCTTCCTTCCTTCCTTCCTTCCTTCCTTCCTTCCTTCCTTCCTTCCTTCCTTCCTTCCTTCCTTCCTTCCTTCCTTCCTTCCTTCCTTCCTTCCAAGTAGGTTTTCCAAGGAGGCTATACTTACATATGGGCATATTAGTATCTTGTAGAATTGACAGTGTTAAGTACAACAGCCAGGAAATAATCAAAACACACATTATGAGCAATAATAAAGAACAGCAGTGATAGAAGGAAATATTTCCATGTTAGTGTGTTGATGATATCATAAATGAGGTAATACAAATGCATTGAAAGAAATCTGTTCCCTTATCCCTTGTATATTTTAATGCATATGAAAAAGTTCTTTGCCTTTCACTTCAGTTTTGAAATCAACCCTCTTTGAGCATTTTCCAGAATAAAAATCTTGATAGGTTTTTTTTAAGGTTTTCAATTGCTCTGTAGAATTGCGTAAAAACAAATAAATAAACAAAAAACCCTCTGTACAATTTAAAATAATAACAAATAAGGAAGCCTCTACATTTAGAAAGAACAATTTTACCATACATATACTTCAGAATGTTTCTGGTGTCTGTTTAGACTTGTGAATTGCTTCAAGAAACTCCAGTATTTCAGTCCCCAGCAGTGAATTTGACACTGTGTCTCTTGATATGTTTTTTGCTCCAAATTCATGAAACAAGGGAGTAGGTTTTTGCTTACTTTTTGTTTTCTTTCTTCAAACCACCTCCCACGCACAAATCCCATTGTTATGTTTTAGACAGCCTTTGGGTTGGGAAAGCAAGAATAAGGATGTTTAATAAAGTGTAACAGGAGGGTTGAAAGTAGAGCAAGCCATTGAAATGTGTTCTTTTACAGCAAGTGAGATCACAATTAAATATGTAAAAATGAGCTTTGTGTATGGAGAATGAATATATTACATCTGCATCAAGCATGTGGGATTTTTGTGTTTACACATAGCTTGTGTAATGTATTACATTTCCTTTTCCCTGTGTATGGTTTGTAAGACTGCAACTGTGCTGCACGTTGCAGAATCAGTGGAGATTTTACAAATGGCAATGGCTGGATGAAGGTGAGAAGGAAAATGATGAGGGAGGGCTGCATGTGAAATCTGATGTTCACAAGGGGCAATGAGAAAACTATCATTAAGTTTTACTGAAAACAGAAAGCCATATCTGCATTTGCCCTTTATCCTTCCACAAGTTTCTATGGAATGCAGCACTAAAAAGTGAACTCCTGCAATGTAAGAAGCCTACTTTGCAAAATTGGATCTTTTGTGGTTACGTTGCAAGTTGGTTGCAAAATCCTTGTGGTTGTGCTGCAAGTTGGACGAGAAAGTCTTCATGTTCACACTATTCCACTTCCAGTCTTTTGCCTTTCTTCTCTTATTCTTTTTCTATTCTTTCCCTGTCCAGCTCACAGTAATTGCCTACATGATTTTCCCATACAATGTGTTGTATTTCTTAAAAATAATAATAATAATAAAAAAGAAGCATTTTTTAAAATGTAACAAGGTCACCTACTCTCAGACAGAACCAGGCATTTTAACACAAGTGTTGCTTTTCTTTTTCTTATTTTATTTGCTTCAGTTTCCATACTCATTTTTAAAGCTAATCTTTTGGATTTTCACGTATGCAGTTTAAAAAAAAAAGTCAGGATTTCATTAATCTACCAGAATGCACATTCCTTCTCGAGTACAAACCATGACAGTGTGCACTATTACCATTTAATATTATGTGAAAATTGGGTGAAATTCAAAGCAGTTAATTTCCCATGAGAACAGAGACATTATGTGTGTATATATGTGAACAAAGTTACAAAGTTGCTTTTTTTTACTTATTTTCAAATTTACATCAAGTCACTCATCTAACTGCATCGCTTCAATTAAAATTCTTTGCATGAAAATAACAATAAAAATAAAGAGACAATCAACTAAATATATTACTGTATTGTAAAAATTTTGTTAGCTATATAATGACACAAAATATTCTCTAAATTGCAATATCACACTAAATTCTACTACAGATTCTAAATTACTTCAATGTGTGTGTCATTAAGATGTATAAAATACTGAATTCCTAGTGATTTTTGTGATAAAAACATCTGCAAATATTTCTTCTGAATCAGATTACAATTGTAACTTGAGTTTCAGGTGCTTATATTTAGCGCTCACACTTTTATGTTGGATGAGCACAGGAATCTAACAGACAGTATGAAATCTGAACTGAAGAGTGCAGATTGATGGCTTTAGTACACATTAACCACATGCAGGTTTTTCCTCTGAAGAAACAGTGAGTGGTCTGTGAAATGCTCTGCTTGCTTTGCTGATATCATCATGAAGTGTGTTTTTAGGGCTTCAGAGAACGATTACCAGGGAATAGTCAGTGGTAGCTCTGGAGTCTGATGTGGTAATTGATGTAATATTTACACATATTACTGCCAGATTTGGGAGTTGGACTCGATGATCTCTGGAGGTCCCTTCCAACCCCTACAATTCTGTGATTCTGTGATTCTGTGATTCTGTGATTTGTTTCAGTTTATTACAGACACTGATATTTCTGATATCTTTTTTAGAAATGCCACATTTTGGGGATATGGCTGTTTGGCTGTTTGTTGTTAGCTCTGAAGTATTGATTTTTTATTCACTGATATAGAGTACATATTGAAGGGTAGGGCTTAGAGAGAAACATCAAATAATACTGCAAGCTGTTCAAGTAAAATGTTTGTGGAAGTCCGATAAAGGTATGAAAAAACTTTAACTCAAGAGTGATGCATCCCAACAAAGAGGAAGTCAGGCAAAAATGCCAGAATGCTTGAATGGATGTACAAGAAGATCCTGGCCACACTTAACACAAAAAAGAAACCTACAGAGGATATAAGCAAGGACAGTTAACCTTGGT
This sequence comes from Tympanuchus pallidicinctus, assembly GCF_026119805.1. Classification (NCBI taxonomy): domain Eukaryota; kingdom Metazoa; phylum Chordata; class Aves; order Galliformes; family Phasianidae; genus Tympanuchus; species Tympanuchus pallidicinctus. The sequence continues at coordinate 52,255,342 of NW_026294769.1, forward strand.
GGAGTACGGAGACATTGCCTGAGCAGTCAGTGATCGAGTAGGAAAGGTTAAAGCCCAGATGCAATTGAATCTGGCTAGGGAAGTCAGAGGCACCAAGAATGGCTGACACACAAGTATATTAGTGACAAAAAGAAGACTAAGGGAAATGTGGTCCCTGTGTTGAATGAAAAGGGAGACTTGGTTACTGTGAGCAGTGAAAAGGCCAAGCTACTGAATGCATTCTTTGCCTCAGTCTTTACCAGTAATTCAGGCCTTCAGAAATCCCATGTCCCCGAGGCCAGGCTGAAAGACTGGTGCATCGAATATGTAATCTTGGTGGAATAGAATCAGGTCAGAGATTATTTAAGAAAATTGGGCATTTGTAAGTCCATTCGCCTTGTTGGGAGTGCTGAGGGATCTGGCAAATGCGACTGTGAGTCCACTGTATATAATCTTGATGAATGCAAAGGGGAGAAGTGCCTGAAGGCTGGAGGAAAGCAAATGGACTGAGGCCCATGTCAGCTGCAGCTGTCCTGGCATTCTGAGATGTTATGAAAGCTCTACAAGCTTGGGCTAGATATTAATAAAAATAAAAGGAATCTTCCTTTTATTTAATTTGTAAAGAGAGATGTTCTAAAAGCTTGTGCACATTTCTTAGTAATCTTTCATTAAAATTATATTTATTCACCCTGCATTAGATCTCAGTTTTTCTAAGCAAAAAAAATTAAATTAAACAAAAAATACATAGATAGCTAAAGCTGACAGTGCTCATTAGGAAAATAAAAAATAAAAACAAAGCAAACGAACAAAAAAAAACCAACGTCACTTTGACAATTAAGAATCATTCTATTTTCTTACCACTTTATCTTTGATATAGCTCAACCTTCCCTATGTTTGTGGGTGCAGTTTGCAATGTAGTTTTTCTAGATTGCCTTCCTTTGCCCTAATTAATCACAGCTTCTGCTGGGTACCAAGCCAAGGCCTGTGCTCTCTTGACAATGCATGCTTGGAAGATTATGTGTGTGTGGATTATTTGCAAGCCACATTAAGACATAGTTCACATTGTCTGATGACAGTGGGGAAATACGTGATTAAAAATTGGGTTGATTACCATATTCATTACATAGGTATATCACGTTATTTAATAAGTTGTTTTTAAAATGTTTTTCAGGGGTTCTGATAAATGTTTGTGCTGGGTTATGCCATTCATCCTTAATCAAAAACCCACGGCCTATATTTCAATGGAGAGGACTTCCCTTTATGATAAAAACTACATTTCTTCTGTTTTTCTAACACCATTTTTAGAATTTTTTATTATATTTTCAGTTTTTCACCCCTTATAGATTATAAAGATCATCTTAGAAGTAGTAAGAGAGGAAAAATCAGGAAGCCATTAATAATATACTCATGCAAAAAAAGCATAAACTCTTCAATGAGGGACAGAATCAGAACAGGGGAAAAAATTATCATCACATTGACTGCCTTTCTGCTAGAACAGTGCTCTTTCCCAAGATAATTTATCTATCCTTTTTCCCTTCCTAATATAAATGTATGCATTTAAGCTCCAAACTGTCAAACTTTGTTAGTATTATGCATTTATTTGGAAATAGGCTCTGTGAGGCAGAGGATTATTAATATCTACTTTGATAAAATTACAAGTATGACTTTTCATTTATTGTATTGACCTTAGAATCCATAGAATCATGGAATCCTTGAAGTCGGAGGGGACCTTTAAAAACCATCTAGTCCAGCTCCTCTGCAATAAATGGAGAGACATCCACAGCTAGATCAGGTTGCTCAGAGCCTGGTCCACCCTGGTACCTGGGATCTTAGTTGTTGCTAGGAAAAAACAACATTTACTTATATTTTATTTCAAGCGTAAGTTCCCTGATTTTATTATCCTTCGTGCTGTGGTTTTAAGTGAAGTTACTTTTGAAGCAGCCTGAAACTACAGCCTAGATTTTAACTTCTTTTTTCTATACAGTTTATATTTTGGGCTATGCAAATGTTCCTAAAATCTTAATGCACAATTTAAATGTTTAAGCCTACCTTGCTTTTTCTCCACCTTGCATCTTTATAAAGCATGTGCATTACTTTCATTTTCATGCTTCTTCGTTCCTCTAAGCAGTGGACTTATTTTGCAGCTTTCAACTTAAAACTTCATGCTAGAGACAGAAACAGAGCTGAGTAGATAGCATTAGTCATTTAAATAGTCAACAGTGCCTACACACAAAGCATGACAGGCAATTAGTGTGTGCAGCAGCTGGACCCGATCAAAACATGCGTCATGGAGCACTGTTAGTGAAATGGCCATGAGCAATCAAAAGAGACACTGAATGTATCTTGCTCTGTGCAAAATATTTGGATGGACTCCCCAGAGTGCTGGAGAGGTAGCCCTGAAAAGAGCAATCATCTGGGAAGATTCCTCTTGCTTCCCATCCCAGCCTCTATTGCATCTTTCTTTCCTTTTTTTTTTTTTTCTTCCACTCTCTCCTTCTCTTCCCCTTCTTTCTGTCTCTTTAATTCTTTCCTCATACCTCACATTTGCTATTAGTGTTGGTGGATGTCACGTGCTGTAGGCACCAATAATGCATCTTTGTGCAAATTTCTCTCAATGTTTTTGTGCTTGATTCACTGAATTTAATAAAACAGGGAAGGAAAGGACATATATCAGATTTACTGGAATTTTCTTGCTTCTACAATCAATAGAAATATATAAATTATTGATGACAGATCTCTTGGAGTACTGATCCAGCTCACCCAGATAATTCAGACATTTGAAGTGTAGAAAATACCATACCATGTGACCTGGAATTACGTATTTTGTAATTTGTGAATATAATCTGTTGTTCATCTCAATCACTGCAGATTTATGCCTACGTATTTGAGAATATCAGATCGGTTCAGCTAGAGGCTTTACTTCTCTCCTTGCTGAGCATTGTGGTGCTTGTTCTTGTTAAGGAATTGAATGAGAAATTTCAGAGAAACATAAAAATTGTTCTTCCTATCGATCTAGTTTTGGTAAGTAGGAAGCCAAATATTAGACTTTTTGCTTTATAGAGTTTTTAGTGGCTCAACTAATTCCCTGAATTTTTCTATGTTTTCTGTAGTTACTCACACCTGCCACTTATTAAATGAATGGCTAATTTTCATGGCTGTATATTAAATGCAATAACAAGAAAGAGTTTGGCTGAATAATTAAGAAAGAAGTGACATATGTTCCCAATTTTTATAATATTTTTATTACTTTTTTGCATAATTACAAGAGCATGAGGTCTAGAACTATAAGAAGCTTAATGTAGGAAATGAAAAGTAACTGATATAACTCCAGGCAAGCATTGTGCTGAGTAGTTCTGACTTAGATATTGCATATTATTTATCTGCAGCAAAGTTAAATACCTAAGTTATTGCTTTCTATAAGTTTACTTACAGTTTTCCTTTCATATAGCGTAGACCAAATTGAAATTCTCTGTTGTACAGTAAATCTCAACTTTAAGGATTAAACTAGGGTAAAATAACCAGCTCTAGGACAGAGGTTTCTGTTTTGTTCTAGACCAGTAAAAGAAAATTTAACAACAATAACAAAAGGCTTATTTCAGAGTGGATCATCGTGAATACTTTTTTTGTTGTTGCTATTGAAAAAAACTGTTTACAAAAGAACCCTTTTTCTTGTATAAAATGCTGGAAAATGAGATTCTGGTCTCCGCTCTGTGATCTGTTTGTGTATTGCCCATTAAATAATACTGGATAAAACACAGAAAGCCAAGCATGATGTACTACAGCATGTTCCTGTTCTGGGATTTCTGTGGTCAGCTCACAAAAGTATGGGAAATGAGCTTGAACAACCTCAAGGCCAAACTTTCCAATCTCTCAGCAAGGTTTATACCTGCTGAAACATAAATTGAGAGGTAACCACATCTTTTTCTGCTGGGTTTTGTGCTGAAGTTGATATTGCCACTTGGGATCAGAGAGCATGAGCTGAACCACACACTCAGGCGCACCTCAGTTATGGTAACAGTTTTGAATTACTTTAAACTGCGAATGGCAGTGGTTTGAGCCATGTGCTGCACAGGGGCAGTTTGATGAAGACTGGCAGATGGCTTTTCAGATTGATTTTATTACCAGTGAGCATCTAAATTCCTCTGTCATAGTCTTTCCTCAGACATGCTTTCTAAAACTGTTATTGTGTCCAGATCATTTCTTTTGCCTCACTTCCAGATTTACTATAATTTTAGTTATAATACTTCCCTGTCTTACTGGATTAGTGTAAAGACACATGCATGAACACTGTCATATTCTCAGCTCTGGTAGTAACGTGGACTATGTGAGAACCTGAAAGCAATAGAAACATAATGTATTTTTTCTATATTGAATCAAATAGATAATTGCTACATCCATTGCCTGCTGCTGTGCCGATATGGAATACGTCTACGGGCTAGAAGTTGTGGGGCATATTCCTCAAGGGTAATATGGTTTTTATTAGTTTGTGGCTTCTCAATATGCTTAGATCTATGAACAGCTTGTGAGGAGGTCAGAGTAGTTTTTTGGAGTAAGAAATAGAAAAAATCTATCATTTTCATTCATGACCTTCTCGAATACTCTCTCACAATTCAATCTCACACTAACAAGGAGTATTGATGTAGTCTTAAAAATGCAGACTTTTTTGTACATTTTCATAGGTATCTCATTACTTTATGCAGTAAGGTAGCTACTGTATACCTGATGATGGCTAATGGATGTATGTCAGGAGGGCAATCTACTAGATTACTGCTACCTGTGTTTTGTGTAAGAGAGGACTGCAGTGAGATAAACCTGTAGATTGCACCAATGAGTTCCTCTTTACTCATTTATACAGTAATTTTAGAAAATGTGGTTTCTGAAGAGAAGGATTTAGCTATAGAAGAGCATTCTGACTATGGGCAATGATACATTTTCCTCCATGAGTTTGAAAAGAAGGAAAAAGATATTCAGTATAATTAGCTGTGAAAACAATTAGATTAGGTGTTAGGGAGAATGTTCATACTCCAAGGGCTGGTAAGGAACAGCACAGCTGTTCTATAATCTCCCTCTTGGAGATTGTGGGGTTTCCCTAAGTTTCACAGGGCAAGCTCTGAATGCATGTGTGGCAGATTGCACTTATGTAAAATAAAGGAAGTTGCTGAGGAAGAAAATTATTTTTAACTCTTTGGGTATGCTATTACAGGCTATGTGTTTCTGAGGCTGAAACAACGTTATTGTACTCCTTCTGATATGCGTTATGGGCAGTTAAATTGTACTGATACAGCTTTAATCAGAAGCTTATTTTCTGTCTAACCTCACATACCAAGATTCTTTAGTGTTGAAAAATATAAGCAGAAAGCTGGATCCCTCCCACATATCTTTAGTGCTCGCTCACCTGAGATATCTAACTGCCTTGTCAGTGGAGATCATTAGAAACTTTAGGTGTTCTGAGATCTGAGAGGACATAATTTGCTCTCAGAAGAGTCTGACATCTTTTTGAAGAGTACAGAGATAGTTTGGTGTGATTCGATTCTTAACTGCGGGGTTTTATAGCATTAGAAAATCGCCATTAGATGGAGTAAGTTTCCATACTGAATGCTGATGATGAGATGCTGAATACTAACACTGTTCCAATTAATCTAAAATTTAATAAATGTCTTAAGTATTAAACAAAATTAACCATGCATGCAAAGACTGTTTCTCTTCTATTGTCAAGAATAACAGAAGTATTGAGGCTATCTTTATTTTTTACAGGCTGCCACCACCAAAACTGCCATCCATGAATGTCCTATCTGAGGTAGTCACAGAAGCTTTTGGGGTAGCACTGGTTGGTTATGTAGCATCACTAGCTCTAGCCCAAAGCTCTGCTAAAAGGTTTAATTACACTGTGGATGATAACCAGGTAAAGTTCTTTCTCTTTACTTAAGGAGACCAGAAGGTCAGTAAGCTATAAAGCTCATTTACCATTTTGGAGAAGTGTTATGGATGAAAGCCCTGTAAGCATAAATTCTGCATAACATCCTGAGGCCTTCCAATGATTACTGTGGAACTCATATCTAGTCCAAATCAGCTCTGTAGAATATCCTATTTGGATGAGCTACACTTTTTGAGGAAATGCATCCTTCAAGGATAATCTCATAATGCTGCATTTCATGCAGACTGTAGCTAATTTAGGTGTTAATGTGTCTTCCCAGTGTTTCAAGGTGTGACAGCTTCTCTTCTGGCAGCTGAGGCCAGCTAAGATTTTAAACCAGTGATTGATTAAAAGAAAGAAATAAATTAGGTACTTACTGCCATAGGAAATATCTGATGTTATAAAATAAGATTATTCAATGAAGAAGTCTCATCTGAAATTAAGGTTTATTTATATAAAAGATGCAGGATGATTTCAGAGAGCACTGCTAAACTTGCAGCCACAGGAGCTCTCTGTTTAGAGTTCCACTCTGCAGTATGCTAGCTTAAATAAAAGTGGGATGATTTCTTCCTGCGCTACCTCACTACTGGTCATGGTGGGTAGGCAACTTCAAGGCAAGTGGGAATCCATGGAGTCAATGGTTCAAACACTGGTAAGAAACACTCCTAACTGGCAATTAATGCTGTGTGATGATAATTCTGCTCCCAACTTCCTGTTAAATGATTTGGGATAGATGACATAATGTTGTATGAAGAGCAGTTGGTTTTGCAGATGAAGACCTATCTGAACATCCCATCTAGACAGATTGGCCTTGCTACATCAGTGCGTATCTTTTGCAACTCTCGCTACCATTGGAAAATAAGGCAACAATATTCTTATCTATTCAGTTGTCTAAAAATTATTCTGAAATGAATACATTATGCCCTGATTTTCTGTTGGTGCTGAAGAGCAACGTTTTCTAAGGAGCACAGCTTAATATAAGTTATGCCTTGTGACAATGTGCTGTAGTGCCTAGAGGGCACTAAACTGAGCACAGCAACCTGTGTGTCTTATCGTACTTTTGGAAAAATTGTAACTTTTACTGCTTAACTACCAAAATGGTGGAAATTATGTGTATGTCTGCAGAGGATAATGGAGCAAAGTGAAAACCTACAAGAAAACAGAGCAGGCAGGGCAACATGGTGGCAAAGCTGCACTGCATTCACGAGCCAGGCACAGTTCTTTGCATGGTGTCATGTGTGTGTACAAGTCTATCTGAGGACTTCCATGGTGTTCCTCTCTGGTGCTGTGAAGACTGACCCACCATGATGTGTTTCCCTGGCTAGATATGACATCATATATGTATCAAGCACTTTGGCAGCACCAGTGTCTTTGTCACACTGCCCTCAGGGAATGGATAAGCTCCTCCCACTGTAGAGCTGGGATACAAGGTGGCTTCCTCGGTGCATTCTTTCTTCTTCTGTACTAGTTGTTTGTACATACTTGCATTTTGCTTGTGAAAATACATAGAATGCATTTTTAATGAAAGAGAGCGTGCAGATAGTGTTACTATCATACTTCACTTTCACTAATGCATATATGAAAAAAAATCAGTGGCTATCTTCTTCCAGTAGAGTCATAAGCCAGAAAAAACCTGGACACTGTCCAGGTTTGAGCCTTGAGCCTCTGGCCTGTTAAAAAGCAGATGTGGATCAAGATGCAGCTATTTTTGCTGAATTTTGTGTTCAAAACTCAGCAATATCATTTATTCTGTGAAAAAAATGCATCTCCTGTTTTTGGTGAATCTAGTTCAGTAGTTACTTCAAATTACTTTCAAGTTACTTCTGAGTTGTGTACTGAATTTCTGAATAAGTACTGGGAGATGTTTTATTATGTACATATGTTGTGTTTTTTTCCTAACAATTATGGCCATCCTCCATCTTGGCTAATATTTTCATTGAAGATTGCTTTGATGGCAAGAAGCATTGAAATGATGCAGCAATAGGAAAAAAAAAAAAGAAAAAAAAAGAAACTCATTCTTTTTAACAACTTTGCAGGAACTTTTGGCTCATGGCCTCAGCAACGTGATACCTTCGTTTTTCTTTTGCATACCAAGCGCGGCAGCGATGGGACGGACGGCACTGTTATATAGCACGGGCGCCAGAACACAGGTAATAGGATAGAGTGCTGTAAATGGAAGGACACTGACCATGCTGCTCTGGACACTGGAGCTTGCTCTGATTAATCCACTGCATTCCACCATCCTGCAAAATCCCTATCAATTTTAACCATCTGCATGGAATTACCACTGTTTGGCAAGTCTTAATAGAAAAACTAATGGTTCCACTTCTGCATTTTTACCTGTCTAATTTGATATAAAGTTTAAAGTCTGGGACAGTATGGAGGTGAGGGTGTTGTGTTTTCAGATTGCAGGAAACTACGCAAGAGCCCTTTCAGTTTTGTGCAAATTTGTCAGCACTGTAACAAAAGTGCCCTCTAATGGCATCTAGTGGATTTATTGGTACAGGCTAACCTAAAGTGTTGTGTTATATGTTTTTTTTTTAAATAATAATTAGTGATCCTATATGATTTTCAAAAGAAAACGAATGTAATGTTAAGAGTTGCTCCTAAAAGAAACAATGTGCTACCTTCTGTTCTGTGTCTTGGTGTATTTCTTCTGACTCTCACAATGCATTCAGACCACAAATATGGAATATAGTTTTCTCAGGATTTTTTTTGCATTCTGTTTGAAACGAAACTCAGAAGTTCCCATGGCAGTACCTCGGGAAACAGGGAATTGTAACTGAAGAAAATACTCACTGGGGTTCTGTAGTGTCGTAACCTGTCCAATCTGTGCCTGGGAGCAAGAGAAGCAGCTAACTTGATGTGAGATGGCACTGAACACTGCCTCTTTGTCCATACTGTGAAATTCAAGAGCCCATCAAGGCCATCCTATCATACAAATGCTGTATCCTCAAGAGTTTGCTGCCACTGTCCTTTTATAACTCCTGCCCTTGCCTGTATAAAGGTCATTAATTATGAAAAGAACAGTAAAGGGATGTGACTGCCAAGGAAAAGCACAGTCTGTAGGTGGTGATTCTTCCCGTCTATATCCTACAATTGTTTCTCTTGCAGACACCACAATAGTAAGAAATGATACAAGGTTTTATTTCAAAACTATGCATATTAATTACTTGCTAATTAGCCTACACACTTCTCTGAACTCTGTTAATCATAATGAATAATTTATCAAATAATCATCTTTAAAAGCATTCATATGCAAATAGTTTAGCTGCCATTTTGCTATTATCCACTTCAGTTTTTTTTAGTTAGATTCAGTGTTGTACCATGTGCCCTCACCATCACTGACATTCTCTTCTATTACCTGTTCATATCTTTCCAAATTAAAGTTTTACTGCATCATGACTTTTCTAAGACAGCCAATTAACCTGAATGCATATAGGGCATCTGAGCACTTTGGCTCAGGAACATATAGACAAAGGCCCCATTCGAAAGACATTCAAGCTATAAGATGGAAAAACAAACCACCATGGCTTGAAGTCAAAGTGGGAAGTCCATGGTAAGAATAATGAATATCTGCTAGGTTTTATCCAGAAGTTTCATAGTACAGCAGAATTTGCATCCACAAATTAGTGTGGTTGTGCACCAGCATTATGACAATACTTGAAATTATAATATTCTCTCACCTGTCTTCTTTGCCTATGTCTTAGAAAGCAATATATTCACTCCTGCCCATTCTTTTGGAGCTGTCTAGGTAGAATGAGCAACTAAGAAGAGTAACTGTCATAGATGTTTGTCAGATCACAGACAAAAGCAATGGCTTGCTTTGCATACACAAAAAGACATGACAGAAATATGCGCAGCCTGTTTTTCTCCAAAGACCAAACTTCAGATTCAGGGAAGTAATTTATTCTTCACTGCAGGAAGACAGGAATCCAGACCCTGCCATACTGTCAAGTTTTCTATTTGAGTAGTTGGACTTGGTGATCCTGAAGGTCTTTTCCAACCTGAAAGATTCTGTGAGCTGTGATATTCTTTCTGAAAAAAGAACAGAAGTGAAGAACTATTTCATCGACTGAGCAGTGTCCTTCAAGTACAATCGAAACGTTGTTTTTTATGTTTTGAACAGGCAGAGAAAGGCAAAAATTCCTTGTGACTCTGCCAGCAGATTTTGCATCCCTTTTTCTGTAAAAACCCTATTATCTCTCTTGATGGTATTTTAAAGTATGTCATGGCTCTCGTTTTCTACTCTTTCAACAACTTACTTGTTTTTATTTTTAACAACTTGTCTCTTAAAATGAAACAATTATTTTAGTGTGGAAAATTTTTATCAATATAAAAATAAACTGAGCATCTGTGTACTTACCATCAAAACCTTCTGTGAATCTGGACTGTATCTTAGCACTTATTCAATTGTCCCTAGCAGGGATTTGTTGAGGTGTTGATGGTTAAGTTGGTGAGGTGGTGATCAAGAAACATGGAGGTGTGATGCTGAGGGTCATATTTGCGGGCATGGTGTGGATGGGTTGATGATTGTGCTGGATGATCTTAGTGATCTTTTCCAACCATAATGATACTATTTATTTACTATTTGTTTGTTATCAAGACAGAAATGCCATATTTTGTGAACAGACAGAGTAGAGTGGGAGACTACAATTTCAATGTAGTTCTCTAACAGATTAATACAAAGAGTACTGTGAAGTAACATATAATCTGTAGACCACGTTTGTTTAGACTCATGTTGCTTTCATCAATTATCATTATATATATATAATATCAACATAATATTATATGATTTGCTGCTGCATCTTCTAAAGTAAAATACATAGCTTCTATAACATGCTGATCATTGGTGGTTTCTGATTGTACACAGTATCTCCAAGTACTCATCCCAGTAACAGAGGTTAGAAAACTTTTCTGGTGCAAAAATCATGACACAGTTCTTCATATATAATTTTTGCTCAATGCAATACCCAATCTGTGATTTGATGCAACATAGAGTATAATTTTGTAATCATGTTATAGGATGACTGTGTGTGCTGCAATAGGTCTAAAATGAGATGTTACACAACACACATACCATTTAATAACTCTGTGAGTGGAGCTATGGTTTGTGCCTGCTGACATCAGGGTCAAACACAGATACTGGTATTCCTTATTGTGTTTTCACTATAGTTGGCTAAAGGTAATCACCTCAGTTAAAAACTGAAATTACATAGTTAAACAACCTATAAATACCTGGTATCTTCAACATCTCATTCTTGCCTCTGTCTACCATATATGGCAATAATGCTTTTTTACTTTTGTGTGCGCTTGAGTGATTGGATTTTCATGTTTTTTGTTTTAGGTGGCTTGCCTTATCTCTTGTGCATTAGTTCTTGTGGTGATCTACACGATTGGAGCAATGTTGTACTGGCTGCCCATGGTATGGTACTATGACTTCCCGTATTTTATAAAGACTGAGTTTCTTTGAGGGAAAGATGGTACTATATCTGAAACAACTCTCTTTAACTTCAATGGGACAAAGAATAGCAAGGGTAGAACGTGTCCCAGAATGATAACATACAGAGTTGACTGCATAATACATGTAGAATCTACACATATGTAGCTCCATATAAGCCTATCACATAGCTATAAAATAAAACATTTTTCTTCCTCTTACTTTTGGCATGTAGTTTGTGAGAAATCTACATCCAGACTGTTATGGACAGATTGGCAGAGCTGAATAGAAATTAATGAAGATCCACAATCTTACACCAGTAATGCATATGATGTATGATTTTGCTTTTTAAATAAATGTAACACACATGATTGAAGATAGAGATCTTAGTTTAATGAAAGTTCTTTTATCTCTGTCATGGGATGCACCCTTTACATTAAGACTGTAAAGGGTGCCTTCCCACCTCCCTATTGCAAGTCTCTTTTTCTCCACCCTTCTTGAGTTCCCGAAGACTTCATCCTTCTCCCCATCTTGGAGAACAATAAATTATTGTGCCTGCCACAAAGCTAATTGACGTTGTTGGTTTTTTTTTCCTTTAAAGTCTTTCCCTAGGTGATTAGAAAGGGGAATTGAATATTTTCACTGTAGACAATTTGAGTGCTTACTTGCTTTGGAGACCCTCAGATGTCATTGATCTGGCAACACACACAGAATCTTGAGATGTCTTAAAGTTTCTGTCATTTTCTCATAGTCAGGAGCCTTCTAAAATGCCTTCAAGAATGAAAAATTGATTTTGATACTATTATTGTTGCAACAGAAGAATATTTGTTCTTTATAGCATTTTTGAAACACTATCACCAGATTTTCAATAACTTGCTTTTAATATTGATTGCTGGGCTTGAGCAAGAAGATTCATCTCCTCTACTAATTCCATAATGAACTTTTTCTTCTTTCTTTTTCCAGTGTGTGCTAGCAAGCATTATTATTGTGGGCTTGAAGGGGATGCTAATGCAGTTCCGTGACTTAAAAAAATATTGGAATGTGGATAAAATAGACTGGGTAAGTGAGATCTAATCTTAGGAGGTTTTCCTGAAAGCCATTAAAAACACTTGCTAGATAAACTATAATAGTTGTGTGGCCCTAGAGGAGACAATTGCAAGTCATTGTTATTATTGCTTCTGTGTATTATCAGCTTAATTTTTGTCTCACAATAGGAGCATCAGAAATATCAATTGTCTGCATCAGAAAAAGCAAAAAGAAATTTTGACAAATGATAAAGATCATAGTTCAATGCTGAAGATGTATACAGATCTGGGCGGATATGTATCTAATTTTGTATTCCTACTCTGGCCAGTCAGCATGCTTTTATTATTGCATCAAAAAGATCTCATTATCTTTGTTCTCTGTGTATATGGAATGACTGTACAGGACAAGCAGAACTGGAAACACGGGAGATGCAGAAAGATGTATGTCCTAAGATGATGCTATTTGCTTTAACTCTCCAAGATTTTGCAAACAGATACAAAAATGTATTCTTTTATCATATGAGAGATTATGCAGTATGAGAGATGAAACAGAACATAAAGAGCACATAGACAGAAAGAAACAGTGAGAAAATACAATTTAATACAAGATCTAAGTAGTCTGACATGCATTTACACAGAATTTCCAGCAAATATTGAAAATGAGTCATGTTTCGGAAGACACCTAATTTTCTCTCCCATGGGAGTTTGGAATGCATTGGTCAGTAAGCAGAACCCAGGCCTCTAACTGCTTTATAGCTTGTATAAACAAATTGACATTCTGTAGTGATTTTGTAACTCCTATTTATGCAATTTCAATTAACAAATACTCAGAAAGGTATTTTGGCCCTATCTTCCCCAGTTCTGTGGTGAGAGGTAAAGGTTTCTGGAGATAATATTGGATTTTGTTGGACTCTATGGTGATTTAGCATTCTCCTGCAGTAACGGTCACTCCAGCTAATTAGAACATCTATTTTTTTAAATTTTATATTTTTGCTGAGTACTGAATTTCACTGTTGAAAGCAGAGTTGTGTGAACCCCGCTTTGTTCAGGTTTGACTACCTGATGTTTCTCCCTTTCCAAGATAGAAGACTAGAGTTACATGGTTTGTGTCAATCAGAAGAAGAGCTCTGTCTTTCACAAAATCTTACATTCCTCAAAAAGCAAAATTCTGAATATATTTTTCTCTACTTGTGCTGTACTTGGTCTTCATTCTAACCCAGTTATAAAAATATAGGATGGTGTGGATCAAAAATTATTTTGGGGATAGTGAGCCTCAGAAAATTTGTACGAGGGAGCTTAGCTCCTCCAACTGTACACTGATTTCATAAGTGAAGTTTTTCAGCAGAATATTCTGCTAGACTTGATGCATTTTTATAGGTAGAATAACCTGATTGATTTTTGCTCTTGTGATTTTGACAAAAAAGGATGAGTGAATAGTTATAACATCTCTGGCATCTGTTATGATTTTTAAGATAGGTTATAGGGAGAGAGAGCTTCCTGGGCTTATCTTTTTGACTGAATATACTTGGAAAATGATTTATCTTCAAGTAGTTGTGCCATCAGTCCTTAACCTGACAGGATAAATCAGCTTGCTTTAAACAGCATTAATCTAAAATAAAACTACAAACATTGATCTTATATTGCTGCCTAGGCTGAGAAGCCCCACTATGTACAGTGATTTGAATAACTTCAGTGGTGTTGATTTTGGACTGAAAGATTCACTCCAGAACTGACAGCCTTATGGAAACAAATCAGTTCCATTACCCAGGTTATCCAGAGCATTTTGAAGAAAAAAAAACACTGACAAAACATTTGGAAATAATTAGCAGCTGTTCTGGAAATAATTCTTTAAGGGATATAGAAGACAGGTTTGTTATGCTCATGTGTCTGGCAAATAATGCATGGAAACGGACCATTACAGTTTTTCTTACCTTGCTCCTTCACACTTAAACTTCTTAATGAACATGAACAGCATGAGTAATACTGTTTGATTAGTGATTTATACAACATAATCCTTTGACATATGAAAGGTAGCTTAAAATCTCTCAATTCAGCCATGGATTGCATTTTCTTGCAGATCTAATGCTTAGAAGCAGCCAAGTTTGATGTCTTCGTATTTTGGATGGTTGCAAGGTGTTGTTCCCTGAATTATCTGTTTTGTACACTGATCTGGAAATGACTTCTCTTGAATTTTTCCTCTTTTTTGGGGAACTACCAAAAAGTTGATCTGGACTTCTTAAGTGTATCTCTTTTTTTATGTTATCAATTCAAGAATTGATTTCCATATCCTTCCTGCTAGCCTAATTTCTTCTTGCTAAATAAGTTCCCCCTTTGTAAGGGAAAAGGTCAGTAATGTTCTTGTTATGTTATGTTCATAAGGCTGAAAGTCCCAGATGAACAGCAGCTATTTAAACTAGACAAAGATTGATAAAGGAGTGCCAAAAAAAAATATTATTTTGCGGTTAACTGTTGGACTTAGAAATGACCAAATGCAGGGAAAAGTATTTCAGTTAAACAATTATATAAAAGAGATTTAGAATATTCAACAGAGAAACATTACTGCATTTAAAGAGAAAAAAATATTAGAAATTAGAATCATAGAATCATTAAAGTTGGAAAGACTATCAAGATCATCCAACTAGAACCCATGCCTGTGACTGCTCTGGACCATATCACTTCATTAGTGACCTTTTCTTAAAAACCTCTAGGGATGGTGACTACCACCTTCCTGGGCAACCTGTTCCAATACCTCACCACAGTTCAGGAGAATAAATTTTTCTCAGTACCCAACCCAAACCTCCCCTGGTGCAACTTGGGGACATTACCTCTCATCCTGTTGTTGTTACCTGGGAAAAGAGGCTGGCCTCAAAATCACTACAACGACCTTTTGGGTAACTGTAGAGAATGATGAGGTCTCACCTGAGCCTTCTCTTCTCCAGATTAAACAACCACAGCTCTTTTGGCCACTCCCTATAAGGCTTCTGCCCTCACCAACTTCCTTACCTTTTTCTGGACACACTCCAGGGCTTTGATGTTTTTCTTATACCGAGGGACCCAAAACCAAACACAATACTGAAGGTGCAGTCTCACCAGTGCTGAGTACAGATAAACAATTACCTCTCTGCTTCTGCTGGCAGCTCTGATACAAGCCAGGATGCCATTGGCCTTCTTGGCCACTTGGATACACTGCTGGCTCATGTTCAGCCGGCCACTAGCACTCTCAAATCCTTTTCCTCCATGCAGCTTTCCAGCCAGTCTACCCAAAGCCTGCAGCAATGCATGGACTTTTGAAATGGAGGACTCAGCACTTGTTAAAGATCATACAATTGGCCTCAGCCCAGCAATGCAACCCATCCAGGTCCCTCTGAAGGGCCTTCCTACCCCCAGGCAGATTGACACTTTCTCCCAGCTTGGTGACATCTGCAAGCTTACTGTGGGTGCACTCAATGCCCTCATCCAGGCCATCAATAGAGATATTGAACAGGACAGGCCCCAATACCATCTCCTGGGAAGCACTGCTCACGACCAGTCACCAACTGGTTTTAACTTCATTCACCACTGTTCTCTGGGCCCATCCAGCCAGCCAGAATTTTTATCCAGCAAAGAGTACAGCTGATCAGGCCAGGAGTTGCCATATTCTCCAGGATAATACTGGATATGTCAACGTCTGATAGTGTCATTTTTCTCCATGAAAGCTCTTTATTTTTCAACCTTTTAAATTATCACTGTTGTCTTCTATGCCATCTATAAAAAATTTTCTGCACTTTAATCTGCAGAAAACTTAGACTATGTTCCATCAAGAAAATAGTCCACCAACATTTTCTAACAGCACTCTCACTGTATGAGTGACTTGGCCTGGAAATGACCAGAGCTGAATAGCTCGAAGTTGTACTCTTGACTTGTGAAAGCAGAAAGAATAGCAACAATTTATTGTAAAAATTACACACTCCTTTTGTGATATCGTGATGTGAGAGGTACTTATGGATGCATTAATTGCATATGTATGCATATATTTTAATTTGTAAGGGGCATAATGAATGATACTAACTACAATTAAGGCAGTGACAAGATCGGGCTTACTTCTGACAAGTGCCCTCCAGCATCTTTCCAGAGAGGGTTTTCCAACACAAAGCCACCAACCTGTCAAACAGTTTTGTCAAAATAGATTGGAGTAGGGGGATCAGGGAAGGTCTCTCATGGAATTTTGGAGCCCACCGGTATGATTTTAGAACATTTTAACATTTCATCCTCATGAGGGAGATAGCCTTTTTGGTTTGTTCAGGTATTCAGTATGGTGGGGCCCTCCTTCTTGAGAAAGCTCAGAAGGCTTTGCTGTATAACCAATTTTTTGCCAAGTAGCAAGCAAGCCAGCTCTTCTATTATAATAATTTTACATACTAGCGAGATTTTTTTTATCCCTCCAGCATTAGCAGACATGTGTTACATTACTTTTGTGGTAGCTAGTTTGAGTTGATTGGGAAGGGCTTTAAAAGTGCTTAATCCTATGTGCACTGCAATCTGTTCCTGTGCAAGTGTTATCAGAAAGTGCTGTAATGGTTGAAATGGACCCCATGTTGAGAACAGTATATTCATAGAAGAGAAAATACTTTCCATTCTTCTTTAACACTTTTTATTTGAAGATAAGGTGGCAGTCTTTGCTGAAGGATCCCTCAGGCAAAGAAATATGTGCTGGATATCCTTGACATCAGGGCTATATAAGAAATCAAGTCAGTTATACTTTTCTCCTTTTAATGTAAAAATCTGGATATCTCTATGTCACATACACCATTATGGGATGGAAATAGGAGTAATCTCTTCGGCTTAAAAAATAAATTAAGACAATTTTTTGAAATGTAAACATTTTTTCTTCTTCGTATTTAAAATTTCTTTCTGAAGCGACTTTTCTTCGCGATATTCTTTGCATTTTTAAAAAAAAACTTAAATTCAAACATTGAAAGATGGGGAAGCAATCTGAAAACTCACCATTTTAATGTCAACTGATTCATTCCTCAATAATTTTTAATTGTTATAGAGTTGGTTTAGTCAGCTGTACTCTGATAAATGCCACTTGTGATTAACTTCCTTGCAAATTATAATTCCCACTTAGGTAATTAGTGAGAGAAGAGCTCTCTGTGTGTGACCTTTAGAGTACTTCATTGTGTAGAAGGGAAGAAGGATTTTAGCTGTGTGCTGCAAAGAAAGTAGTGATAACTTGCAAGGTGAATAATCAATTACAGTTTTAACCAACCAACCTAGTTCATTCCAAATTAAGCTGCTAGCACAATTACTTGCACTATTTTAAGGACATCCAGAATGATCTTCTGTGAGCATCGGGAAGAGCAGGATGTCCTGTTACACGTGTTCTACAGTGGAGAGATGTTGTTTTGATGATAACTCAGATACTTGCCAGTTCAAACATCTAAATGCTCACCTCTCAGAAACTACTGGCTTTTTTTATTTCTAACTCATAAGATGTACATCATTACAAAATGATCATCTAATCATCTCTTTCTGTTTCCCTCCTTGAAGAGCATATGGGTTACTACCTACATGTTCACAATCTGCTTTGCTGCTAACGTGGGATTGTTGTATGGTGTTGTCTGCACAATAGCAATTGTGATTTTCCGCTTTCCCAGGTGAGATGTAATTTATTGAAATGTTCTAGTAGCACATAATTATGTATTCTTTCTGGAACACTGCTTTGCTGTTGGGATATACCTACACTACACTAAATTTAACAGTGAAATCTCAGTTTTCAGTTATACAGAATGCTGGGATGGCTGAAGTTGGAAGGGACATCTGGAAGCCATCTGGTCCAATTCCTGCCCAGGCAGATATGTACTACCACCTAGTAGTACGTATCTGTTTCACTCACTAGATGAAAGTAGCACAAAGTCATCAGGATAGCCAACAATACATTTTTCTTTCATTTCATACTGTTACTCGTGAAGAATATTTCTGACAAGACTTACTAACAAAACTCCTTTATCAACTGCTAGATACTGCATTGCACAGGAGCTGCAAGCTGATATTTGCCTTGCTAAAACACGTTAATGAAAGATAATTGCATGACATGCTCTAATGCCTGAAATTTGCTTTATGGATCCTGTCTATGAATTAGAGAAGTTGGGATGAAGTATCTAGAGCTAAAACAAATTCAGATATTCTTTTTTCATATATTACAGTTGCTAATTTTGATTAAGAGTAAAGGAAAAACATTGTTCAGGGTTTATGATCATTTCATACTACAGAATTAATCCATAACTCACGAGCCCTATGAATGACTTGCTGCCTGCAGGCAGCTGTTTGCAAGAACATTTAATTGCACAGGAATTAAATACAATATAGACAGCTCGATTAAATGCTTGTTAAAGTTATGCAGAACTGTGTTCTTACAGGATAATTTGCAGAATCAGCGTGAAAATAGCTCAAAATTGCAAATTATTGCAAATGATTTCTGCTTGAAACAATCAGAACCTTACTGGTAATCCCCTGCTGCTTAGAAAACTATTGGTAAATTCTTGTTGTAAAGGAAAGTTTTCATGTTATTTACACATTTGGATGTCTGTTGATCTGCAACAGAAAAGGGAGAGATATTTGACACAAAAAGTAGGATCCTCTTTTGTCCGACTAAAACCTTAGTCTGAACCTGCACTAGTTAACTAAGTAATACTCTTTCTATTGATTTGTGTGGTCTTCCATCAGATTGTACAGGATTGTCCATGCAATCTAAGGGCACCAAAAGACCTAACAACCTTAAAAAGTGCACTGCACAGGTGAGATTATCATGAGAATATGCAGTAAGTCAGCCAGTCATGGCCAAACATGTTCTGACTAACGACTGCTGCAAAAGAGTTAGACGCTAAAGCATGAAAAATAACTTGATGATTTATTATGAAATCTCTGTTCAGACACCAGAGCACTGGACATGGTATGTTATATATCAGGATGCATTAAAAACAGCAGCAGCTACAGTAAGATTTATGCAGACAAGAAAGAACAGCTGAGTTTTGCAAGCCTCATTTAGCCAACCCCAGTACTTGTAAATACTCCCTGTGCATTGCCTTGTCTAGTTCTGGGATTACTCTCATTGCCTAGCTTTAGGCACAGATCTCAGATGACAGCTAGCTTTATAGACTTCTTGTTCTGCACTTTAATGCATTCCTGCAGAGATGTATGGATGCAGAAATTCCTATACTGAACTGCCTGTTCAAAGCAACTTTCCACTGACCATATAGAGAGCATAGGGACACTGTTTTTTCCAACTGAATCCTCCACTTTGACAGCTAGAGTGCAGCGTTCTGCTTTGTCATACAGACAAGCACCAGTTTTAACTACAAATAAATCATCCTTAAAGGTTAAAGGTAGAAAATTTTAATTAAATCTCTGAGCTTTTGTATTAGCTACCTTGATTTGAGACTAGCTCTCTGGCCAGGTATAAAATGGTAACGAAAATTAAAATAAAGATCTTATTATTTGCAGTTGAATAAAATAA
Organism: Tympanuchus pallidicinctus; assembly: GCF_026119805.1. NCBI lineage: Eukaryota > Metazoa > Chordata > Aves > Galliformes > Phasianidae > Tympanuchus > Tympanuchus pallidicinctus. Next base: position 52,275,195 of record NW_026294769.1, read on the forward strand.
AATTCTATTAGATTTTCAAAGTGATGTACTGTAACTCTGAAATTTGCCATTTACTCTTTTGACTACACTGTCATTATGATAAATAAGCTTTATAAGCAGAAAAATACATATGTAGAAAAATACATATGGATAGTATTGTCATGGAATCGTAGAATAGTTTGAGTTGGAAGGTATCTTAGAAATGATCTTGTTCCAACCACCCTGCCACAGGCAGGGACACCTCCCTCTAGACCAGGTTGCTCAAAGCCCCATTCAGCCTGGCCTTGAATGCTCCCAGGGAGTATTCAAGTAAAGAATTTCTTCCTAATATCCAGTCTAAATCTGCCCTCTTCCAGTTTAAAGCCATTTCCCCTCATCCTGTTGCTACCTGCCCTTATAAAACGGGGCAGCTATCCTGTAGGTTCCTTCAGGTACTGAAAGGCCGCAATGAGGTCCCCCCAAAGCCTTCTCTTCTTCAGGCTGAAGAGCCCCAGCTCTCTCAACCTGTCCCATAGGGGAAGTGCTCCAGCCCTCTGATCATCAAATAATTACCATAATTGCCATACATTTAGACTTCTGTGTTACGGTTTTGGGGTGTCTTGTATCTTGCTCTTTCTGTTCATGTTTACTAATGATTTGACTCACATATTTTCTGTATGTGTTGATTACAGAGAAAAGACACTGAATTTGAAAAATATGAAAGAAGTGGAATATAAATACAAAACTGAAGATAACTGTGTAAGTTAAATCCAACCCCCCTCTTTTATTTTTCTTTATTTTTCTTTTTTTTTCTCTGTGTCGTCCTAATTAAGGCTTGTTTGTCTTCTGTAGTTGGTTACCAGATTATAATCAGTGTGTCCTTTCTTACAAAAGGCACTTCAAATCTAAAGCCAGGATAAAATAGTGGGTAGAAAAGTAGCCTTGAGTCTCAGGGAATTGGACAGCTCTTTCTATGTTCTTGTCAGATTTCCTCATTTCCTGAAAGTGCTTTGATACCCCCACCATCCACTATCTCTTTTCTGCCCCTGACACTGCCTCCAGCCCCAGTGACCTGACTCCCAGAGGAGGCCATGTGTGCGAGGCAGCATCATGAAGTATCACGGGCTGCTTCATGCACCTCACTTCTCAGGCAAGCGTATCCTCATGTGATAAGTGGATGTAAGCATTTCTCCCAAAGACTGTGTTGTTTAAATTTGCTTTGTACAAACTTAAACCTACCAACGAGAGGTTTTAAATTCTTTTGGTCGTTTTCATTACAATTACCATCAAAGTTGCTTGTGGTCAAGCTTGTGGTAAGAAGAGATGGGTAACAACCCAGAGAGGTGACCTCCCTCCTCCGGAATGAAGCTTTAGATCAGTAGCCAACAGAAAAGTGGAACCATGTGTCCTTCCAGCATAGAGTCCCGTCACTGGGACATCCTGAGCTCTCCATCATGGAAGTTTCTGTTGTGTCTGCTTTCCTTTCCTAATAACTGTGAAGGGTCAAATGTAACATGTTCACAGTTATTACCTGTTATTATTAAGAAGCTCTCTTCTAAATCTTCTTTTTTCTGGCAAATGTTTTCTATCAGAGCTATCTTGGGCACAATATCCAAGCTTGGTTTGGGTGGTTTTACCATTCTGGCATGCTGAACAATGCTAGAATGTGAGAGGCACGTAAGAATGGAGAGTACTCTAAAACATAAATTTAAAACACTGCTATTGAAGCTGGTCCAATTGTCAATTATATCACTTGTCGTTCTTGAGGAAACTGTTAGAATAACTTTGTCAGAGATGGGCTACCAAAATTTGCCTGCTTTTATTTTTTATTTGCTTTTGTATCAATTCATACAGTATTTGTCTCTGTGCATCTTGTGCATCTTTTTTTTTTTTTTTTTTTTTTTTTAAGCTAAATACTCTCCAGCTTTTTAATCATTAAGATTAATGCCAGCCACCAAGTAATAACGAACTAGTGTCTGCAGGCACTGAGGAAAATAACATTTTGTTAAGAAAGCAAATTGCTCAAGAGCTTATTATACAAATAAAGGAAAATATTTTTAAGATTTATAAAAAATGCTTTTAATTTAATTTATGGAGCCACTGGGTTGCAGCAGTCATTTAGGGTAATTTTTAATGTATGTGTGTTAGAGTTATCCATGTTCCTCTGGTAAATAATAGCTTAGACATAAGTAACAGAGCTTTTTAAACACAAAAATATGCAAGCTTAATGATCTACCCTGCCATTAAAGTCTGTGGATTTATAGGGATTATTTCATCCATAGGAGAAATGACACTTTAATGTGGAAAAAAATCAAGAGGGTGTTTAGAAGTTTGTGTGAAACAAATTGCATCACAGGCGTTCACTAACATGAATTCTTACCCAAACATAGAGAGTTGTGCAGAGCGTGAGGGGCAATTGTAAGCATCCTAAGTGACAGGGGGAATAAGCCACCCATAATGACCATTTTCTTCTTTTCTGGGCAAGAACATTATAAAAAAGAAATGCATTTTTCTTTTTTTCTTAGAACTGTTCTTCTTAAGACAAGAGCTAAAACTCAACTCAAGTCAAGAATAACTGAATCAAATTTGTGTTGCCCATTTTAGGCAAAAGGTTATACCTAAGTGTTCCCCCTGCTTGAATGTGTTTCAGCAGATAGCCTTTCTCTTGCAGAGGTGTTTGATTCTGTGATTCTACAGTTTGAATCTTTCACATCTTTCACTTTTTGATCACCAGAGACTTTGATCTTTGCACATTTATCTTTTTATTTGTCTTTTATTTTTATCTTCTACTTGGTCAGCTCTGGTATGGCACCAAAGTTCTCACTTGTCTCCACACCAAGCTCTGTGTAGGATAGTTTTAAGGGAATCTGTAGGATTTCAGAGTATTTCTGTGTTCAACTATGTATCGCTCTTTGTTTTGTCTCTGTTTTAGAGCCTGGTTTTCATATAATTTTGGCCATTTTAATTGCCAGTTAGGCTTTGCCACTTGACTGACTGAGACATTTTGGTGTTGTGATGTTCACCATAATCAGATTCATAGGTAAACTGCACAAATCACAATATGTAGACTGGGCTTCATTGCCACAGTTTTGGATATTTGAAATGTTTTAGTCTGTATGATGGCTGCTGCGGTGGTGTCCAAGAGATTGCCTTGTTCCCAGAAGTCTGAATAATAGCTTGCAATGAGGAGGTAGTGTGGTTTGTGGTAAAGATTTCCAGTCCTATTTTGCTGGAAGGTCTGTTGGGAAAATTGTTTCTTCAGTGCAATCCCATGCTTCTTTGAACGGCTACAGAAGTGGTCTCTGTGTCAACTCCACTTACTTCTGTTGGAGTGTGGCATAGTTAAGTAACTTTAAATGTCTCTGACTTTTGTTAGGAAGAATTGAAACTTTTGAAGCTTATATTCTCTTTCAAAATGTCTGGGATTTTTATCTCTTTGTTTTCTTACTGCTGATTACTTGTTGTCATGATTAGTTCATTTTTGGGAGCTGACACTTGTATAAATTAGATTTTTTTTTTTTTTTGTAATGAAAACTATTTCAGTAGTGAAAATAAATATAGAGATTTTTTTAACGTTTTACTTTTAATGTTCAGTTGTGGACTCAAGGATCATATTTTTCCATCATCTGCTTGCAAAAAGCTCTGAGATTTCACAAATAATCTTGAGATCCCCTGCATCCATGAAAGACACACCTAAAAGGCAAATTAATTCTACTGTGTTTTTCCAACTGGGCCATATTAGTAGAGTTATTATGGATATTTAAAGATATCTGGTTGTGCCAGTTGGGTAGAAAATGCTCCTGAAAATACTGGTAAGTTTTACAGCTATACATGATCCTTCTTATTCCTATTTTGCAGCACTAGACACATAAAAACTCAACAGTTATTTATTTGAATATAATCAAATAACATTATAACTAGATGTAGTATCTTACTAGATAAGATAATACACTTGGAAAAGCAGAAGACTTTAACAGCCAACAGACCTTTCCTCAAGTCTGAAATGCAAGAAGTAGACACCAAAGCAAATGAGAGCTGCTGCACAGTGAGTGAGGTCCATCTGAAATAGTGACAGAGAGCCAGTATTTGGTATCTATGATACCATATATGATTATTTCCCAAGGAAAAGAGACGCACAGTTTATAATCTGTGAAAAATGGATGTATCACTAGAATTAGGTTAATTCAGTCCACATATAAAAGCTGCATCACAATTAAGCTAGGGATGATAATACCCAATGTTTTTATATATATGAGGGCTGCTCTGAAAGTAATGCCTCCTCTTTTATTATGTTGGCTCACCATGTCAGCAGCTAATGTTGGTGCAATGATAGTAGAGGCTGAACCTTCCCACCAGTATTCCATTACGTTTTGTTACCATGTGACAGATGGCAGCAGAAGGGCATTGTGGCATCTGACTTGGAAGTGCAGATGAAGCAAAGATATGTACTAAATTCCTCCGTGCAGAAAAAATGGCACCCACTAACATTAATTGATGCTTTCTCAATGCTTATGGAGATCAAACAACGAATGTTAGCACAATGACTGTGTGGGCAATGTTTTCCTAAGAATGACACTGTCATAGGCATCTATGAAATGGTGAGTCATTTCTGCTAGTGCAGTTTTTTACAAGTGCAGCATGCAGGCTCGTGTTCATTTCTAGTGAAAATGCATAGATAATTGTGGTGACTATGTTAAAAAATAGGTTTTTTAGCTGAGAGTTTGCTCTATCAAATAGCATTATTGTGCTCTTTGTATCTTTTGTAGTTTCCATGAAAATAAATAAGAGGCATTACTTTCAGAGCAACCCACATACATATACACATTATTACTAGCTTTTGACAGTGTTTTATGAGTTCACCTTAAGAACAAGAGAAAAATTGTGTATTTTGTGGGAAGTGTTCTTCCTTGGTAGCTGGGCATTTCTGACTTTTGTCTGTTTTCCTTCCTTATTTGTTCTGGTGTGTAACAGCTGTGCTTTGAGTTATAGTTTCAGTGATGTTTGGATGAAACTTTTTAGGAAAAAATGTGAAGACAGGATCCAGAGTAGTTGATGGTTCTTTGTGTGTGCTAGCGATCTTAAAATGCGTCCCTCAGACTAAGTCTGGATCCAGTCGGTGCAAGTAGGACCATCAAGAATTTGCACATGCTCAAGAGATCAGTGAGGTGAGAGTGGCTCCAGAAAGATTTCTTCCCAGGCAGGAGCTTCAGCTATAAGCTGTACCTCTTAAACGATTCTCAGCTGTAGCTCAGGGAGGTGTGAGAACCAGAGTTGCAGGTTTGGTGGGATTTCCCTCCACTACTAAAGTCAGTGCTGGCTTTTTTCATTTCCATGGAGAAATATCCCTGTTGTACTATGATAGTCCTCAGGAATCTGAGGTTAACGTTACGAGTGTTCCCCAGACCTGACACAGTGTATACTTCCAAATTTTGTCTACTTTTTCCAATACATGTTTGCACTATAGAAGATATTCCCAGTCTGTAACCCTTGTCTTGTCTGTGTCTGTGGATTATGCCAACAGAAATAGTGCTCCTCCCATTTGCCTGATGATAGCTCTTGAACTTGTGCTTTGTAATGAATGTGATTTTGCTTTTGTGTTAACTTGAATTATGGATAATTTCCCTGTAGATTTCTTATTTCCTCCTTAAGTGCAGTTGCATCAAAGCTGATCAAGGCAGCTATCTGTTAACATCCTCACAACACAAAGTTAATTCTGGGTTGATTTACAGGAATTGTCAGGATTTTTAAAGAAATCACTTTTATTTATGTATATTTCCAAAACGAAGATAAACTGCAGCATTTTGTTTATTTCACTCCACAGGAATCATTAAAACAGGTAAAGATAGTTTCAGTCAGCAACCCATTAGTCTTTCTCAACGCCAGAAAGTTTCATGCAGACCTGATGAAGATAATCCAGGAGAGCACGAGCAGCCAGGCATGTGAAGATGTAAACAAGGTAGGATGTGCTACATGATTCACTATCATGGTGACAGTACTGAAGTTCATGATTACTTTCCCTGCATTTCCATTTTCTATACTATTAGTATTGGAAAACAAATAGTACAAAAAAAAAAAAAAAAATTAGTTGTTTTTTGGAAAATGTCCCAGAAAAGATCATATTTTTTCAAGTTTATTTGCACACAACTATTGCAAATTCCATGATGTTCCTAAAAGGGAAAAAAATACACATTATTCTTTCTATCATTACAGTGAAAGCATTTCAGTACAATAAGATAAAAAGCTAAATTCATAACCAAATTCATCCAGTTTGATGAACTGGACTGAGGAAATCACAGCCATTTCCTAAATGGTTTGTTAATAATTAAGAACTGTAGAATCATAGAAAGATTGAATGGCCTGGGTTGAAAAGGACCATAATGGTCCACAACCTCTGCTGTTGCCTACTGAAGAGCTGTGCTGCCCATACCTATTCTTCACTGTTTAGAAATTCAGCTCTGAAATTTTGCTGTTTTTCCCCTTGGTTCTGTTAAATTTTAATTTAATAAGATAGCAAGTTAATAAGTTCATTTATAAGTTCATTTATATGTTACTAAGGAGGGAGATGTTATCCTTTGTCTATTCTAGAAGGTACTTGGCGATGCAGCTACCTGAAATACGGTGCATAGTGTTTGGTACCTGTGTGGAATAACTGTCTTTCTACAGAACACAATGGAAGTGAAAAAAATTGTGGTTTGAATTTTGTTTCTGTGCTGTATTTCTCTTTTAAACGTATATTGGCGTATATATTCATGTGGAAATCAGTATGAAAACATTTATCTGGATAAAGGTAACTCGTTAATAACTTTATGTGTCAGAATTTTTCTCACAAAAATCTAAATGAGATTTCATTAAGTAAAATGTGAGTCAGAAGCTAATCTTATAAAATTTCTATCAAAAGCAAAATTTTAGTTACAAGCTTCAGAGTGAATCCAGACATCATAGAGACTGAGTTTTGTGGGGGAAAAAAGGGGGGGGAGACATCTACTTGATAGGTCTTTAGAAGAACAATGAAAGTCTTACTCAGCAAATGTGTCCAATAGATTGTTGCATGCAATATGATTTTGAGAGAAGGAGTTAACTTTGATATAGAGAAACAGAATTCTTGTGTATTGCACTGATTTTCTGGTTACTCTGCATCGGGTTCGTTTTCCTTGGTATGCTAATTGTTCATTGCTTTTATTTCAGTGTGAGCAGAACACATTACTCTGCTCATTTTCCAATGGAGGTTGTCATGGTGAGTTTGTTATCTATACATTATATTAAAACCAGGATGGATGTAAGTGTGCAAAATAGCTCCAGATTTTTCTATTTATTCCTAGGCAAATTCAAATTGTCTGGAAACTTATATTTTTTCAGATCACACATTCAGTGAAGCATGAGTTCTAACAGTTGTTAAACTCCATTAACCTTGGCCTAATGGGTCCTGGTTTTATTCTGTTCCTGACTGACTTTTTAAGATTTCAAAAGTGAGGAACCAGTGAAAATACATTTTCTGTAGGGGTCTCTTATTTCACACAAATCACCATATGCATAGTGATTCAGATATGGAGTGGGAGCATCACTAAGAACATTGCTACCTTCCTTGGCCTTCAGCCAAAGAAACAAATAAACCATTTTGTTAAGCTCTGCTCCTGAGTTATTTTTAGTTCATGGTGAGACTTGAACATTAGTATGCAAAACTAAAAATAGGATGGGACGAGAACCATGCGAAGTCTTTGTGGTCTTTGAAGGCACTGAAGAGAAAAGCTCAATAAATGTCAGCTGAACAATCAGTGACGCTATGGCCACCAGTACAGTACAATATAACACAGTTTGCTTTCAATTAGGGATTATGCTGAATGATTCTACTCATCCCACAATTTATTGGGCTTAAATCAAACCAGAGCACACACATTCTCCTGGGACCACTGCAACAACCTTTTGCAGAAGATACTTTATACAGATGACTTCATTGTGGAGGGAATTCCAATGCTGTGTTTATTTAAAACACGTACAAGCACTGAGACCTCAGTAGGGAATCTGATCGGGGGGCTGTTTTCTGACAGTTCACACTTATTAACTGGGCTCATGACATTTTTATGATATTGCAGTGTTTACTTTACTTGGGTGTGATAGAATGCTTTCTGCAACACGCAGTAACGTAATGATGATGGCTCTTGAGGACTATACAGTGCTGTACTGTGAAACAGTAAATAAGTGAACAGCATTGTATTTGTGAAAAGTCTTTTGGAAGGTCTTGTCAGTATGCATTTCTGTCTTCATTTGAATAAGTTGGTTTCTTATGTTACAGAAATGACAGACAGCACAAGAACTCATTTTTGGTTTCCCTGAGGACAATTATTATACCTTATATTATACCTTATATACGCAGAGTAGGGTGACTCTTCATGGGAACTTAAAACAAAGACCGGAGAGAAAAAAAGAATAAGAAAAATCCCTTTCAAAGGATAATAAAACAAGGGGCTTGAATTTCTAGGAAGTGGAGGGAAAGGAAGACATAATCCTTATTCACACAGCAGTCATCTTGGAAAGCATGGCAGCTTTTTTCAAATCTTTCCCTTCTATCTCTAGGGAATACTGATTTGACATGGCCTATATCAGCACGATGTTAAATAGCTTCTGCTGCCTTTGCCCAGTCATTTAGAGAAGCAATAGGTCTGTACCTGCAACCCCTCAACTGAAATGCAGGATGCCGGCTGGGTGGGAGAGTAATGCAAGATCAGCATTGTCTCTGTATTTGCATTTGTACATGTGTGAGTGTGGCTTGACCTTCACAAGGTTTGTCAAGATTTCTGAGCATAATAATACTAGAAGTTTTTCATATTGTGCTAGTCTAACATCAGCTAAGCACAGTTCGTGTGTAAGGTGATCTCAGCCTCTGTGCTGGGATGCAACATTTCTAGGCTAAAGCAATTTGTATTATTATCCTTCTGTCCTTTCCTATTTATTTCCTTTTCTATTTCTTATTTTTTCTGCTATTCTGAAGAAAGTTACATGCTATTACATATATTCAAAATCTATTCTTCAACTGCCAAACACTGAGTTTTATGTAAGCACTATAACAACCAAAAAGAGAAATTCAACCCCAGGGCATTTTTTAAAGTAAAACTTTTGGAACCTGCAGATAGAATTGTGTATGTGCTTTTTGAGGGAATAAGTAACAGAGATAAAAGGTTCTTCTGTTTTGGAAACAAAGGAGGTGTGTAGAAAAGATGACAGTGAGTAGCCCAGCAGATCTCATAAATCCTTCCTGGGTTTCCACTACAGTATTGCCAGGCTGCAGGTTTCCTTTGAAATTCCTTATTTTGTTTGCAGTGCATTTATTCATGTATACTGGATGGCAAATCTCTGGAGGTGCAAATCCAAAAGGCTCTGACTCTCAGACTCCTGTCAGAAAGGAATTAGCACCATTATAAATCTACTCGACAGGGAAATACTGCATGCCTTCAGGATTTTAAAGCTTTTTCCTCTGCTTTGTCAAAACCATGTCTATTAACCTATCTTTGCATTCAAAATAACTCTCCTTTTTTGAGTTTTATGTTTTACGATAACTGATATTAAAGCTGTTATTTACCCACAGAGCAGTGTAAATAAGATGTACGTTATTTTCTTGTCTTCCTTTTATGAAAGCCAGGAATCGTCTATGTGCTAGTTCAGGTCACACTTACTATAGTATGTGCTTAGATTAAAAATTATGTGTATGTGCTTAGATTAAGCACACGGTGGCCAGGAGCTGAAGAATGAATATAAGAAGACCTTCACAAATCTTACATTTTTTTCTCTAGCATCAATATGTGATAGCGTATGCATGTGAAAAATAACCAAACGAAAAACAGGGAAAATGAAACACTCCACTTTACAGACTTGTCTTCCTTATAGGAGAATATTAGTTAAAGCAGAAGAAAGTGTTTAGTTACTACAGAAATGAACTCAATATCAGAATCTGCAAGAGATATTTGCTCTGTGAATCCCACGTGAACTTTCCCAAACAAGCCAAGCTCATTTAGAAATTTAAATGTGAAGACGAACTTCTTTTTTTTGTCCTTGAGAGACTGTTTCTGTCTAATACATCTTGCTAATAATGTATTCCTCATTCCATTGCTCTGATGGTACTTCGCTTGTGCTTTTAAACAGTGCAATTTGCTTAATGCATATCCCAGTACACAATAGACGAATTTACTATGATGTTTTGGACTCATTTTGTTTAACTTTCATAATTCTAATAGGCATTTTTTGACTTATCCCTGGTAATTAAAATTTTCTCTTCCATCAAATGTGCAGGTGAATCACTGCAGCCATGTCAGAGTGAGCGACGCATTTTGATATTGGACTGCAGAGGACTGCATTTCTTTGATTACACTGGAGTCTCCATGTTGCTTCAGGTATTAGTAATACCAGATACTTTCTGTACATTAAAATACATAAATACACACACAAGTTATTCAAGTCAGCTACTAGTCATCCAACTTACAGTGGATAAAGGGGGTAACTTGTGAAAGAGATGAACAGAGATTTGATACTGAACTGTGTTTGTATAAAATTATACACCAATGATTTTTATTTAATGGAGTCGCATTTCAGAAAACGCTCTCTTTGCTGGTATTTTTTTCGTGGGTCGTTCTTGTGTTGTTTTTTTTTGTTTGTTTGTTTTGTAATTTTAAAGCTGATTTATGTCACATCACACCGTCAGCTTTAAAATTTCAGTTTTTATTTCTGTGAGTTTATCTCTATTACCTACTTTCTGCTAAGCCAGAGGTCTTAATGATCTCCATGTTCTATTCTGTGACATACATACCTAGCAGGCTGGGTTCCTCAGGCATGACAGAAGGTCCAGGAAGCTCCCATATGACCAAGAACAGCAACAACATAATGATCAGCACTATACAGCAAATGAAAAAATATGTTCAAAAGCTACTTGCTATTTCCATCAGGTTTGGCATTTAATAGATTTACAGTGGGTACAGATTTAATTGGGTGTTCATGTAATTTTTCTGTTTAAGATAGAATATTAGATTTTAATCATCATAGAATCATGGAATGGCCTGGGTTGGAAGGGACCTCAGGCATAATCAAACCCCGCGCTGCTACAGGCATGGTTTCCAACCTCCACATTTAATACTAGACCAGGCTGCCCATGGCACTATGCAACCTAGTCTTGAACACCTCCAGGGATGGGGCATCCACAACCTCTCTGGGCAGCCTGTTCCAGCACCTCACCACTCTCATTTTAAAGAACTTCCCCCTGACATCCAACCTAAATCTTCCCTCCTTCAATTTAAAACAATTTCCCCTTGTCCTGTTATCTACACTTGTAGGATCCTTTAGGTACTGGAAGGCAGCAATGAGCACAAAAATCTGAAGTTGTGTTTCAGCCCAAGCCTTTTCTTATCCTAAGTGTTTTCTCAGTTTGCTGAATTGATTAATTAAAAAAAAAAAAAGAAAAAAAAAGTGTTAAATTAAAAATAAGTGTATATGTGGGGACATAGTTGGAAGGAAAACTGGTACGAATAAATAAGGTAAGAGTTACTCTTTATTACTTCTTCCCTCAAAAAAAATGCATTCAATAAAATTAGTAGGAAAAAAAAATAGTTTGTCAACTGATTTGCAAAAGATCTATGAGACCTCAGAACTACGGATTAAATCAAAGGAATTAGACAAATTTTGTGGGACACAAATCCATGCTGGGCTATGGCATAGATGGAGGTGGCTTAATGACAAAACTGTGTTACCCATAAGAGGAACGCGCTCAATGTTTTACAGTCCTTCCCTGCATATCATCACTGCCGCTGGAGTTAGAGGGATTTTTTGTGTGGAATGGGCTTCTGGGTCCTTTTTAAAGTAGGTTATACTGATGATGTTCTCATTGAATCACTTCTCTTTTCCCAGTTGTTCCACTTCGCATGGATTAGTTAAGGTTGTTTTTTTATTTTTTATTTTATTATTTTTTTATTTTTTTGCTTTGGATGCTTCCTCATCTGCCAAAAAAAGGCCCTACTCTTCTTCTAGAGTTATTTTCATTTTTTATCACTTTCTAGCTTATACCTAGTCTCTGTGAAACTGCACATTTTCAGAGAAAGAATAAAGAACAACTTGTTGCAGAATGTGGCATGCTAGCTATGGTACCTATTTGATAGATGCTGGAAGTTGGACTAGATGACCTTTCAAGGTCCTTTCCAACTCTAAGGATTCTATGAGTATACAACTCTTCCCTAGGTCCAATAATTGGCTTTGTGGGCTGGTTGGTAAGCTTGTGGGAAAGAGATGAGTAAACTTGCAGAAAAAGGCATACTGGAAACAAATTCATAATAATGTTATTTTAAATGGTACATTATTAATCAGATTTTGATCAGATTGATTTTTATTACCAGCAAAGCTGTAGAGCACTTTGCAAACGAGGGAAGAAATGATGCTTTCCTGCTGAACGTGATTCGGTGCTCTTTGTATTATGGAGGGGCTCTCTCTGGTGGCTGTTGTCAGTATAGCCTGAACAGCAGCACGCCGTACTCTGCCTATTTGAGTATGTTCTCGGTGGGTATGGTGTTGGTGTTTAAAATCTTTTTTTTTTTTCTCCACGTTTTCACATTTGTAGATTTACATGGATTGTAAAAGCAGACACATTGAAGTGTTGCTCGCATGCTGCAAAGGCAAGTATCAACTTACTGCAAAATTTTTAATGTTACATTTATATATTCTTGCTACTTCATCAGTGCTCATATGTTTGTTTTGCTACAGCTTCCTTGATTAAAGCAATGCAGTATGGTGGAAATCTCGAATCTGAAAACCCCATCTTCTTTGACTCCATTTCTTCAGCAATCGATGCCAATCAGATTTCCAGGGTGAGGCTTACAGCAGGGGTAGGGGAGGTCTGGGGGCTCCTCGGGTGCTCACTGAGCTTTGATAAAGCTTTCATTTGGGAAAATGTCACATATTCGGTGAACCTGTTGTACAGAAATATTTTATCTGTATACTCTGCAGCCAGTCCTCAATCTGTGGATTGCATTTACCACGTTTTTCCTGACTGCTCTCTCTTCTTGCCCCCTTCTCTCCTTTTGCAGTAACTCCTCAGTCTTCTATGCTGGATCCAGAGGTGTGTTGTTTTTCATTAATCTGAGTGCATGTTCCACTGGAAAGCATAATGACATCTCAACATAATCAGCACAGACTCTTGGTGAAGCAAATTATCTTTTACTCTGTCATGCATTGCAAAGCAACACTCTGCTCCTCAACCTGTGTTGCTTAAAGCAGAGCACCTCTGTTAGCACAGTAACGTGGCCATAAGGTGCACATGTGCTAAGAGATAAGTGAGATAAACTGAAGGGCACTGTGCTAGACTGAACAAAACATTTTGGCAGGCTTGTTTGGAGCTATTAATCTTATGTCTGCCCTGCAGTGCAGAGTGCAGTGCTGGCTCACTGGTGGGAAGAGGAGAGAGGAACTTTACATGGTGGAAGGGAGAGCTAGAGGGAGAAGGAAAAAAAAAGGTTGTCTTAGAAATTGAGGTTTGAGGCTTGAAAGTGCATTTGCTCATATATTTATTTGCTCGACAATAAGTCTTGCAATCCTTGCTATAAGACTATAAACCCGGGCCTTCCTTATCATGGAGTCTTTTCCATTCTAATGTTCAGTGGGAAATATGGTAATAGGTGGACTGGATGATCTTAGAGGTCTTTTCCAACCTTGGTGATTCTATGATTGTAATCTCTGTGTAACTGAGCATGCATTATAAGCAGTGTGCTTTCCTGTGGTTGTATTTATAATTCCAAACAAGAGCAGAGCTCCTTTCAGAACCCTGTTCAAGAGATATTAAACTAATTATGATCTGTGGTATTTGTTTTCACTTTTCTGCCCTTTACTGTGATCTGGCATGTGTTACTAGTAAAATCAGAGTTGCCCTTGGACAAACAAAACAAAACAAAACAAAACAAAAAAAAAAACAAAAAAAAAGATCATTTTTCGTTGCTTTATCTAGATAAGGTGATTTGGCTCTGTCCGTCTGGAGGATTGACTGGGAAAAGTATGTTCTCTTCAGTGCTTTTCAACATTTCTTTTTGTTGCTCTGCAAAAATTAAAAATTAAAAAAAAAACCCAAAACTGAAATGGTAGCTGCAGGATAAAAATAATGGGGATGGCTATTGTATATTTTGTCTGGGCCTGATTAAATGAATTAGGATGACTGTCATGTTATCTGGATTCTTTATAGACACCATGTAAGCTTTCTAATGTTCCTGTGAGATAGCTGGTATTCCCATTTTATGGGAACGGGGAATGGAAAAGCCAGAAGTACTGAAAATAAAAAGGAGCTCAAGTCCATTTTGCCACAACCTGAGAACGTGCTACTACCACACCTGATAAGCAAACTGGTGAAGTGGTGCAGTCTGAAAGACTTGCATATATTCTGAAATTCTGAGTGTAATCAATATAAACATTAGTATGCTGCTGATGCCTCTTTATAGTGTTTAAGATATGTGGTTTGGTTTCTCAGTGTGTTCACTGCCATTCACATCAGAAGATAAAAAAATGATGGGCAGAAGTAAAGTGGCAGGGTGATCTCACTAGCAGCACCGTGCTGTAACTGGGGTCAAGATGCTGAGGTCAGCAGGGACTTTGAGAAAAGAAGTGGCAGAATAGGATACAAAAGAGCAGGTAATGGAGATTTATGGAAAGTGTTTTGTCTGGGTTTCCATTTCTGATCCCCTCACACCAGAATTTCAGTGGAAGAAAGCTAGAGGCAAGAGGACTTGGTGGTTCCTTTGCATCTCTGATGCATTCAGGAAGACAAAGATACTCTTATATACATCCAAGGTCAATGTCGTGCCATATTCATTTCTAAGTTGATAAGAGACATATCTATTGCTTTATGCCATTCATCTTCATCATAAATAACTTTTTGATTTGCAAGACTTCTTAATGGTGGCAATTTCAAACAATTTCAAATAAGCACTGTTTCACAGAATCACAGAATCACCCGGGTTGGAAGGGACCTCAAGGATCATGTAGTTCCAACCCCCCTGCCTAGCAGGACCACCAAACATACACATTCAGATCAGGTTGCCCAGGACCCCGTCCAACCTGGCCTTGAACACGTCCAAGGATGGGGCATCCACAACCTCCCTGGGCAGCCCGTTCCAGGGCCTAACCACTCTCCTTGTAAAGAACTTCCCCCTAATATCCAACCTAAATCTTCCCTCCTTCAACTTGGATCCATTTCCCCTAGTCCTGCTGTTGTCAGCCCTTTTGAAGAGTTTACTCCCCTCCTGGATGTAGGTTCCCTTTAGGTACTGAAAGGCTGCAATGAGGTCACCCCGCAGCCTTCTCTTCTCCAGGCTGAACAAGCCCAACTCCCTCAGCCTGTCCTCATAGGGGAGGTGCTCCAGCCCTCTGATCATCTTAGTCGCCCTCCTCTGGACCCTTTCCAAGATCTCAATGTCTTTCTTGTACTGAGGGCTCCACACCTGGACACAGTACTCCAGATGGGGCCTCACAAGAGCCGAGTAGAGAGGGACAATCACCTCCCTGTCCCTGCTGACCACCCCTCTCCTGATGGAGCCCAGGATCCCATTTGCCTTTCGAGCTGCCAGAGCGCACTGCTGGCTCATGTTCAGTCTCTCGTCCATCAGGACCCCCAGGTCCTTCTCTGCCAAGCTGCTCTCAAGGACCACTCCTCCCAGCCTGTACGGGTGCCTGGGGTTCTTCCGGCCCTAATGCAAAACCTTGCACTTTGCCGTGTTGAACCTCATTAGGTTCACCCGAGCCCAGCCCTCCAGCCTGTCGAGGTCCCTCTGAATGGCATCCCTTCCTTCCACCGTATCAACCGCACCACTCAGCTTGGTGTTGTCAGCAAACTTGCTGAGGGTGCACTCAATTCCCTCATCGATGTCATTAATAAAGATGTTAAAGAGCACCGGTCCCAAGACAAACCTTTGGGGGACACCACTTGTTACCGGCCTCCATCTGGACATAGAGCCATTGACTCATTGTTTCATCTGCAAATTTTCTTGATCTTCTATGAAAACATTGTAATAATTTGTTTTCTGTTTCTCACAATTTAGAAATGCAGCAAGTTCACCGAACAGAGTGAAGTGTGATGCCAACCCATCCAGTGTGGATAGTTTGACCAGCTCATATGAGAATGAACTACACCATGGTTTCTTGTTAGCTTTTTTTCTCAAGGAAATGTCATAGATGCCATTCTATATGCCATTTATGTTTAGTGCACTCAGTAATGACAGATCTGCCATTCAGAACAAAAGATCTTTCCACTGCCATCACTCAGAGATTGTTCCTATAGTTGATCTACAGTGTTTTTTATAATACTCTTATACACACTTAGAGACAAATTATTAGAAAGCAGATGTGGGGTACTGAGTGTGTTTAACAGTGAGATATATTCTTTTAGATATCTTCTATTATAACATTAGTTGTAATATGCATCCGTAGTTTTGTGCATGGAAGAATGAGACATTAGAATTTCTTAAAAGCACAATGTTATAATTGATACATTATATTTGAGGAAGCCATATACCAATGCATACTTTGTTTCTGATGGAGTTATTTATCTTTCTTGTTGTTCAAGACAGCTATTTACTGTGACAGCATCACAACACAGCTAACATATCCTTCAATTTTTTGGTTATTGTAAAATTTTTTATGCCTGCCAAGGTCAGTGGGAGCACTATTTGTTGAAAGAAGGCAGATGTATGTTGCTTGGATTGTCTCCCTCACTAGTAGATGTCATGAGTTATTATAATGGTTTGCTATATTTTCAGTGCCATGGATATTCTTTAGCTTAGATTGAAGAGGAAAAACTGGTCATATTTTTCCAAAACTTTTTCTTGTTTTCAGCACAGTCATTTGCATTTCCAGCTTGATCTGTTGTTTGGTCAGTGCTGGAATTTGATCATGTAAGAAGTAAGTTTTATTTGTTGCCCAAAGTGCATTCATGTCAGATGCAGTAGTTGATTGCAAATGACTTTGACAGGTTATAACAGGCAATAACATTTAATTATTAAATTGTTCAGACAGTCTTAGTGATTTATGAACACTTTAGGCACTATTTACATTGCACTTTCATTGTAGAGGAATCAATTGTATGTCAGCTGAATGGAGAACTCTTCTTAACTAAAAGCTGAATAAATAAATAAAAGTTATCTTTTCTATTAAGTTCAGTATTTATTCTTTGATAGTTATATGCATTTTCTGAAAATTTAGAGTTACGTCGGTTAATAAAATTGTTAAAACATGGTCTTTAGAAAAGATAACACCTACCAAGAGGCCTTCAGTTTTGTTCTGAATAATCTTGTTAACAGTAATACAGATGCTGTTAAAATTATTTGTAATGTCAGTGCTTGATGAAATCCTTGGCAACTCTGCATCAAATTAAAAAAAATTTACTGCTATTCAAAATGGTTTCCATTTTCCTCAGTGTTCAATAGAAGTTTTCTACAGCTGGATTTTAGTATCAATTTCAACCTAATACAGAATTTAGTAACAACTTCAACACTCTTCTGTATAGACTGTCCACTGGCTTTTCTCAAGTTCATCAGGAAATAGTAGTCTGTATATAGGTAGGAATGTATCTCAAACTTCCCATTAGTTACATTATGTATGGCCTCAAGTTGCACCAGGGGAGATTTAGGCTGGACATTAGGAAATACTGCTTTTCTGAAAGAGTGTTCAGGTGCAGGAATGGGCTGCCCAGGGAGGTGATGGAGTCACCAACCCTGGAGGTGTTCAAGGAACATCTAGACATGAGGGACATGGTTTAGTGGAGCTGTTGGTGGTAGGTGGATGGTTGGACTGGATGATCTTGGAGGTCCTTTCCAACTTTGGTGATACTATGATTCCACGTTTGTTCTTCTGAGTCAGGAGGGCAAGTGAGCCAAACACACCCTGCAGCAAAGAGACTGCACAAAGCAGTTATCATTAAATGCCCAGGTATCATTCTGAAAACTGAGATGAGTCATAGCCAGTAAGAACAATGGAGTGTTGTTATTCTGCTCTCTTGAGACAGACATTCATCTTTGTACATTCTGGCTTTATTTACCTAGATAACCATAGGGACGATTCAGATGAATGCAAAGTCTTATTAATTGTGCTTGTGTGCCTAAGACTGAGCAGCATTAGAAGAGCCTAGTCTTGAGAAGTGCTGAGCTCTCTTGCTTCTTGTTGGTTTTGAAGGTTTGAAAGGCTTGAGGAAGTGTCTGCTCTCCAAGCATGCTGTTCTGCATGGCTTCACCTAGTGAAGCCAACAGGAACTCTGGGCAGTAAGCAATTCTGAAAGACTACGTATTCATTCTGCTTCCTGTATGTGTACACAATGCTCAGATTTTATATTCCTTAATTCAAAGGGTGTGAATCAACTACATTATGAAAATCCTTGTTTCAGTGTTGCAAATTTTTGTATGTTCTGCACTTTATGGGAAAACATTCAGATATTGTTTTCAAGAGATGGTCAATACCTTCATTGATTTCATTTGCTTGATGTGTTCAGGAATTTTCAGATATTTTTAGGAATTAATTCTAAGTGTTAGATGTTACATTATGTGAAATAAGAGTTTTTTTCCCTCAAAATTTATGATGTATTAATTGGGATACGTTAAAATGTGGATTTGATCACATGCTTTCTGCAGAATTTGTGTTTCACACATTCCAAAACAAAGCAATTAATGAGGAAAAAAAATTGAGTGCAAATTGATGTAAAGAAATGAACAAGTGACAATTACAAATTAGGCATAAAATATGTAATAAGGAAAAGACTGTTAACATTATATTTATGCAAATTAAATGTTTCTAATTCTCATCATATGTCTTTCTTTTTAAAGGTTATTTGCCCTGATTCTATGATTCAAGTGTCACAAGGTCTGATTTTAGCTGCTTTGACATAATTTATTTGACAGCTCTGTGTGCCATAAATATATAATGTAACGAGGAAAGGTATCTGCACTGTTGAATGAAAACATTAATGCGTCAATACTGTGTGTGAATACTGTTTGACATTTACTGGTTACAAAAATAAAATACACAGTATGCCTTGAGAATATGGCACTCCTATTTTTGGAAGAGATTTTCTTTGTCTACAGAAAGTAGCATCTCATAAATAAATGAACGAGCGCGCTTCCAGAGTGGATGCTAAATGGTGCTTTCATCATGAAGATGGATTTTCAGTGAAGATCACATAATCTGCATGTTTCCATATGTTTTACAATGCTTTTGATTTATTTTTTTTTTTCATGTTTCAGTGTTGAGTATTAGCATACACTGCCATAAATTTATGTGGAAATAAACTGCAATATGAGACAGTTCACATGTGGAAAGAGGAAACTATCCTCATTATTACAAGACTTAGCAGCTTTTTTTTTTTTTTTTTTTAAATCACATTTTTTACTAACCAATCTCTAATGAGATACGTTGTTTTCTTGAGACTCAAAAGGTATTAAATGCATTACTAGGTCTTAAGAATGAATCATAGAATCATACAATGGCCTGGGTTGAAAAGGACCACAATGATCATCCATTTTCACCCCCCTGCTTTGTGCAGGATCACCAACCACCAGACCAGGCTGCCCAGAGCCACATCCAGCCTGGCCTTGAATGCCTCCAGGGATGGGGCATCCACAGCCTCCTTGGGCAACCCGTTCCAGTGTGTCATCACCCTCTGTGTGAATGTGTAAATGAGAGAAGTTACATTATATTCAGAAGTTTGGCTACATTTCTTAGTATAGTTTCTAACAGACATTCTTACCTCTATTAGAGGTATAGAAATCTCAGACCAATATTCCCAGTATTTCTTCTATGTATAAATTGCCATTTGAGCATCTTTTTTCATCTACAGGTGGTGCACACTGATGGCATATAGAAGTCTGTGGCTTACCCCAGTACTGGGGAAATTATGGGTAAATCCTTTCACATCCCTAGTACCTGTGATGTCATTAAAAAGAGACCAACATTTGCTTATAAATTTGGCCTTGAAAGTAGCAGCTTAATTTTTCATGGCTGGAAATTTGCCATTGCAAATTCAAAAGAATTTGCCTCTACCAAAATTAATGCACTGTCCATTTTTTTACTTTACACTGATTTGCAAAGCATAAATGACTTTCAGTGCCACAAATTCATACAGGCTATTTTCTAGAGCTATACTACTCAATGGCACCCACAAAATGGTGAGGAAAACCACTCTGTAGTGAGATGGCTGAGTAAAACCAGTCTTTATGTTCCCAGAATTGGTATTGAAGTTCAAGATCATTTATCACCAGGGACTTGAGAGGTCACTTCAGAAGCAACTCCTCCCCTAAGAGGAATCTTCTGGCTCCATGACACTTCTGAAAAGCATGACATGCAGAAGCAGATAAATGGATGTCTGTAATTTTTTCCTAATGTACTTTCCAGTAGTAAAAAGCCCTATAGTGCTGGGAACCTTCAGGTGAATAAAGACTGAGAAGGACTGAGGGAGCGAATCATACTGCTGCATGGATGGTTGTGAATGTCTGTGTTATCCCTCTGACAGACTTGGCGATTGTAAATGCTTTGTATCCCTACTGTGCTTTAAAAATGCAACCAGAACTTAAGAATTCCATAAAACTCCAAAATGCTGAATTAAACTGCACCCTGTACATTCACCTAAATCCCACTGTCTCCCAGTAACTGTACATTGTCTTATATTCCATATGAGAAAGAGTTTGATCCTTTTCTGTTACAGGCAGTTGTGAAATTTTGGAGATCACTGTTTTTGCACATTTTTGCTTTGTTGAGTAAATCAAAGAATATATAAACAAAACCATGATTAAATAAGATGACACCTGTAGACCCTGTGATATGGTTAAAAATGTTTGTTACTCATCGGTTCAGGACAAAAGGTTTCTGTTAGGCCACAAAGTGCCAGGAGCATCACTGAATGACACACAGATTTGGACAACTTGTAGCTTCTGAGGAGACTGAACCAGCAAACTGGTAGAAAGAGTGTAAATTTTTAGAAACATGAGGAGATGGGAAAGGACCTGTTCCATCAAAGAGTTGCTTTTAGTGTGTATGTGTGTGTGATCTGATTATTTTATAATCTCAGAGAATGATCTTTAAATTAAACTCATGATTGCTTGGGACTTGATTTGCTTTCTCAAATATTTGAAGCCTGAACAGGCTATAGTAATTATAGCAACAATTCATCTGTGGTAGACTAAAGGCGGAGAGAGCATTGAGAAATGGGAATCAGTATTACCCAAGCAGCAGTCATGCAGCTCCATGCTGACACACTTCACACACCTCCTTTTCTATCACTTGTCCTCTTGCTGATTTAGTCTTCCACAAGTACAGGCTTTCGTATACACTTGCTCCTTGAGCCTGTTCCATCTGTAAATTTCTGGGCATCCTGTATCACCTCTATGATAAAGGAAGAAGTACAATGTTTACTAATCCCATACTTCTGAGGAGGACTGTCTGCATATCTCACATATCAGATGCCAAACATCACGCTTGCCTTAGGTCCATCTCAACTGGATCATCGGTAGTCACTGCAGTAATTAGCTGTAATATCTTCAGCTGATTTTCCATTCTGTTTCTGTGGACCTGCTGTCTCTACATCTCTATTATTAAAAACCTCTTGTAATACGTTTTTAAATAATATAATGACATTTCCTATCCAATAAAATTTGGTAGTCACAGTACTGGAATTGTCAGTATGTACTCCAGTGTAGTACTGAAGTACAAGCTAGTAATTTCAACCATGCTTTGAATTTTCTTTTAGGTTCCTTTTTGTCTCTGTCTGCAACTCCTTTTAAATTTTGAAATTTCATTCTGTTTTAGCTTGGTTTCCTACAGCCAAATTCTTAATTTAGAGAACCTCCATAAAAGAAGACATGTTTTGATAGAATGAGAGCAGTCCTAACTGATAAGAGAAAAAAATAAATCTCTTTTATTGATCTTGCAACATTTCCGGATTTGAAACAGGTTTTGGAATATTACATTTGCAATCTGAATTTTCGTTTTATTTTCAGCAGTAAATCTGTGTTTAAATCTTCCAATCATATTTCAGGTTCACTGCTGGCCTGATTCTGTTGTTTGCTTCACTTATCTCCAGTATGCCTAATATCTTCGATTCCTAATCCCAAGAAATGGAGATGGAGACTTGAAGGGGACTAATGACACTCTGCAGACCAGGAGACTGCAGGCTTTGCTTGTTCCCCTTCTTTTGTCCTCTCTCCTATAGTCTCCTGTGCAACTGGAGTAACCCAAATGTTTTTTGGGTGCAACAGTAACTGCAGCACAAGTGCAGTCGTGCAGATGCAAAGCCAGAGACCAGCCTGAGATGCTGCTGGACTGTGAGACTGCGGAGGACTTGGGACTAGGAGGAGGCAATGGAGTGTGGGAAGAGACCAGATGGGAGAAGAAATATCAAGGGAATGGGAGCATGTGATATTGTGCATGAATGAAAAGGCTGATGAGCATGTGGGGCAGCTGGGATGTCAGGCTATATAGGGTGAAGGAGAAGGTGTGACGGAGTGAAGGAGAGGCGGATGATAAAAATTTGAACCACTTGCTATTGTCAGGCCATTGGTCAGCAGGAAAGTTAATTTTCTGCAGAGATGCCACTTTCACAGAGGGATAGTTCCTCCACACTGCCATAGACCCTGCTAATATAGTTTTAAAAACCTGTTAATTTCTTTACAGCAATAAAAGAAGTTGGTGTGGCATGTTAGGTTGCATTTTTCTAAAGTTCTCTTTTTCAGAAAAATTGCAGCACTTAAAGGTGTTTCACCAATAACACTATTAAGTATGTATGAGAAAACGCACATCTGCCTCTTTCCAACCTCACAGAGTACACCTTTTCAGAGAGACAGGTGGTCCATAAGGAGGAACAGGTGTATCCTGAGCATCACCACCTCCGCATTGTGGACAGTCATGTAAACACCACGCTTAAAGCACTTCAATCATTTCTCCATCAGCGTTGCTTCTCAGCTACTTCATCAGGAACCAGCAGGGGTAGTGGCAGGCGTAGTTCATGGCATGTTTCCAAGAAAACTTTGGATAGAAGTAGAAGTATGCTGACTAAAGGAGAGAAAGGTAAAGGATAAATATTTTGAGTAATGTGATTAATTCAAAGCTAGGGTAACAGTCCTAGGCAATCAGTCAGGGCCAGTCAGCAGTTAGCCACAAGCAGTGTTGACAGTGGTTAGTGTGAACCTGGCACCCTGTGCCTTGGTTTGTGCCACAAAGCAGGGAGCACAACAACAGAGTGCAGCAACAGAGATGCCTTCAGCCCACCTGCGCAGACGCAGGCATGATGCAGAGGACAGCATAATTCATTTAATGTGAGGAAACATAGTGTATCCAGAGGTTCTCACAACCTTACTTATCAGGGTAAAGACACCCATGTAATTTGGATGGCTGCCAAACCTAAGTTCTCCCTGGTCCTCAGCTGATAAAGGTAACATCCTGCCCACCTGGGCTGTGTGTATGTAAGTGTGGTCTGAAAGCTTAAACTACAAGTTGACAGACCACCAAAATCTGCCCCATAACTATACCCAGGTCTGGGCTTCCAATATCAGAGATTTAGGTGTGTTCAAGGGAGTCTATTGAACCCCATGAGTACATAAGAGGAGAGTCAAATGTAGTTGGGGCTGTTCAGGTTTCTTTCTACCATAGCTTTAGTAGAAAGTATCCTCACCCATTATCAGACAGGGTATTCATCTGAAGGAAAAAAGGTAAATTTGAAACATATCATCCCAAGAGGCAGCTAGTTTCTGGAATTTCTCATGATATTTGGTAACAACCAGGCTACTGTACTGAAGGACCTGCCCTAGCTTATGTCTGAAATGAACACCACTTCTGTGTTTTGTTAGCTCTGCTGTCAGAATTGTGGAAACAGTGAAAGACAGAAGGAGGATAACTTTACACCTGTGTCAGGAGTAAAAGACATTCCTCATTGTCTGGTTTGGGCAGCAAACTCTGCAATAACTCTGGTGACACCAGAGCTGCCATTTGGGCATCATGTGAACCATAGTATCTTAGTGCTGCTGTGCCCATCACGGCCGGGAGCATCTGCCAAAACATTTACCAGGGACCGGAGGTGCTGCCTCTGACTGACTAAGTATCAAAAAGGATCTTCCAACACAAATATCATTTCCTTTAGCTAGTACCAGCAGAAAAGAAGTGATGTTTGATTGTGCGCAGTGTAAAGTGTGGCTGTACCAGTAGTTTCTTCCCTATGGAAAGGAGAAGATAAGTTTTGGTGGCAATCACTCTCATGCTTTTTATTTTCTAGATTTTCTTGGCAATGTACATTCAAGATAGGCCCTTAATGCTGTATTAACATAGATTTTTATGTGTCAATTAACAAATAAATTCATTATGAAAACTCATTTAGGAAAGGGATGACACCAGACAGAGCCTTAAGGAAGCTGAGCAGTGCCGGGATGCAACATCTGCTCCATCAAATTGCTCTCAGACGCTGCTGTTCCTCGTCTGTTCACTGCTGCTTGGCAGCATCTCAAGCAGCCCTGTACCTCCCCGGGATATACAAGTTCGGACACAGACCCACAAAGGCCAAATGTCTTCTTTTATTCTCCCAGGCTAAAGGATGTTGTCAAGACACAACACAACTCTTTGACATGGAGAAAAAAATCTGAACAAACTACATGCCATGCTGATTTGCCAAGTGAGGTTTGCTTTCATTGATTTATTTGCTATTTAAATTGACATCCATCTCAAGTATCAAGTATCAAGTTGAATCTACCTTTGTAGCCCCACTATTTGCTGTTATGAACCTCACTTTGCAACTTAGCTAATGTAAAAATGCCTCCCATTACTAGCAGCAGTGCTTCGCATGACATAACAGAAACTGACTCAGAAAGTAGCATATGCTGTTATCACCCATAATAGATCAGCCACATCTCAAAGACTGGAAGCCAAAATTGCCATTTGGCATGTCTGTAAATTCAAATATGCCGTCTGTCCCAAGTTGAAAATTAATGGAATTTTGTCTACTTTATATATATATGTCAAACGCTTTGCTTTCACTGTTGCCATAAAAGATTTTTCATTTAGTATTAGTATTACAGTAACTCTCCATGGGTATTTAATATTGTTGCCAAGCTCATCAGGCTGCAATTCGTAAAACAAATGCCCTTCTGCCTTTCTGCAGATTGTTTCCTCCACGTCTAAGTTCAGTGCTTCCAGAACACAGAACTGTGAGGTTGCAAGAACACCTTCCTGTCCCAAGGCAGAACAAAATAAGCCATCATCAAAATACATTTGCTAATAAAATGAGAAGAAATGCCAAAATATTAAATGCCCATATACATGTGTATACATATATATATATATATATATATGTAGTATATTACAAAAAATTCCTTCACGTGGGCTAGAGTTATTTAACTTTTGTTCTAAGGACTTACAATTCAGAAAAGGGCTATTACAGAGGAGGAACCTTATCTGCACACTTTCTGAGCAGAAATCTCCCAGAGAGCAGCCAGATTTCCATACATACACATGACAGGATATCCTGCCATCCTGCCATATCCTTTCACAAATAGCTCATTTCCACACCTGTAGCTGTGGCACTTCTTCAGCCAGCATGAAAGCTCCTTTTGAGGGTATGTTGTTGTTTTTTTGCCCAGTGAGATTCATGGCCATTTTGTCAGTCTGCCTCTGCCACTCACGTGGTTTGATGAAAGCTTCTTTTCGACAGCTACAGTTTCTAAAAGGGACAAATTATGCGTCCAGTCCTGCAAGGCTGCCTGCAATGAACGCCTTTAGAAATCAGTGAAGCTTTCACATGGCAGATGGCTCCCTAGGATTGAGCTCTACATAATTTTGCGATATTTTAGACGGGGATATTTTAGTGGCTTTTTCCCTATGCATGACAGCATGATTTGCTGGCTGCTAGAAAATGTCATCAGACCCTTTCTCATTCCACAATGAAACCCTTGGATTATTTTTTTTTTCTTTTGAAAGAAAAAAAGTGTTTTCTTTTTGTATTGTACAGGACATTCCTATCTCATGAAAAACAGTCCTAGACAAAAACTGTGACAGCAGAAGGGTGGAAGGACAAAATAATCACACTGTATTTCAAAATAGTCCTGAAGATAAATGGAAGGGGAAGCACTGTTTTTAAAAAATAAAAAATGCTCCACTATAGAAAATATTTCTGTCCCTTAAAATTTTTGTGGACTCTCTTATGTGTTTGATTTCATTTATGTTGTCATATGAGTTCTTTTGGAATTCAGTAAAGGCAAGAACTCATTAGGTTGAGTTCTTTTTGCTCTCTCTCAAAACCAACAATTGCTCAATAGTAAATTCAGCGGTCACTGCAGAACGATCTGCAGCCAATTTACCTCCTGTAAAAACACAGGAAGGAGAAAAATATCAGTGCAAGCTTGGTTCCAGAGAGAATTAATTCATTATCCTTGGCCAGGTTTATGTTTGCATGCAAAGAGTGCAGCAAGTTAACTTGAACCAGTTTTCCTGACAGATATTACAGTGTAGATTCTTATCCTCTGGTCACACTAAGGGGTTAACAGTAGGAAGACATATTCCCACCAGCTATCCTAGTGCTTGAAATGTCCTTGCATGCCCAACAGATGTTTAAGTTCAAGAGACCAGTTAGTGAGAAAAGCAAAGGCTGTCTGGCTCCTTGGGCAATCTATCAAATGACATGAGAGCCCTACTTAGACAGTTTACATTTCCCAGCATGTCATTCCCATTGCATCTGTATCTACAACTTACAGGCTCAGACTACTGAGTTGCCAACAATTTCCTGGATGTAGGTGTGATTCTAAGCATCTACATCCATATTATAGACAAATATATGTAGTCTGAATACATTTCAGTCCTCCCTAGACTTAGCAGTCTGTAATGTCATTAACAGCAAACAGAAATACACGCATCCCAAATATTTTCATTCTTATCTTGTGAATAGTTACAATTATTCCTTTCCAATCTTACTTGTTTTCATTAGGCATTCATTCTTCAACTCTTCACTATGATGAGTATTCAACAACTAATGTGACTTCCTCATTTCCTTCTTTATACCACTGCATAATTAATGCGGTCAGCTGATTTCTGGAGACAGGAATTGCTAGTTTACTTTCCTTGCCAGTCTTGGCTGAACAGCTGTCTGGTTTTTCAGAACATAAAATATTGTATATTACAGAAAAATTGTGTCTTTACTTAAAAAAATGGTCATAACAGCAATTTTAGCAGCAGGTATCTTTTGATTACAGCACTTTGATGCTCTTATCATAAACACTTCAGGATTTGAATGTAGGCTATGGATGATTTTGTTGTTGTTCAGTATGGTTTTTAACCACTGCACCAACAATACTCTGAGCCAAACTCTGCATTAGAAAGGTCTAAGAGAATCCAACCTCAGGCTCCATGGGAATCTCACATGCTGCCCAGACTGAGTCTGGAAGTACAAATGAGTGAAAGCATCCTCCATGGATTATGATTTCATCTGCTGAAGATCCTCACTGTTAGAAGTCCTTTGGTTATGTACATCAAAATCCAGCCACAGAAAAGTGAAAACAGGGTACATTTGTAATCAGAGGTAAAATATTTTTGGAATTGCCAGAATTTTTCAAAATGATTATTTTGAAATCTGGAATACTGGCAATGGGACCATCTTCAGTCTTCAGTCCAGGCTTTTAGAGAAGTGAGACCTTGCAGTGACAGAAACAGAAGAGCATTCCTGAAAATCAATCTTTATCGACATGACAGAGATCAGATCTTTGGTTATCAAAAAACATCACTGAAGAACAGCTGGATTCGTGGAATGACCCCTCCCCAAAAATTTTGATGAGCCTGAGATATTCCCTGCCATGTCTAGGTGAATTCTGATAGCACCCAGCAGCATCATAAAACAGAGACTGTTACAGAGAGGATAAGTTTGTCAGAGAAATTAATCCTTGCATTTTGTTCTAAAAAAGTCTTAGTTTCACACTTTTAGGATCTATTTGGGGGAAAAAGATGCTGTTTTGATAATAAGAATAATAAGAACAAACATACAAAGAAAACCTTTTCCCACTAAATTGATTTGATAAATAACAGAAACATGCACATAAAATTGCTTTTGCTCACCACCAACAGAACATGTATTTAGATAATTTTTTTTAGATTTTCTGTTTGATTTTTTTTTTTTGTATCATTAATTAAAGGGCTCAGCATGCTTGAATTCTTTTAATAAATCTTACATGTTAATTGCAAAGTAATTTTCACTATGCAAAACATTTTGATAGCAAATTGTCAATTCCGTCTGTTGTAAATGAGAAAGAAATCCTTCCATCTTGGTGGAGAATAACAATGATGTAAATGAAATTACAATGTCCTGGGGAAAAATGAGTTTAATTTATGGGAGGTAAAAACCACAGTGGCTTTTCTGCTGAAATTCTGAGCTGCATCTTGTATTTTGGATGCTTGCAAGATCCAAATTTTAATTCATAGAATCACAGAATAGCCTGGGTTGAAAAGGGCCACAATGATCACCTAGTTTCAACCACCCTGCTATGTGCAGGGCTGCCAACCACCAGACCAGGATAGAAACATAAGAAGAATTCAGAATTCAGAAGACAGAGCTGTCTTGACCAGAAGTTCTGTGCTGTTTTGTTTCTGAGTTGCTTTGCATTTCAGGACATGCTAACAAAGGTGGGCTTGTGAAGGGCTTCCAATACTTTGACACTGATTCTTGACCACTAACTGAGGTGGGAAGATTGTATTTCTTCATTTATTTTTCGTATTTCAACCACAGTAAACAAGAAACCTAGCCAACTTAATGCATATTTAAAGCACTTTCAGAATTTCAAAATAATTTTTCAAAATCGATTTTTACACTACTAATATTTGAAGAATAGGTATTTACAGACACTATTCTTCATTGATGCCAAGTCTGAAGTACCTGCAGCTGTGCTTAGAAACCATTTTTAAGAGTAAATGAAAAATAAAAATACTCTCAATCTAAGAACAGTAACGATGCAATTTGATCCTTTCAACCATTTATAGCAATGTTTTTAACAATAGCATTGATTGTACAGTTTACTATT
This sequence comes from Tympanuchus pallidicinctus, assembly GCF_026119805.1. Classification (NCBI taxonomy): domain Eukaryota; kingdom Metazoa; phylum Chordata; class Aves; order Galliformes; family Phasianidae; genus Tympanuchus; species Tympanuchus pallidicinctus. The sequence continues at coordinate 52,304,183 of NW_026294769.1, forward strand.
ATGTCCATTATTATGGAATTGCAATTATTATCACTGATTTCATTAAATGAATAATATTAAGGAGATACCTGCTAAAAACTGCTTGCATTTTATTTGTGATTGATAACATTTGTAAAAAGCTGAATTGAAATTGAGTAATAGCCTGTATGGGAATGTCACCAACTGACCAGGTTCATGTCTTGCTATCTAGGTGTAGTGCTGCCTGAAAACAATTTCATAGAAGAGCTTACAGTTGCATTATTTCTAAGACACTTAATTTATTGTTTTTGAAAAAACATATTTGAAAAAAAATCAAGATTTATTTTATCCTTTTTTTTAATCCTATTCAAATGCTTTGTTAATTGAATTATTTGTACTGTATGTTTTGATATAGAATAACATCCAAACACAGTATCTACCGTAACAACTGGAAATTCATAATTTTTGCAATCTGAAGTTGATGATTTTTTATCTTTTCAGATATCAAGATCAGAGTTTAAAAAAAAAATTGTCGTTGAAATAGGTTACTTCAGTAAGCATGTACTAACACTTTTTGGAATTTTTATTTTATGGGAAATGTTGGAATTTCGGCTCAACATTTCCATTAGTGCAGAGAAGAGAAAACAAAATATTACTCAAAATGGAGCAGAACTGTGTAATAAATGGAAAACATGTGTTCCAAACAGTATGAAAAGGGAGAAATGGAAAACATTGGTCTGCGAGGTTGCACTTCTTCGCAGGAGGACCGGCATTACTTATATTAACAAATCTACATATATTAAATAAAAACAAGGATTTTGACATGACAGTTAAAATAGTCAGGGATTCATCCTCTGTACTGCTTGATCTTGCAGTATACACTTATCATTGTTATGAGGACACATAATTTACACCTTGGGCCAGCAGGGACCCCAAAGATCATTCAGTTCTAACTCCTCTGCCACGGGCAGGGCTGCCACCCACTGGATTAGGCTGCCCAGGGCCCCACACAACCTGGCCTTGAATGCCTCCAGGGATGGGGCAGCCACAGCTTCTGTGGGCAACACCTCATTACTTCTGAGTAAAACATTTATTTTAACATCTAACATAAATCTACCTTCTTCTAGTTTAAAACCATTCCCCCCTATCCTATCACTATCAGACCACGTAAAATTTGGCCCCCCTTCCTGCCTATGAGCTCCATTCAAGTACTGGAAGGCCACAGTGAGGTCTCCCTAGAGCCTTCTAATCTCCAAGCTAAACAAGCCCTACTCCCTCAGCCTTTCATCACAGGAGAGCTACATCTTCGTTGTCCTCCTCAGGACTTGCTCCAACAGCTCAGCCTTTCTCCCGTACTGAGGTCCCCAGGCTTAGACACAGTGCTTCAGATAGAGTCTCAGAAGGGCAGATAAGCCCAGTCTGCTCCTGGGCCAGAATTATCTACCTCTTATGACCCATGTGGACCCAATCAGCAGCCATCAGACCAGTGCTGAGTAATCCACTCCGTAGTCAAATAAGCCAAAATTCCTGTGGTGGCACCAGCTCTTCAGCCATGTATTTATCAGATGTGTTTTCACAGTCCTCTCGGTAGTTCTGACTACTTCTGAAGGGATAAACACCATCTGTACTCCCTATCTGTCCATTAACCACTCCAGAGCCCTGAAGCCCCTTTTGCTACTCCTCAGTCTTCTCTCGTTGAATTCATTGCTGCTGGCTGGAACCGTCAGTAGGTGATAATAATCAGAGGAGTGAACCAGACTAGTCATTCTCCTAGAAGTGACCCTGATCCAGGCCCCAGGGAGGCAGCACACTTTCCTGTGATGAGGGTCTGGCCAACGTATCGAGTGGAGGCAGTCTTCAGGCATGGAGTTGTCATTCTTGCCCACAGCCTTCTGAGTAGACCTTCCACTGCACCCCTACTTACCTGGCCCTCAAGTTCCAGAGCCTCAAACCTATTGTGTAAGAGCATCTGGGAAGGTGAGATAGGTAGGGAGGGGGTTTTCCTGCAGTGCTGCCAAGGGACCCATTTCCAGTTCTCTACATCTGTTAGGTCCCCTCCCTCTGCCTTATGGTGACAAGGCACCACTATCTGGAATGTATAATTCCAGTGTCTTTCTCATCAGTATGGCAGAGAGATGCTCCACCAGTTTACCTCTTGCTCACACTCCCTGACGCTCCTTAATCTCTCCACCTCCTCCTTAAGCTCTGCCACCATGGTGAACAGATCTTCCACCTGCTCACAGCTCATGCATGTGTCATGTCTACCACCCTGAGGGGACAGCAACAGGCTCAAGCAGCTGGAGACCAAAACAGTCGCATTTCTGGGCAAGCACTTGGGCTGGGTAACTGCACTCTTTTGGGCAAGGTATTTCTATCTACTTGAGACCATGGTTAGATTTGTTGTCTGGGAGGCAGCCAATAGGTGAGCCAGTTCCTCAAATGGGGAGGGCTATTCTGCTCTCCCTGCTCACCCTGCCTGCACCAGCTTCAGTGCATACTGCTGCGTCACTCTGTTACTGAAGTACCACCCTCTGTTTGCCCACTCTATTTGCAGTGGTCCAGGGAGCTCCTTGGGGCTGCCTTTGTAATGGCAGGGTGTAAAATCACTGCTCCTGGCCCTGCCCCATGACAGAGCCGCTGCCACACTGAAAGCAATGGCTTTCAGTGCCATACTGCAATAGCATCTCCTTGCTAACAAGAATTCAATTGCCCAGTGGCAGTGATTCCTTGCTTCAGCGCAGAATGCGACCACGCCAGAGCTGTTTGCCTCCAGAGAAAAATAGTTAGGGGTGGTAACCTTCTTTGTGTTAATATTATTTGAGTTCTAACTACAATGGACATTGTATAAACTACAGAGGAATCAAAGAAAATAAAAATAAAAATAAAAAAAAGAATGGTTTCTAGGCTTTCATTTGTGGTCAGTCATCACTGTACTACCTCTCATTTCTTTTGAGATTTGTAGCCATGAACAGATCTGGGGCCATCTGTTTTTAATCTGCTATTCAGGATGATAGTCTGTGGATCAATGAACTCTAGCCATAGACCATAAAGAAACTGCAAATCTTTTTGGGATAATTTCCAGAGGATAATAATATTCACAAGAGACTTCTTTTTCCTTTCTTATCTCAAACTACAGTTTTTCATAAAAGAATGGTATCATAGCTGCCTGTTCCAACAATTGCTTCTGTCATGATGCATTATTGCCAGCGAGCTAAACAATTGAAGTCATATATCTCTGAGCTTTTAACTATGCTTCCACTGCCCACAGAAGATCCTATCAGGCAGCAGCGATCTACAGAGAGTCAAGCGACTAAATGAGTGAAATGAGACAGACAAGCTTCCTCTAAGACATTGACCGGGTTTTCTTGCAAGAAGATCATAGCATAAAATACAGTTACTTGGCAAGTCTGAAAGTAAAGAGGGTGTGTTGCCTCAGCTAATGTCCAGCTGACAATGAACTTACTGATATGAGTTGTTCCACTGACTGTACACTACCCTGAGAAAAAACATGTAAGCAGAAAATAAAAACTTCTGCTTGCTGTCCTGGTGCCCATTGACTTGGCCTTTCAGGAGAGGAAAACAGGGAGCACTACTGCACATTCCCCCTACATGCACACTGCTGTGTAGACTTCCAGCTGATCTGCCAAAGCCAAAAAATTCTGTGTGATTTAACCCCAAGAGGCCACTGCAGTGCTGTTGGTTCTCCCCTGACAAAAAAGCTGGGGCAATATGCTGAGCTGAAGGAGATGCAGGCCCAGCAATGACACGTAAAGTCTCCTCCAGTATAGCTGGACAGCACAGATATCTGCAAGGCTGGCTGGAAGCCCTTGGCCCTTAAGGATGCTCATTATTACACACACACTGCTGTTCCTCGCACAGGGGCATGAAAGCACAACAAGGTAGCCTACAGAACTGTTCCAAATAAAAAAAATATACAGCACTCCTAGGTATTAACTCTTCCGTCAGGCTTTGTTATTTCTTTCAGTAATCTGTTGGAAACGAAACCAACACAAACTCAAGAACAGCTTCTGATGGAGCCCTGCTACCCAAAGTGCATCGCTACTGAGAAATGTGTATACCCACCTTTTCAAATTATTGTTATATACTCCATGTCAGCTCTTGCATCCTCATGCCTCTTGAGAAAAACTTAACCTGACCATTCTTTCAGATTCTTGTAACACTATGTGTAGAGATTCTGCATTTTAATAGCAACAGTTGAAATCTCCCCTTAGAAACATAAATGCAATTCCCACTGAAATCAATTAGAGCCGTCTCGAAATCTAACAGAGTATCGTAAGTTTTATATCCATTTATATCTTGGTGCACTTAGAGATATATTATGTGAATTGTCTAATGGAATGATGAATGATGAACCACCCAGACAGGTGGTTGAGGCACTGTCCCTGGAGGTGTTCAAGAAACGTTTGTATGTGGTACGAAGGAACATGGTATAGAGGGGAAATATTAGTGGTAGGTAGATGGTTGCCTGGATGGTCTTGAAGGTCTTTTCCAGCCTTGGTGATTCTATGACTCTGATTTTGTGAACTGCCCCCATTTCACTACCAGAACAGTTTAAGTTTAGATATTTGATCTGCAGTCATTTGCTGCAAATTTGCAGAATAGTAGCATCTCTATACATCTTCATTTGCATAAATTACTTCAATTTCATGGTTCTAATCATCTGATTTTGTGAGCCTTATATGGATTTTCTGCCAGGAAGGAAAGAACTATGGGGGAAAAAATGTATTTTAATTGAGAGAACTCTTACATAAAATATTTCTACTCTGTAATACTACAGAGAGCATTTTATAACAAAGCAGATTTTCTATGAAATCAGAGAAGTTACTGTTTCTAGCTAGGAAATATTTGCCGGGGAAATTGCTACAATGATGAAAATTCAAATTGTTGAATTTTTCATCTAAGTCAACATAGCTTTAGTCATTAATGTTCATGCTGTGCAGGATTTCATCTGTCCGAGGGGTGCCATCTCAATGGTCAGTAGAATACTTATTTAGAGCATGTAAGAAAAGAATGGAATGAAAATTTCTCCTAAAATACTCTTTCAAGAGCATCTAGAAATACTGACAAGCCTGTCATTAAAATGAAAATTGCTTTTTATTTCCAGGGGATATTTATTTTCTGCTAGAAATAGTAAAGATTCTTAGCTTGACACCAAAATTATGCCAAATTAATTGCAAAATATCTTGTCTGAAGTAATTTCTTGGTTTTCTTGGTTTTAATATTAATTTTGGACTGAAGTAAAATTAGATTGGAGTGAAAAACCCATATTTAAGATATCTGGTTGGGAGATAGAAGCACTGCTCAGAATCTGTGACCAGTGCTATCATTGATAACAGTATTGATAACAACCATCACTGATAACAGTAGTATGAGGAGTCATATAAGCAGGAAGAGGAAGTACTTCGAGCTACGGGCAGGAGAAAACATTTTTGTGTTCCTTTTGTTTCTACCACAGAGTAAGTTAGCTTCAGCTTTACAAAAGAAATTGCCTTCCCAACTACACTCTTAATAAAATTGTCATAAATTTTAATTAAGAGATGCTATGATTGAAACAGAATATTTTCATAGAATAATAGTCTCTTGCTGTCTGACAATTGAAATTAGAATTATCTTCAAAGCAGAAGATATTGATTGTGCACTATCACAATAAACGTATTATTTCTTTTACGAGGTGATTGATGATGATGAAATGATTTTGTTTGATGGATGTCAGTGAACAAGAGAGACAGCAGTTTCACGCGATGTTACCAAATAGATTTCTGAATAGTTAAAATCATAATTGCCCCTTCAGGGGATAAGAAACATAGGAAAATTTTGGAAAATAATTTATGGTTCCTTCACAGAATGGATTTTACATTAAAAATGCCTTTTAAATCGGATACCTTTTAATCAGTGATTTTGTAACTACTTAAATACAATAATTTATCTTTTATGTAGATGTTTCCTAGTTATGAAACAATTTGGCTAATAAAGCACAATAAAGAATACATTTGTCCTCCATCTAACATTCATGCAGAGTTTTTATGAATGCAGAATGCACCTGCTGCTGTCATCCATGTGTGTGTTTTGGAGTATAACAGGGCTGTGAGAACCTCATTTATGTCTCAGGAATGGTTAGGAAGTGTGGGACAGATTCCTGTCTAATCTCACCGGTGTGATCCATTTCCTCTTTAAAAACCATCACTAATTCATCCTTTCTCAACATAAGCAGAAAGTATATGAAAGTATATTCTTTTAAAGAGAGGAATGAAGAAACTCATTTTTCCTATGGTGATCATTTCATGCTGAAAGCTGTAAGTGAAAAATGATAAGAACCCTAACATCAGTTTCACTTCATTTTTCAGTTTATTTTATGTCTTGTTCCTGACGGCATGGTAGATCTTCACAAACCACTGAATCTATCCTAAATATCCTGATTGGTTAGTTTGACTTAGGCCTACCTAATCTGAACAAAAAGATGCAATCATATTGGGTAATAACTTCAATAGTTTTGTCTTTATTATCACTTATTTAATTAATTTGTTGAGGTTTTAACATTTGTGGAAAAGTGTTTGTTTCCTGAGAAATAATAGTAATAGATAAGAGTTTTCAGATATTTATTTGGTTGATTCCAAATCTTTGAGTTTTCAAAGAAAGCTAGATGTGGATATAAATATAAATAAAGTGTTCTTAAAAGATTGCAAACAATCTTTTGTAAAATACAGGGCATAGCAGATCATGGCATGGTCAACCAGATATAGATAAGTGTTATGGGTGCTCAACAACACTGTCCTGCTAAAGTTAGTGCTTATGTTCCCCAGCAGGTGACTGGGAGAAGTAAGAAGTTCTGGTTCTCCAGAGGCAGATCACTTATGGCTAGATCCTAATGAAAGACAGTCCCCCACCATGAGAGTCTTAAAAACAAACCAGGGTTTCTTACTGAATAAACACTGAGGGTAGAGGTGAAGTCTTGAAGTGACCCTTTTGACAAACTATTGCATCCCCCCTGCTCCTGCTGCAAGGACAGAAGGAAAGGACAGGGGCAGGAACAGGAATAAGGTGGTTTTTCTGGTATTTCTACTTTCACTGAGCATTCTCTTGGCATACATCTTGCTCTCCATGTCCGTACGGCACTGCTGTGATATCAACCTCAGTAAGTGCAGGATTGTGCTGTCACTTGTGCTATAGTGGAATATATGGATGTACTGAAATTGGAGCATGAAATGAGAAGGTAGTATAGGAGGGAGGATGAATACAGGACTTCCTTTCTGCTTTTAAACCCATCTTTGTTTCCTTGTTCCATAAGAAAGAGCTATCTTGACTTTTCAGGGCCTAATGGCAGTGCATATTTCACCTCCTCCTTGCTCACTGCAACAGCAGCAGGGATGTCCCCGGCCTTTGCTAGGGGCTCAGCCATCTGCCTTCCCCAGAAATCTCCCACCCGGCAAACCCAGCTCCTTTCATCCACGGGGGAAGGGCAAAGCCGAGCCCCAGTGACTACGGAGACTCTCACTGGTCCCACCGCATCCTGTGCAGCCGGGGGCCTGGCAGCCAGGCAGGCTCTGCGTGGGGCCACAACACTTCCCGGACCCCCGTCACGCTTGGCGCCTGCCCCCGGGGCTGCCGCTGCTGCTCCCCAGCCGCTGCTCGCTGCAGGCACAGCTTGTTCCTCATTTGAATAAAACCATCATCAAAACCATTCGGTTGAGTCAGCTATTAAACCACTTAATTCCAAAATCCATACCATGGGTGATTTAGAAAGGACAATTAAAAAGCCAGGGAATGGTCTCTATGGCTTTTTTATTGTGAACTTCATCAGCTCCGAGTGCCGCTTGCCATCAGCTTTGCTAATAAAAGTCTTGATACACAAATTGAAATAGTGTTTTATAGGTGCCTGCTTTTCTTCCCCTCCTCTAACCCAGACTGTCAGAAAACACTTTCTTGGTTATAAATCACACTTTTCTTTATTTTTTTCTGACTACAGATTTAGGGCCAGATTACAAGCAGCCATGACGGAGTCAACAGGAGAGAAGTGATGATGCAGCTGCCCAATGGGATTCATGGGGTTCTTCACAGTTGGGTGTGAGGCTGTCTGGGCCATGTTAGGAGCTCAGCACCATTTTGGTCAAAGTCATGGAGCAACAGAGCTGTGGAATAAGCCAGTTTTGTCACTGCTCTGCTGCAATACCATCACTGAACACAGATCCTCCTTGGGATGGGAGCAAGGCCCACCCTTGCCAGTCAACAGTAGAGATGGTGGGACCTATATCTACAATTAAACCAGGCAAAACCTTGCTTTTGTATCTATTAATTCCAGATTAATGAAACTGAGAAGTGTGTGACTAAAACTATACAAAGCTCAACACAGAATTAATGTGCTGAATTAGTTTTGTTCTCATGCTGTTCCCCTGGTTACATCACGTTTGTATCACGCTATGGTTTCCTTCCATAGGTAGCCTGCATGAACCTCGCTTCTTGCAAACTCCAGTGTTTGGTGAAGTACTGGGCCCAGATCTCTCCTTTCGTGCTTCCAACTGTACTTTGAGGTCAGACCGCTCCGGAAAAAGCGCTCCTTGAGAGGTCCTCATGTTCAGCCTCAACCAGTGAGATCTTGACATGTAGCACACAATGACAGTTCTCCTTCCCAGATTGCTGTAAGCCCATGCTCTACACTGGATAGCAACAGCTGAGGTGTGTTTCCTTGCAACTTCTACTCATGTCTGGTTTTTCACTTCTCTCCCTTTTCCGTTTCCCGTTGGCGCGATGTCCCAAGTTCCTAACCTCTTACACACAAGCACATTTTCCCTCTCGCTGGGAGGTGCCGCACAATGAAATCCATGTAGCGAGAGCTCAGTTACTGTGTGCTGGAGCAGCACAGATGCTAGCCAGTTTTCTCACCCACACCCCTCTCCGTGGGATTTCTGAGCACACTTGCTTCCCAGCTCCTGCGCTCAACATGTGGTGCGAAGTGTAGGGGAATATCCGGGTCTGAGGCCCCACGGTGTACATGAGGACTCCTCCTGCCTTGTATTAATATTACTGACAGTGAGATCTGTGGCATTTTGATTGCTTTGGAGCTCCAGTCCTGAAACGCCTTTCCCTCTGCTTGCCCATATGAGCCTCCTTTCAGCTTTTTGTCTTCACTTGAAAGAGAAGTAAAAAAAAAAATCTTTTGATGTTTTTGAGAATATTGCAAGATATTCTCAAGAAAACACCATTTCATTTGCTCAGGCTCTTGTTCATACAGGCTTTCATGACTTCCAGGATTGACTATTTTAATTTGTTCCTGGTGGTGTTCCAGATTGTTTGCTAAACTGGCTGCAGATGGTTGTGAATGTTGCTGCTGCCAGAATTGTTACTAGGACTTGATCTGCAGATCGTATTTCTCCAGTCTCACGTTCCCTCTACCCCAGTGCCTGTTAAGCAGCATATGGCTTTAAAATTCCTTTACTGACTTATAAAGCTTGCAGCGGCCCTGATTCTTTTTACTTTCTTGACCTTGTAACTCTTTAGACTTTGGCTTGTGCTCACAGCTTGTCTGATGTAATGTCCACTGGCAGTTCAGAGCCAGCATTCAGAATCCAGTGTCGAGCATGGCTTGGGGTTTTGCTCCTTGTCATACTTTTCTGCAGTGAAGTGAAAGGAGTGGGAATTTTCTGTTTGAGTTGCCTAATATTTAAATGATTATCCCAAGCTCTACGCTAAGCTTTTCTTACATAGAAGCACGCGCAGTCACAGCTACTCAAAAAGTCAGCATACAGACTCTGCTCCCTTAAAATTAAAAAATACAAAAAAAGATGACTTGATCCCCAGCTGATATGTAAGAGAAGAAGTGTAATGAATCCTGGAGAGCCAATTCCCAACTATATTGTGCAGAGTGACTGTTCCTTGTGAGTATGTGGCATGAAAAAATCAGGAACTGCTTTTTATTTGTGTGCCCTTCAAACGCTGAAAGCTGAAAGCTCAGGAGTGTCACTCATAGTTAATTCTGAGTAATTGCTTTCTATCATCCCTGTGATGTCTGAATTGAAAAGCAAGTATTCGAAAATACAACCTTCCTTGGGTATGCTTAATCCCACAGTATTTTTTTGCCCCATAGTCCTGCTGCTGGTTGCCATCCCTACTGGATGCAGAACCAAAGGCCACGGGAGAGAACTGGATTCTCTCTGGAAAGAGGTGTAGTTGTAGTACTTCTGTTGATAATTGTGCTGAGTAAATGCACAGTGGGTGAAATTTTCTATTTGTTGAAATCCGTGGGAATTTTGTGGGTAGCTTTGTAGCAGTTGATAATTTAAAAAGTGAAGTTTAGAAGCGACTTGGGTACCTAAGATTGAGAAGTGCATGGAAAACGTAAGTGACATCAGTGAGTCAGACCAAGATTGTTCAGTGGGGCACTGAGATGGTTGGGGGTGTCACTGTTTTAGGACCTTTGTCTCATCCAGTACTGAGCTGCCCTCCGAGCTGAAGCACTTATTTCTTTGATGATACATGAGCATATCTGTGATCTGAGCAGCTCTGACTTTGCACATCTCTTTTACTTCACAGTCTCCTTCATCCAATTCTCTTGATGAGCTTCTAAATATTTTGTACTTATTCCTTTTATTCCATCTTTCTATAAACTCTCTTCTGTTCTATTTTCTGGTCAAGCCTTCCCTGTGGATGTCCTTCTCAACCATTTTGCTGCTCATGGTTCTTCTTGAGTTACCGTCATTATGGATATATATATATTATATACATATCTATATATATCATAGAATCATAGAATCACCAAGGTTGGAAAAGACCTAAAAGATCACCCAGTCCAACCGTTCACCTATTCCCAATAGCTCCTACTAAACCATGTCCCTCAACACAACACAACATCCAGCCTTTAGGAAATTGAACAGCCTTTAGGACAGTTGAAAAGTTGCTGAAATGCATTTTAACTACTTCTGTAAAACAAATGCTGATATTCATTGCTTTTGTCCTTTTAAAGGCAAACAAAAAGGCTTGCTGTTGTTCCACCTTTATGTATACATGTTTATTTATATTATAAAACCATGACACCTGTAGAAATTTATTAATAAAAAAAAAAAGAAGAAGAATAAAATAAAAAGGAAACAGTGAATAGGAAAAACAAGTGAAAGAAGAAAAAGGAAAAAAATCTGAAAATTTATCTTCAGTGCCCTTTTACTTGACTGTATTCTGGCTGTCTTGTTTTTGTTTTGTTCTGTCAAAGAAACGGAGAAGAGAGGAAAAAATGAATGGACATATCAATACTTCTTCATAAAAATCCTTCTCTCAAGAGAATTGTCTAACTTACATAAAAAGAAGTCAAAGTTCAGATTACTTTTTGGTCATAAAATATGTTTATTCCTGTATGGTAAATTTGCCAAGAGAGAATTATAGTACTTTATAAAAAGTTAGAATGCCCTAGCAGTTTATGAAGTATATGGAAAGGAGCTGAAGCTATAAGGCAGGGAACATAGGATACGGGGCAAGGAAATTTGTTACAGTTCATGACAATTTACTGCTATGATGGTGAGGCCAAATGACTGATATGGTCCCCAAAACAGACAGGCAGGTCTGGTTGGGGAAGTTCAGAGTTACTTTTCTTCAGAGTGTACACAGGTGTAAGTAATACATGGCTCATAGGTATGCAACAGCTTTTTAAGCATAATGTTTACTAATTGGAAAAAAAAAAAAAGAGTAAAGGAAAATTATGTAAAAGAGTAAAGAAAATGATTTGAGAGTTAGAGGAGTTACTTTGCCTTCACAAACTTAAATCTCGGGATGTTTGAATTAAAAGATGTATGTAGAAGTAATCTCTAACCCAACACATAGGACCACAAGAGTTACAGTTGGAAGTTCTGTCTGGTTGAAGTCAAAATGAAACAAGCAAGGAAACTCTGAGCTGAAAGGGCAAGTAACCACTGGAAACAGACAAACAAACAAACAAACCAGAAAAAAAACAGCGATATTGCCTAAACAATTCTGAATGCTTTCCTGGAAGACTTGCTTTTACTCAACATCAGTTTTACTTTAGACACACATATTACTAAGCTCTCTCAGTATGTGAAGCCTAGACAAGGTGCAGTACTCTGTGATGTGCAGGAGAAAACATTAAAAGAGGTGGTGGTCCATTCTGACCATAAGTTTCAGCAATTTGGAAGATGGCGTGCTGGGTCCAGCCAGGTTTCTATCACACTTTCTTCACACATAAAGGTGGAACAACAGCAAGCCTTTTTGTTTGCCTTTAAAAGGACAAAAGCAATGAATATCAGCATTTGTTTTACAGAAGTAGTTAAAATGCATTTCAGCAACTTTTCAATTGTCTTAATTGAAGTTAAATACCTTAACTCTTCCAAATAAAATTGTCTAATTTTTGTGTCTTGACTTCTACTAAAATGTTGTCCCTATGAGCTCCTTCGATTCCTCATGGGAACTGTAGCTCAGATGCAGTGCTCCCATTTTTCCGGTGTGGTTTGGGATCTCCAAATGAACTGGATCTTTAACCAATGTTTCAGCTTCAGGAATGTCTATAGTGTATAAAAGAAAACTTCAGCAGCTGGGGCAAGTGTTATCTGAACTCTCGTGAGGCACTGCTATGACTTCTGTGACTGTGAAACAAAGTTTAACTGATCTGATCTGAAATGCTTTAACTAAACAAAACATCCCCTTGGAGCCAGTGTTTAGCAGTAAAGACTCAGAAACCTCCAGGAATATTAATATTTCCTCAAAGTAAAGTTCAGTTTTGCAGAAAATGCATTTTCTACGAGAAAGCGTTCATGAAAATTTTCTGGCTAGTTTTATTTAAGAACAAGAGAAATGGCTCTTAATTGAAAGGGGGAGCATGCCAAATATTAACACCCCCAGGGACAGCAAAACTGATTAAATATGTTTCTAGGGCTCTGTTTTTAATCCAAGGGAAACTACATCAACGACATACATGTTGTTTTAAGTTTTTTTCTCATTTTTATGAAAAAGTGTCTGAGTAAAACAGCATGTTCTTTATACTGGGGTTCCATTCCCTCGGGGTTACTCTGATCGTGCTCACAGCTGCTCTCTTCTCTGTGCAAGCAGACTTGCCAGCAACATGATGGCTAGGAGTAGCAGTGGGGAAGAAAACATCGTGGTGGTTCTTGAGTGCACCTGACTAAATGCCAGGTCATGGTGATCTCGAGACCTGAGCTCCCTTGCATAGGCATGATGATGGTTGCCTTTGACTTCCCATGTGACCCTTACTTTTACTGTTTTACAGTGCTGGTTGTGGCATGAGAGCCATGTGGTATGAGAGCACATCAAGGCCACTGTTGTCCTCATTGACGTGTGCCTTCTGGAAGCCACAGCTGATCCAAACTGCCCAGTTGGGTGACCATAGTGGGTGGTGTAGGATGCATAGGTGTAGGAAGTGGCAAAGTCTTGTTGCTACTGATAGAAGTGGAAAATGCAGATTTTCATTGGAAGTCTTGTTTTGGCCCCTGTTCAATCACTCGAAGCAAGCTCAGCTACTTAAATATCTCTGAATCTAGATGCAGGGTGAACAGAAATCTTCTTGCAGTGATGTAAATCAGATATATCTTCCTTTTTATGGTGTAAGTAAGCTTCAATGCAAAGATGATTTTGCCTCTTAACTGCACACAGATTTGAACGGTGTGAGGCAGTTTGTAGGATTCTCACATGGTTCAGAAAAGTATAGACTTAATGAATGCAAAACATGAGATTTCAAGGAGACACTGAACTCTGCATGCTGAGCCATTGCGAGTGCCTCTTATATTCCTGGTTTAATAAATATCACCTCTTCAGACGTATTTTCCTTTAGGTGTACATGTGAAGCCGTCCAGAAGGAAGTATGATAAATATTAATTCTATTTTTAACATAAAAGTCTTCATTAAAGTCAACACCTGGGTGTCTTAGAGACTTCCTCTGGATAATAGTTGCTTTTAGGTAGACACAAATTACACAAAATACAATAGATAATCTAAAGAAAATACTTCTGATCTTCCATCAACTCTTACTGCTTGTGTATCCACCAACTGCACTATCAGAGTCATTAAAACATCTTAGCTTCTACTATACCAGACCCACCTGCTCCAAAAAATGTGTACCATTGATCAGCATAATCTATTAATAATTAAAATTTGAAGATGTGGAGCTATTGAGAGTGCTCTCGATACTGAAATACCATTAACCAAGGTTTTCAAGTCTCCATAGCCAAGAGGAGAAAGCAAACATCTTGCGTTTTATCCCTTGACTTACTATCACTGGTGCACATGCTGAGAAGCATAATGTGGCATCTCTGAGAGCAAATCTGCATCTCTGTAGTACAGACCTGTAGCTTTTGACGGTGATCAGACAGTCTACTGCAGCACAATGAGGTGGTGTAAGGAGCTATAATCAGAGTCAAAATTGCTTTATTCTAACTTTTAAACCTGTAAGATAGGTTATTTTTTAGCAATGCTGTTGTAATAACTGTAATATTAGCTGTATTCATTCAGTTGCACAAAACTGCATGATATTTCTGGAAATATGTTAAGTATTCATATGCATATGTGTGCATATACACTTTTTTGAAATGAAATTGCTACGATGTCCAACTGATATAAATGTGGGTACAGTGCCATACTCTTCGCTGGTACTTATTCCCAGAAAAGTTGATGGATATATTTGACTCTGGCAAATATATTTCTTTAGGTTACTTTCAGGCTGAAAGCTTTCACCTTTCAAGAAAACAAATATCTCATCCAAAAGTCACATGTAAATGTAGTCAAAGGTCAAATCTGAACTTCTTTTACAGTGCAGAAATGCAGAGATGAGGTTGCGCAGTCCTGTTCTGTAGACAACATCCTGAGAAAAAGCAGAAATTTGGAGAAAAAAGATCATTCATTCGTGAACAGCATGTTCTTCTCATCACAGAACGCAAAACCAGAGCAGTGAAGAAGACTGGCAAAGCATTTGTTTACTTTCACCACTAATTTGTGGGGGACTAATTGAGAGCACTGTGTGACAGTAAGGAACAAATGCTTCATGTTTATATCACGTAATCCGATGAAATGATCAAAGACAAGCCAAATCACTTACAGGAGGCTTTCCGTGTGGCAAAGGGTTTCAGAGCAGCTTTGCCAAAACGCAGCTGATCTCTGTTAGAGGTGCCTTCAGCTGATTCTTAGTGGCTGATCCTGGTCTCCACATAGAAGACTCATGAGTGTGTGTTCTGCATAAAAGGGCTCATTCCTTAAATCTAGCTGTTGCTGTTTTTAAGATGGTCAAGAACATGGAACTGGATGAGTCCCTTAGGATTTCCAATAGTACCTAGCAATTAAATGCGTTATGCATTTCTGTTCATGAAGGCACCTTTAAAATATGATACACAATGAATTAATCTTGATGTCACAAAAGTAAAGGTGGGAAAAGAAGGTGCTATTGAATAGCACTGTTAGAAGAAATGTAGACACAACAGTTCTCAGCAGTGTGATGTGGACAAGTAGTACATCTCCAATCTGCAGAGTTGGAGACATGTCTAAGGGTGGGAGCAGGAGAGTGGCAGTGATTGGCACTTGTTACCAGAGCTTCTCCTGGCTTAGATTAGGACTGCCACATTTGTGACAAGGGTTTCCTGCCCAGAAATATGTGTGCAGGCACCACCCAGATGGCCTACACATGCACTGGAAGTGCATCCCATCCTCAGCATGTCTGATGTGCTGTGCATGTGCTGTGCAGCTGTGCACACACAGTCAGTCAGATGGATCCAGTACTCATTGCGCTTACGCTGTCATCTGTACAGTCTATAAACTATCGGGAGAAGCGCATATGGCACATGTACACAATGTGAAATTTCTGGTTGCTTTTGGACTTCTTACATCCTAAGATTCAGCGTGGGGGTAAAAAGAGGACATGCCTGGAACAATCCAGACAAATGGGGAATGTTCTTTCTTGCATATCTTTTCCCCAAAAGGTGATTTTATAGAAACTGGAAGATGTCTGTTGTGCATTTACAGACTGTGACACAGACAGCATAGCAAAACCAATGCAGCATAGGAAAACCAACGCTTTGTTCATGTAGCAAAAAAAAAAAAGTGTTTAATACACTGCTCCTGGACCAAGCTGAGAATGAAATCATATCAAAGCAAAAATGCACCGTTCAAGAAATGCAACACAGCTCCCAGATGCATCAACCTTTGGAGTAAAATAAAAGCACATGATCCCCATTCATAAAAGCAGCCTTTGGTGGCATTTGCTCTGCCTTTGGCTTGCAAACATTTGAGTGTAAAAGCTTTTGTTCATGAGAATATATGTAGGATTGTGAATACTTCTACACATACACTACTGGTAGAAAGCATATATGCATGCAAACCTCTGTGTACACTGCAGTGTGGATCTTGGATGCCTCTCTTCATTTCAGGAGTCAGAAAGCAGTCTGTATATGGTTTTAGCAACCAAATGCAGAGTTGAGAGAACGGAGCACTTCATAAACTGTTATTATGCAGAATTATTTGATGAATTCTGTGCTTTGACAAACCTGTGTCTGGGAAAGATAATCTAATGGAGATAATACGTTACTCACAGTGATGGGTGTGCACAGGTTTCAGTAGCGTGGGAGTTAACATTTTACAGTGCACAAGCAGAGACGGTCAAAAGATTTACAGAAAGGAAATTCACGATAAAAATGCAGTGAGCATTTTTGCCAATAACAGAACCTCTTGCAGAACGCATCTCTCCCCTGTCATTTCGATTCAAGTCCTAAATGTTATTCACTGACACGCAAACTAACAATGACATTTTAAAGCTTGCACAGTGCACACGCATTCAGCTCCCCTAGGAAAAGTCAGGCAAACACCTGATGCCTGCTGGGAATTTCGCTGAGGGTGCCAGACAGCTGCTGCCCATCAGTGTTTCCAGGTGTGCTTATTCGGCTGGGAGGTCGCTCCAGCTGCAAGCACAATCATAGCAGGGACCCAAGCAGGCTGGATAGACAGAGGACATGCTCAGATTTTGCTGCTTGGGCTGGCTTGATTTTGCCCTGATTTAGAGCACCTGGCTTGTTGCAGGATGCAGATGTTTGCTCTGTTGCCCAAGAACCAGCACTTCATTCCCTTTATAATGAGCACTGTGACCTGGGGGAGTTATTAAACCCCCGGTTCAAAAGAATCTAGTTTTCCTCTCTTTTTGTTTCTCAGCTGACAGTCTAAAGTTCACAAACAGATTAGTGGAAGGAGTACTTAGAAATTAAAAACTTAATTTTCAAACTCCTCTGAGTCAGATTTAATTGACAATTTGAATTATAACCTGCGCTGTTCTTTCATTCATTTTTCTTTGGGGAAATCCCTGGTTATAGTTTTGCTTTGTCCTTTACTATAATTTTACAAGCCTATATTTAAAAATTATTCTGAAGCAACTTCTAGAGTCTGAAGCAATTTTAGGACTACTGCAGTGCTGGTGGGAGACCAAGCAATATTCAAAATTGAAGAGATTATACCTTACTCAGGAGAATAGGTACCTTTTTTAAGACCATCGATTTAATTAAAAAAACACAGGCACTATATTAGCAGCAAGCTTATGGTCACATAGCACCATATGCCAGTCAAACCTAATGAAATACATGTAAATGTTAAATGGCATATTCTTTTGTCTCTGAAATCAGCAATCTCACTGAATACTCTCTGTGCCATGTGGGGGGATTTACTTATTTATTTGGCTTTACATGTAGGAAAAAAGTGCTTCTAAGTGAATGGTAAGAAAGGTTATAAGTAATCCATTGGCAATAATGCTCTCTTTGTAGCTCATAGTTTGGCATTCCCACCTTCCATCAGAAATGTCTGCACTCTACACAACATTTACATTGAGTTGAGATGCACCCTTTCCTATGTACATGCTTTTGCACTTGGAGGTTATTTGTATTGAAGGGTAAGAAAAGTCATGAAACTGAAACCCTGGAGAAAACCACTTATGCTCAAGAAATGCATTTTAACCTTTTTGTCTGAACAGGCTTTTTTTTTTTCAATTTCATTCTGCATTGTTGTCATCCATCCGCTCAGCCACTCGTGCTTGGGAAGTCAAAGGACGGGAGAACCTTTGCTCTTTGTATTGCTGCCATCATCAAGGACTATAGAGGAAATTGGGCTGCTGCTATGTACCTGTGATTCTGTGTTCCTTGGGTTTTTAACAAAGGCAAGTCAAATGCAAGGAACAACCTCTTGACCGAGAAGCATGAGAATGGCACAAAATGTATTGTAGGAAAAATCCAGTGTGAATAAGATATAAGGAAAACTGCAGAAGTAATCTTTCCAAAACATATGGCTAAAAAGAAAATAGAGTCTTCAATTCTTAAGGATGTCATCACTATATGACATGAAGTTCATGACAGGGGAAGAAATTCTGCAGTCCTTTTCTCCTGTGGAAACAGGATTTTGATACCATTGAAATTGTGGATTTTGTGGATTTGTGGAAGATTTTGTGGAGTTCTGTTGGCATCATTTTGGGAAAATTATCTTGCAGCTCTGTCTGAAAATACTCTTTCTATCAGTACAGGATTGTGAGAAGTTTTATTGCAACAAAAGAAATGCAGCTAAAAGAGTTTGATGTAAGGAAATTACCTTTTAAATCAATGCATCAGAATGATTTCCTTTTCTTTTTTTTTTTTTTAATCCATGAATATGACCATTCTTTGCTCAACTATTTCATCTGCTAGTGATTTTGGCTTGCCCTGGATATCTGCCATCATTCTGATTAAGGTCAGTTCTTTCAAATACTTTCTGGTAACAACGATAATCAAAGAATTTCCAAAGATGGTAAGTTCTAAAGGTTTAGATTCTAGTTCTCGTGTGACTTTGTATTTAAAGTCTGAAAAAGCCAAAGTATTCCACACAAAAGCCAATTTTCACACAGTTTTTAATACTATTATCTACATATTTTAAAATAATCCTATTTTATTTTGGCTAGCATTCAGATAAATATGAAATTTCACATTCACTGAATATCTTCATTATTCTGACACTGATAAACTAACATACACAGAAAGTTTATGGCATTTGTGAAGTGTTTGGGGCTACCTAATCAGTAAGGTGTTTTTTCTTCATTGTGAAAATTCACATTCCTAGTAACTCACACAGAAAAAGAGAAATGACATCTAAAGAGTAATAACAAAATACACACTTTTCCCACAGCTGAACCACAGGATGTCACTGTTTCTCTTTCCCAAGAAACAAGCTTCATGTGAAAGTGAGCCACATTCCTCTTAAAATTACAGAAATACACAGAAATATCATGAAAAACACAGAAATTAAGTCAGGCATTTCCTTTTGTATGTGTGAGTCAACCTAGGCAATGTGTTGCCTATGTAGAATAACAATTTAATATTCAATTCAGTCTCATAATGTACCAAGATTGATATATTTTTGGTATATCCCTCCAGACAGAACTGACACATATCAATATGTCCCATATTGCATAAAGAGTCAGGCAGAGCTGAATAGAGTTCAAAAGAAAGTTAATATAAGACATTAAAACTTCTTGTAGCCTTCCGTATTTAACACTGAATATTTTGAAATCTTAGCACCTTTCACTACCACAAAGATGGATCTTGACAAACACATGCTGTTTCTTGAGACTTAATATGATCTCTCCATAGGATCCTTGGTTGCCTTCATAAGGACTACTCCATCCAGATGCCTAAAATTGATTTAGAAAGGCTTCCAGACCTTAGCATGCTTCAGGCACTGTATTTCAGGAGGCCTGCAGGGTACTGCAGAAAGGGTCTTTTTCACATGATCATATGGATACTTCCTTTAACACAAGTCAGTCTTCATTGTGATGCATAAAGGAACTCCCTTCCTCCTCCCAAACCTCCTTTCTAACTACCTTGTTCTGAACTCCAGTGAAGTCCATCTACCAACTCACGCAATCAACGCTATTTATTTTCATGCTGTTGGCTACTTGCTTTTAGCTTTCTTGTATTTTCTAGGGTAGGAATCTTGGTACTCCGGAATTTCTTTGTCCTGAACGCTACTTGCAGATGATAAATAATGAAAACATTGTGTTAATGTCAGCATCATCTAGATTCTTCTCATACTCTATGGTCTAGTGGCACAGCTTTTAAGAAATATTGTGTGTAGGAGATGACTACTCTCTGTTTTTCTGGAGCGGATCTTGTGTAAAATGGAAGCATTCTGGCACATTTTACTCACTTCTCTGATTTCTGTCCTCTTCTTCTCACAGCTTCCGTGAAAGGGACTCTATTTTCATTCCTTTTGTGGGATGACATATGAAATATATGGAAAAAGTGTAGGAAGGCTTTTCACAATTGCCAATTTCATCCCCACAGCCCACTGAGATCTCGAACTGATTCACACCCCATCTTCTACATGTCTGAAATAATTCCCAGCTATTCTTTAAAATGGCAGCCAGGAGTCAGTGGGAGGTGGGTGCAGTGACATGAAACAGAAGAGAGTGAAGTACCTGAGGAAAACATTTTTTAAAAATCAAGGACTGGATCATCTGACATCTCTCTCCAAAGTCTGAAAATTCATACCACAGAGGAGCTCCTAAAAATAATTATGCTTTTAATCTTCATTATAAGCAATGAGGATACTTTGCATGAATCAGTCTCACTAGTTCTCCTTCCAAAAAAGAGAAGAGCTAGCAGTCTGGGGTGAGGGATTGTGTGGTGGTTAGCGAGACATATGGTGTGCAGCATAAGGACCATACTGGATGCAACTGAAGGCAGTAGCAGAAATCCCACCCACATTAGTGGATCCAAAGCTGGCCCATAAACACTTCCTTTATTTGATAACCATAGTGTAAATAACTTTCAATTTTATATACGGACTTGAAAGAGAAATTAAGAATTCCATTGCGTTTTCTCCTGCCAGTGGCATCCTGGTTGCCATAGAAACTAATGTACTTGAAGGGTGGAATAAATGTATGGAAATCAAGGAGGGCTGGTAGGACAGGTACCTAAACCAAACACGCTGTAACAAGCACTTCCTAGAAAAAATTCTACTTTTTTTTAAAAAAGAATATTTAGCCAAACTAGTTGGAGCTTTCCATAGGCTGGAGGATGGGGTTGTGATGCTTAATCTACTGATATGAAATGTCTGACTGACATGTTTGTTCTCTGAGTTAAAGTCAGTCACAAACTAAAGAGAACTACCTCCAAACAATAGCTTTTACTGTTCTCATAGGGCAACTGGAGGGCCAGACAGCCATGCAAACGGGCACATCTTCAATTGCATTGGTCAGACTAGGATGAGAAGCAATAGAAATGAAGGTGCAGCAGCATTGGCTGTCAGCTGAGTGCTGTTCTTGTAAGAGAAAGTTTAACCCTTGCTCTTCCTTGCAATGTTACTGAAGCCACCAGAGTCAAAACACGTCATCCTTGCTGCAGTCATACTTTTGGGTGCAGTTTTAAGTAGCTATATAAAAGCAATTGCATTGGAGCTTCTCTGTAGAGTGTATATAGATACACTGCTAGCAGAATATGCAAACAAACATATCAACATCCTTAATTCACATCGGACACTGAGTTTATGGCAGTCATAATTTTTGCCTTTTCCAGACCATGTGTCAAATCTTACTGTGTTCTGAATGAAAGGATGGTTTTCTTCAGAACAAGTGATAGGGGAGATCCTATTAGATAGAGGACAGAATACCACAGGGAGTGTGAAGGGGTTACAAAGCTTTCCGGTGTTTTCTTTTTAGTTATATCCAGGCTTTTTTTTTTTTTTTTAATTTCTATTTCATTTTAAATGAGTAAAAATAATTTGTAGGCCTTAGGACCCTAAGGGATACTGAAGCCTGCAGCAAATTTAAGCATACTTACCACTTCAAAGTGAACTGGGCTTTCTCTTACAGCAGACTAGTTAACATTTCAGGGGAAAAAAATCCAGGATATTTCTCACAGGAGATGAGTGTAGAGGAAATGTACTTGGCTTCTAGCAGAAATAAGGTGCTTTTGAAATTGTATCTTTTTTTTATATAAAGTTGTTCCCTTTAATATATTCTCAATTATCTGTTGTCCAGACAGCCACAGTTTCAATGAATACTAAACTGCAACATTCAAAATCTCTCCAAATTTGGGTAGATAAAAACTGTGAAGACTTTCAGATCCTATAAGCTGTTTTTAGTAATTTACAGAACTTTTGGAAACCTGTAAAATTTTGCTGTGAACGGAGAATTATCAGAGGCAAATTTTTGACATGTCATGGCTGCACTAGCAGGTCCCAGCAGAGACCTGAGCCCAGCTGTGCTGTGTAATTCTCAGTGGGATCAGATGATGGTAGACGCGAGGTCTTCACCAGCAGAAGAGTTTGTAGGATGAAAGCCTGAAGTTCAGCTCATGGTCCAGCTTATAATGAAGATGGGAAGAAAACTTAAAACTGGTTTTAAGTGGCAGAATTTGTAGTACTGATCCCCCTTTTTGGCAGCTGGAGCAGTTGCAGTGACCCTTGGACCTACAGGTGCTTTACTGCTGCCTTGCTGGGGAGTTTTCCCAGAAATTCGAAGACTGAAAGTTTGTTTGGCACCGTTGGTATGTTGGAAGTTCCCTGTGTCAGAGACTTAGTAGTCAGTGTACCTCAAGCACTTCCAGGATAAAGCAGCAAATGAGGGAGGCAAGTCTAAAGGAGTTAGAAGTATACTCCAGCTCCCCTCCTGAAACTAGCTGTAAATGAAAATTTCACAAAGAATCTTTCACAGCTTTTTTTTCCTCTAACATCAAGAGTTTACTGGATAAGTAAATGTTGTCAAATAATAATAACAATAACAATAATAATAATAATAATAACAATAATAATCAAAAAGCAGTTTCCTCTTTAAATCTGTCCAAACTTCTAAAAAATGTCATTCGTACTGCATTGAGTGAGATCAGTTCTAAGCCTGGGAGAATTAGCAAGGAGAGCACAGCAAACACCTTGATTCACTTCAAAACCAGTGGTGAATCCGCGGCAACGATTTCTCATATTTCTCAGAAGTACACAGGCTACATTTCTGGACAACAAATCTTCACAGGCTTCCTGAAATAAAAACAGTGCTGAGGAGAAGGGAAGAAAAAGGCTGACTGGAGACTACTGTCCTTCTTGCTTAAATTAGCAGCTCTCATTTTGATTTTGCATAACCTTCAGCTAACTGAATGAAGTCCAGCACTTGGTGATGCTGTGCTAATTCATTTTATGTGCTGGATCTCCATGAGGTAGTAAAACAAGGACTGGATAATGCTTATTATTAGATACATTATAATTCATTTTCTAATACAAACATAGAAGAAAAAACATCTAGTACTACAGGTTTCTTCATCTTCATAAATGTAAAATAAAATCAACTTAAAATCCAAATAATTTCAACCATCAGCAAAAATATCTTTCAAGGCCTTCTCTGAAACAACTTCTCCAGTCTTTAAAGGCAAGCACTGCACTGGGAAGATCATTAAAAACTCTTTTTTTTTTTTTTTGACCAGGCAGAGGAAGCAGGTTCAAAGGAGGAGGCTTCCCGCAGAGAACAAATTATTCAGTGAACATCAGAACTACTGGAGTCTGAGTCTCTACTGAGCTATGTTTAGAGATTTATCTTGGTGTCTGAGAAGATGTTATTTTGATGGATATTTAGGGTAAAACTGGTCTCGTTGGTTTGTTTATTAGTTTTCCTTTTCTCCTTGTTGTAAATGAATCAGGACTTCCCTCTCCATAGTAGATTCTTTGGCTGTTTTCATGTCAGTGTATTGCAGGATCTCTGCCTCCTTATCTAAATGGCCATAGTCTTTAAAGATATTAATTACCTTTGGAACCTCTATTTCTGTCTCAAATCTGATTGCTGGGGATACATGTGAGGAAGATAGACGTGCACAACACCGGCACACTAATGCAAGATCCCCGATTCTTTGATGATCTCTTTCTAAGCAATAATGTCTGTCCAATCTCTACTGATCATAGCAAAAGCAGTATCCCTTAGATGTGAGATTCTTTTGTACAATAAGCAGAACCACTGTATCACAGTTTAATGAGCCATCCAGATACAAATAAACGTAGCTTGAAGGTTCATTTTACACAGTAAGGCAAGTTTGCTCTCTCTCATACAATTCTCTTGCCTGGTTGTGACTCTCAAGATGACTTTAATGTTAGCCCTGTCCAGGATGCCATCACCACAGCTTTCCTGAACTAAACAGTTTTCTTTCCTATTTGAAAAACAGCTAAGTGGCCCAAAGACCATGCAAGATCCTTCTTTGTCACCTGCAGGTATTGCCTTCCCTCCACACTTGCCTCAAGACAGTCTTTTTGAGAAAAATGAATGGCTCCTCAAACAGTCAAGCAGAAATCTCCTCTGAACCACTTTCCAGTCTTGCCTGGCCAAATGTCTGTTTTAGAGATCATAGAGTGGTTTGGATTGGAATGAACCTTAAAGATCACATTATTCCAAGCCTTCCTGCCATGGGCAGGGACACTTCCCACTAGATCAGGCTATACAGGGCCCCATAGAGCTTGGTTTTGAATGCCTCCAAGGATCATCAACTGTACCACTCAGATCATTACCATCCACTAACCTCTGATGGTGCACTCAATCCTACTGCCCAAGTCACTGACAAAGATGTTAAATAACACTGGTCCCAGTACTATACTGAGGTACACCACTTGTAGAGCTCAGCTGATCTTTTGCTCTCATTTTGAAATGGTATTCATTTGAAATGTGTCAATCCTAACTTTAATCAGCATTTAGAAGAATCTTGAGGTTTCAAAACCTTTGACGCATTCTCTGCTTTCCTCCTTGACTTTCAACACCAGAACCACAGGAGATGACTTGAGGATAAACAACAAAAATGAAAATAAGTCTTTGATGAGCAAAGACCATGCTTGCTGACCAGAGGGGGAAAAAAAAAGCTCAAAAAGAAAGGAAGAAGTGTCCAAAAAAGATAATAAACAAATGAAATTCAGTTTGCCTAGAGATGAGTACTGCCATGCTTCATGACTAGTTGTTAGAATTAGAGACATTGTGAGATACTGGCATTTATTTTTGTTTGGAAAAATAGAAACAGAAAAAACACAAATAGGAAAAATAAAGAGGAGGTGAACTCGCAGAGGGATCAAGTCATGGCTGGGCATGGCAATTCCCTATTCTTAAAGCTGCATCCAGCCCATAGTGACTTGTTTTGAAGTGCTTAAGAATTCATCAGAGTGGAAATTACTGAACACAACATGCTACAATAAGAGTGGGTGTTTCACTGAGGTGAAAGATGTATTACACTCTGTTTTGTCTACAGACTAATGCCACAATCTAAGGGATAAACATCACATCAAGCAGATGAGAACAAGAAAATTCAGTGGCAACCCCAGCTGTGCTCTCTTGGCTCAGGTCTGAACATGGTGATCATAGGCTGGCAGAGCTGTTGTAGAAAATAAGGTCTGGAACATTTAAAAGCATTTTTTGAATGAGTTCTGTTTATTAAACACCACTGAGACCTTTTATATTAATTTTCAATCCTTTCAATAACTTGTTTTCCAACAGTTCTAAATCACCCACCTCTTCTTCAGATCTTAATTAGGCTGTCAATTAGGTAAATCACATCTGCTTGTCCTTTTCACTACAGTTCCCCACGTACAGTAGCCCTGGATATTTTAGAGCATATATCCATGTTGGCAAGACAAGATTGGCAGTGCTCCCGCTGCTGTTGCCACCCACTCTCTGTTTTCACAAGGGTGCACACAGATGCAGCAGAGTTGAGGATCACTTCTGCTGCAAATGAGTTGGGTTTGAACAAGGGAGTTACTCTTGGCTCGAAACCCCTTAGTATATGCAAGTATAAACAAAATCAGCAATAAACGTGATCAGTTTGAATGACTGTGTACTTAGACTAACGATGAAATAGTTGCCTGGGCTTAAGCGTCTGCCAACTGCTGTCACTCTGCATATTCCTTGTTGTGCACAACTTTTCCACAGCACAGAGAAGTGGCTACTGTTTCAAGAAGGATGCAGGTGTGGACTCACACCTGGCCTGTTAGGATTTGCCCGCTTTATCCTGCAGCCCTACCACGATGCTGGCAGGTGAAGGGAAGTGTCCCGACCTCCCTGTGGCTTTCCAGTCGCATACACAGCATGCAGCATGCTGGGGACATCCCTGCAGTGCAGGCACTGGGTCGTCTGAGCAGCCCTGCTGTTGATCATTCTAACTGGCACTGCAGGCAGCTCACTGTGTCCCTACCCTGCGCGCAGTGGGGCTGAGCCTACCCATGTTCCTTCATCAGCCTTTTAATCTGCACTGGCCTTGTATGGCATGTCTTAAACTCCTCATGGTACAAACAGTGTCAAGAGATTCTGAATCCTCCTGGACTGAAGCACTCTCACTCACCAATGGCTTTCACTTCTGTATCTCACAGACTCGGGCTTCTTAACTCACTGGACACAAATGAGGAAAGAACTCATAGATGAGTGAAGGTTGGAAAATCTGGCTTTCAGATTATAGGTCTGACTCTTCAGAGTCCCTTACAGCATTAATACTGCTAGGAAAATGTAAAGACAGAGTGGATATGAAACACTGCTACTCTAAACACCCCTCTCAGAAGGAAATGTACTTATTACACTTCCCACAGTTGGAAATTGCTCACCTAACATGAAGGACAGTCTTTCATACTTAATTTGCTTGTGGAACATAATAATGTCATGCACATTGCTGAAGAAGGGAGATTTTAAGTGTACTCCTTTAACAACTTGAAAAGGTTGGTTGAGACATTTTAAAATTATTCTACATATTTCCAAAGCCAAAATGTAGGTTTCAAATTTTACCCTTCATATGTTAAAAAAAAAAAAAAAAAGACTGTATGAAAACTACATACATATAAGATTTTTATTTTGCTGCTATGTATGTACACTTTGAAGCAGACTGCTCATGTGAACTTAAAACTTCTTTGCTATATTCACCTCATTTGATGAAGAGGACAAAATGCTCTGGCAAGCAGTTATGATGATGTAGTGAAGTGGGTCTGTTAGCTGAAGGATCCATGCATAATTTTCCAAGAAGTTGGAGGTCTGATTCAAGGACCCGCAGGCAAATAAATGATTTGATCATTAGTTTAGTCAAATGCAAGTTTAGAAAACTGAGTCCTAATTTAACATGGGTTTCCTTTGTGGTACAAGGCAAGTCATGTCAAATCTTATCTTCCTTTGAGGCTCACTGATCTGACTGCTCCTTGTTTTCTGAAATGAGATGACACACTATGGACTAAAAATTGCTGAATATTCAGGACTTTGTAATTTCCATTGGGCATCCAAAGGAGAGTGCTTGGACTTGTTCAAGATTTAGTTTCTCAGAGGTTAAATAGTTGGGACCACAGGAATGCCATGTAACTAAATTCAGTCATGTTTATGGAGGAACCAGAAAGAAGAGATACATGAGAATTAAAATTGTATTCAACGTCTGAGTTCTGTTAAAATAGTCCTGGCAGTGCCTGTTATATTTTGAATGTGGAAAGTACTGAGCGGGATGCAGAGCCTCCAGATAGGATCCCCTGTGACTCCTTAACCAGAGTGCTACACCAGTGCAGTGGGTGCATGGAGGTAAAAATGATGCCTTCATGGACAAGATACACATCTCCAGTGTTCCCATGGCAGACAGCCACACCCAAAATTTATCTGGACCCAAGAAATGCAAAAAATGTTTAAGGCATTGCTCGATTCTACTTTCTGAGGTAAAAGAATAACACAAACAATGTAGACCAATCACATAATTTCATCATCTTCTGGAAAGCAGCAGAAGATACTGTGATGTGGGAATGAGACTCACTGAGAGCTCACTACAGAGATGATCCCAGAACTCGTGACAGAATCACTTTGGAAAATAATTCCTCACACAATTTGTTCCATGTTTTATTTCCAATCGATGGTCCTGTCTTCCATCCTTCCTTCGAGATGGAAAGGATCACAGGAACAAGTCACATATGATGGGACAGTTACCATCAAGCTATGCGGCATCAGAAGGGCTGTACTTTCCTCTCTTTCTGTCAAAAGAAAGGCATTCTCAGCAATTTTTACCTGTCTCATAAAAGGGGCAGTGAGGGCCCCAGTAGCAACCCTCTCCAGGCGTGTGGCTGCTGGGCTCAGGGCTGGTTCAGGGATGTGGCAGCCAAGGGCTGTCCCTTCCTTACATGATGTAGGAAGAGGCCCCAGACAACCTTTTCAGTCCTAGTCAGGCCTTGTCCCATCCCTGGGGAAGTGCCTGAAACCATTGCAAAGTGTCTTGAGAGGGTGCTACTAGTCTACGCTAATGTACTATTCGAGTGAAAGAGAAAGTCATTTTAACAGCCTTGCCTAACCATCATTTTCTGCACCTATATTTGAAAACTGTGCACGAACATTGACCTTTTCTGATAAAATTAAGTCTGTTTTCCCCTTTGAATCAATTCATCACGCTCTCCTGACCAAAATGTTGTTTAGATGAGATCCTATTTGTATGGCTGAAAACCTTAAGACCATCTATTCCTCTGATCAGGAGAGCATTCCCCAGCCACAAAAGCTCTCACTTATGCAATGAGTCTGTCCATGTTAAGCTGCAGGGTACCACAGAAATCTCCTATCTCCAGATAAGGTCTTCCCCTGTGCCATTTAACACTTTTTGGGGAATCAAAACCAGCCCACCAGCCCTCCAGCATTCATCCCCATGTGTCTGCCACAGTTTACTGATGTCCTCTCCTCACTTTGGCTGCTGCAATAGGCTGCAGAAGCACGATGACAAAACTCACACACAAGCTTTCTTCCCCACTTGTTGCTTTTTAGAACTTAAATTATTTCTCTGAGACCTAAACTGGAAGCACTGGATTCAACATAACCAGTCACAACAAAAGATCTTGGCTGCTGTATGGATATGAGGAAGACTGCTCTTTTCAGCCACTGATTGTCTTTCTGCAGTACCAAACAAAGTGACAAGTTCCTCTGAGAATTATCACTCTGATCTATCAATAGAAAATTCTACAGCAATACAGGGGGGGAAAAACAGTTATATATAACATGGAACATCCTTCTTTCATTAACGATTTATATGCCGAAGTCCTCTTCTTACCATGCCTAGCTATTTACTGTACTTTTCAAACACTAAAAGTTATGAGTCACACAAAAATAAAATGTTTCTCCAGCCCAGCTTCTTGTATTCTCCAGAGGTTTCTTTCCTGGCCTCTCAGCTGCGGAAGGAAAGACTGTCTCTTCTTTAAATTCCCAGATGAATAATGATAAAAATAGTGTGGCACTTGCATTTGCACTGAGGCACCTGCAGCATCATCTGTCTCCCAGCTATGAGGCTGCAAATTTCTTAGCTGTGCACAAGTTTAAATTCAACTCTCTGTCACCGTAAAGCCTCTCTGCAACTCTGCAAGCTCTGTAGAAACTCAGCAAAGAGACAGCAGAAAGTGCATGTTCTGAACAGTCTTTAATGACATACATACAACATTATACAAATTATCTAGATCTACATTTATATTTATATTTAGAATTACATGATTTGGAACTGTTTTAGGCCAATCTCCAAAATATTTTACTGCTCATGCTATGTTAGTTCCATGGAAATGAATTAATTCCAGTTCTTAATCTTTTTGTTTGTGTCCATTTTGTTGTGATTCTTATTTCAACCATATTAAAAATACTGGTTTTTGAATGCTGTCCATTCTAGTTGTTATTTGTCAGTGCTAGATCTAATTTCATCTCCATTAAATTATTTACTTAGAGTTTTTATAGCATTCTAATTGAATTTTCAGTCCACTGTGACACAGTAAGATATTAACCTTGAATATATTTATTTAAAGTTCGTAAATAGAAAACTAGTGATTTTATATTGCATTTTGTATTTCTGTCACTGTCCAGTCAATGTTGCCATTCAACACTTTTCTTGTTCTACTTCCATCCCTATACTGCTCAGCCTGTTGGCTGTCCTGGTGCAGCCCAGAGCAGAGGAGCGGAGGGTTGGCCTGATGGCGGCTGCCTTTGGGCAGCGCTGAGCTCTGCTCTGTGTGACAGTGACAGGGCCCGAGGGAACGGCATGGAGCTGTCAGGGGAGGGCTGGGTGGGGGTCAGGGACAGGGTCTGCACTGGAGGGCGGTGGGCATGGAACGGGCTGCCGGGGTCAGTGGGCACGGTCCCGAGCTGCTGCAGTTCAAAGGGTGTTTGGACAGCGCTCAGAAACAGGTTTTGCATTTGGATGGTCCTATGTGGAGCCGGGAGTTGGACTTGATGATCCTTGTGAGTCCCTTCCAGCTCAGGATATCCTATGGCTCTATAATTCTACGGACTAGTTCTGATGGTGCTGTGCAGCTCTCTCATTGGACATGCTAGCAAACTGCACAGCTTTTATTTCTAACAAAAAGGCTTTTGGTTCTACAGCTGTTACTTGCTAACTCAAATGACCTATTGGATCTGGGACATATTCTGAGGCCAAATTATTTTGGCGGAGAAACTTAATGGAAAGTGAAGAAGAGTTGGGCAATTTTGAAAACTCATTTCCTCATTTATCTTCCAGATAGTCTTGCTGCTTGATTTGATGTCTCATGTTCAGGTATCAAATCTTGACGTGTACAGTGACAAGGATGTAGACACTGAACTGGTGGATACAGTGACAGGAGATTCTGCTTATGTAAACAAAGACTTAGTGGGGGTAAAAAGCAGCAAGAATGGCTTCATGGGTACTTTAAATGTGTGTCACAATCTCACAATCTCCTCCAAGTTAACAAATTGCATTTTAGAATCGTGTTTGGTAATTATTGCATTCATACCTCAGAAGTAAGACCCAGGCATTATGGTTGGTTGGAATTCATCAGAATAAATAGCAGTTTGCCACATTCTTAACAAAAACATTATTCATTAGAACTACTACATATAGCAGCCTTGAATAACATTTGGCAATTGCTTTGGGTATACATTACTAAAACGTCCATAGATGCATACAAATTGCTTGGTGTGCTAATATGAAACAGGGGCAGTAATGAAATAGTAAAGTGAGTATTAAGCTCCAGGACTGCATTTATTCTGCAAAATATTCCTCTTGCAATTTGTAAACATCTTAGAAACTCGAGTGTTTTTGAGCTATTTAATGGTTGTTAGTCATAAGACCTGGTTTGTATTTGCTGCAGGACCTGCTTGCCCCTTTCCTTCTCCGAAGGGCATGAGTAGCATGCTGACTTGGTCAAATGTTTTTCAGGTATGACAGCAGTAACCCCTAAGGTCTCCAGAGTCTTTTGAGCGCAGATTCCTGAAGGCAGCTCTCATAAAAAGACGCTATGAAGAAAGTAGCCATAGATGCTGGAGTTACTGGTAGGAGGGCAGTTGGAAGTGTGTCAGTGTGACTCCTTGCCTTGTCCTTAAAATTGAATGTCGTCTCTTCAAATCATGTGTGACCTGCTTCTGCCCCTGTTCATGGCTTTTCATTGCAAAAAAAAAAAAAAAAAAAAAAAAAAGATATGCCTCTAATGAGCCAGAAAATAACTGCTCTTAAAAGAAACTTACGTTTTTTTTCCTTTTCAAGAAGTTTGGACAGGGAGAAAGCATTCTTTCTCTACATTATTATCATTATTTTTTTAAATCATATACAAATATAATATCCTGAAAAATAAAGGAGGGTCTAACAAGAGAATTTTTAGGATCTCATTATAATATATGAACACTTCTGGATATTTAAAGAAACTATGTGAATGATGCTGTGAGATGGATGTGCCATTCCAAACAACAGAAAAACCTTGACATAGCTCCTTGGAAACACTGAACTTTTAATAGCAGTCTAAATGAGTTACTCAATGTCTTGCAAAAAGTTTGAACAAATAAGAATCTGAATTTCTTTATCTCAAACTCTGCATTTCATGGCTTACACTCCAGTCCAACCACTGAAATCTGCTTATAATCTATTAACCAAATAAACACTCCCTCCTTTTCTGGGATCCTAATGGTTTCCAAAGCATTTGCTTCCTGTTCAGACAACAGTTTGGAGGATACATTGCAGCCACTTAAAAGCCAGAACTGGGTTCAAGAGTCATAGCTTTGCAGATGTGTTACCCATTACTGTGGCAAGTCTAGTAAATGAATCTATTATACAACCAACTTTAATGTTGATATGAACAGTTTAGGTTCTGTAAGGAGAGAGGATTAGAATTCTACTTATGGTCCATTTTAAAAGTATTTTATAGAAAGTTAAGACAATGCCAATTCTTAATCTGATTTCTGACTTGACAATGAGAGAAGATACTTTGAGTCGTGAAAAAGAATACTGGAAAGAATGTGGGAGGAAAGGGTAGCCAGAGCCTGTTGTTTCCTGTGTTCTGGGTGATAAAGATTTGAGAGCAGGGATCTGCAATAATGCACTTGGAGAATAAAAATATCAGAAAAGATAACAGAGTTCTTTTTTTTTCTGTATTTTCTGCTGCTTTTCTAATAACTGTTATAAAGTTCTCAGGACAGCCAGGATTTCTTCATTCTTAAAAGCAATGTGTCACTTGGACTTCAGTATCTCAGAACCTGTTCAGAAGCAACTAGGCATCAGAAAGGTAACATTTCTCAGAGGTACTTCTTCCCTTGTACTGGAAGTAATTATTTACTTAACCATCAGTAGAATACATAGCAAAAAAAAAAGCGTAAATCTGGACCACTGCAACTCTTTTTGCTTGCCATTGGTATTTTAGGAGAGCATCTATCAGAATCTAGAAATCCACATTTCATAACCAACTCCTGATTTTTGTTAGGCTCATGAAAATTTTTGATAAGGTTGTGGTAGCAAAAGATATTCACTTAGCCTTCAAAGAAAACACGTTAGTTCCTTAGCAGAATAGTAATCATAAAAGGGGTGCAATAGACTTGTAATTTATTCCCTTTGAGCTTCTACAGTGAACTGAAATTAGCACATTTTTATTATGGTTTCCAGTGATGAAGTATTTAGTCACTGAGAATAGCATCATCTAAATGTATTTTAGAAACTTATTTAAATTTACCTACTACATTTAAATTACTTGAAAGACTTTTGGCTTTCTAGAGCCAATTTAAATAGGAAGAAGAATCTACAGATAAAGGCCAGTTCTTTGCAGGAAACCTGTGAGTTCATCTGAAGTTCTTCACTTACAGAATTCAGCCCTGATTCATACACATAGTGTTACTTACTGTTATATTGAGGCCACAGAATCAACAAAACAAATTTTAAATGTGTCTGTGAAGAGAAACTGCTTCTAAAAAAGAGAGAAGAAAATTGTTTTATCAGACGATACTGGCCTTCACTTTGGAGTGTTCTTTGGAAAATGGGTACACAAGGCAAATATGTGACATACATATTACATTACATTATATTATATTATATTATATTATATTATATTATATTATATTATTTATATTATATTATTTATATTATATTATATTATATTATATTATATTATATTATATTATATTATATTATATTATATTATATTGTATTGTATCGTATCGTATCGTATCGTATCATATCATATCATACCATACCATACCATACCATATCATATTGTTACTTTCTAATTTTGGGTAATCAGGCTTGAAGAAGCTCTGGTCAGAGTTCCAGCAGCAGCTAATGAAGTCATTGCTTACCTTTTCTCGGTAGAAGCGAGTAGGGTGCTCTGAGGAGAAACTTGTCCCTCTATCTCAGCTCACTGAATAGTGCAACATGGGGAAATTGGAAGCCCTCACTTTCTCGACAAGGTTCCTCCTCTCCAGATAAGGGTAAAAGTGCAGTTGGAAAGTGGTACTCTTGGATTACATGTGCAATAAAAATGGTGAAATAGTGCATAGATTTTCTGTTTGATGAAAACTTCTGCTCGGGGATCTACTTTTAATTTAAAGAATTAAAAAATACCAGGGAGAACTGCTTTTAAAACTTCTAGCTATGTTTTATTATGTAACATTGTTAAAATGTTGGCATTGGAATTCATTTAACTGGAAGTGTGGGCGTTTAGAAAATGTTGAGAATCCTGAAGTTTTAATTAAATAGCGTTAATTATACACTCTATATGCAGTAAAGTTGCTGAGAGACAAATTCATAGTATACATGGCACATCACCACTGAATGATGGGCAACCACTTTGGGAAGGCAGAGCGTACTCTCTCATTTTACTGTGAAGGTGAAAAAAGGGCATTGCGCTGCATTAACTTGAAAAGACTCTGCTTTATATAATAAAGACTGTATTTACTGAGTTTCAGCTTAACATAGGGCACCTGAAGAAAAAGATGATCACAGGTTTTTCTATCTTTTAGCTACAGGTAAGAGTGCTGTAACGCAAGAAACTGTTCAGTTTT
The DNA here is from genome assembly GCF_026119805.1 of Tympanuchus pallidicinctus. Taxonomy (NCBI): domain Eukaryota; kingdom Metazoa; phylum Chordata; class Aves; order Galliformes; family Phasianidae; genus Tympanuchus; species Tympanuchus pallidicinctus. Next base: position 52,338,378 of record NW_026294769.1, read on the forward strand.
TAACTTGAGTATCAATGAATTTAATGAGAGATGAGTAGCTAAAACCTCATGCAACACTTTGAACATACTGAGGTCAATGCCTGCTAGTCCATTGGGATGTCTGATAGACCAGCAAGGAACTACACATAAACTTTGAATTAAGTAAATAAGACATCACTACAGTAGCAGTGGTACATTTGTCCAAATTAATAAATATATTAGGGAAAAATAATTATGCAAAAAGAAGGAATTTATAACTGACTACATGAGAGATGAGTTGAGCTACTGTGGAACACTTCTGAAGACATCTTCACCAATTCACAAGATGAGAAAAGATAAAATGGCATCGTTTATCAGTACAGCAGATTTGGTCTGTAATTAATTTTCTTTAATGTTTTTTGTTTAGGTGTAAATAAGTTGTCCAAAAAAAAAAAAAAAAACCTTTGGAAGTGCCATCTTATGTTAAAATCACTACAGAGAAATGAGCACAAAGCTACAGCAGGGATACATATAGTTCTACACTGTGACATGGTTTTCCTGACCAACAACTAATTGTAGAATAAAATGATATGCTCATGCACAGGAGATAACCGGTTATCAGGACTGGTTCTCACCTCCTGATACCTTCTCCCATCTCTGACATTCTTCAGATGACTATTTAGCCAGCTCGGCTTTTCCTGGAAGCATTCCTAGAGGCCAAGAGACTCAGGATACTAAGCACATTGTAAACAAAGATACTGCTAGCTGCTGCATTTAGGTGATTTTGCCTGGAGGACGTACTTGAGGCAGGAAAGGTGAGCTCACAGGCTCTAAACCCATGAAGATCATTATCTTCAGAGCACACAAGTAAATTAAATGGGGACGTGAGAAGTCTTTGCTTTGTCATTTTTTCCTAAAGATGTTGCCATATGTATTGTCACATAGAAGACTTAGTCTTGAACTCCTGGCCTGTTAGCACAGTTCACTTCTCTTTCATCCCAGTTCAGAGATTTTTATGACTGTGAGTCCCTTAGAGTTTATTAGAAGTTGCTTCTCTAGCTGAGTCCTTGAGGATTGGAAGTTTTACTGCAGCCATGACAATCTGAGGGCAGTGGAAAATTGGAGATTATTCTTTAGTCAAACCAGTAGAATTGGAAAGATGAGACAGATTTGGTGCACTGAACTTCTGCTCTGAACTGAACACATTTGGCCATTTGTGAGTATTGAGTTTTGCTGTTAACTACTATTCTAGTTATGCAGAAATAACCATCAGCATCTTAGTCCTGCATTAGTGTTCACACAAGCATGCTCTTGACTATAAAAAAGGTGGTGAGGGATTCACATTTATTGTGCCTGAGTGACTTGAATGACATTTTATCAGTTTAGAAGCATCTCTACTTGCAGACTCAGCTTGGGATCTGAAAGTCAAGCTGTGCATTTTCTGGCTCATACAGCTTTGCCATTAAAACTTCATTACATCAAGTTCTTCTCACAATTAAACCTGTGCAAATAAATTGTCCTTTGTGTTTGCTAAGGAGTAGTTGAGGAGGCAGCATTTGGTCTAAAATTGGAAAGCATTTAACAAATCATTTTGTGATACATGAGCCAGAACAGAAATCCACTTTTTCTCTCATACCTTTGCAAACACTGAGGTGAAAGTAAAAACGTCGTAAAAACATATTCTAGTACTAAATACATTGGATATAAATTCAGACACGATATAAATCTATTGAGTGAGAGGATGAAATTTTTTGACAGCTGCTTTTCAGAATAAAGACACATTTTAAGAAAGACACAGGTGTGCGTTGGAAGAAAGAATTTTCTTTTATATATGAAGGTGAGTCAGACTGTCTTGGGACTTCATATGTTTAACTGACAGGCAGAAAATAGGATTCTGACTAGTTCTGCAGTTCCTCTAGCTTCATATGGGAGTTGAAATTGAAAGTAATAATAAACTGTAATGTTAATCACTCCTTTATTAGAGCAGGGACTGAAGATCAAGGAGCCTAAGTTCTCTCTTTGACTCTTTCATTGAATCCGTAGCTGATCTGAAGAATATTAACTTAAATATCAGTTTGAAGTTCACAGATTGGTGCTGTTGACCAGAAGCAGCCTCAGGGCAATGTGGTGTCAGCTCCCAGGAAAGCTGCCCAGTACAGGCAGCAGAGCTGGCACATATGCCCACATCCAAGCAGAGCACTTCTGTGTATTATTTCTCACTAAAGTACAGTGCCAAGACTGAGGAGAACTATACAGAAGGTGCAATATACCATTCCAAAGCACCTCTCAGTAACTAAGGAAAACAACAGGCTCTACCATTCCAGACATGTTTTCCTATGGCAGCATCTCTGTTTCCTCACAATGTGTTTTCCAGATCAAACACAATAGTCAGGACAAACAGTTGTACCACACAGGACACATCTTCTCTGTTGCAAAGAATGTCTGACTTTGCTAGAAATGAGAGGACAGTGTTCTCCTGGGATCCTAGGGACCACATTGCTGGGGACAGCGATAAGTACCAGCAAGATGGGAAAACATTTCTCTTCCCATCACAATTTTCTCAAGGTGACAAGAGCAGACTTTGCAAATTGTGGCTGCTTTCAGAAGTCTTCTGCCCAAGCAAAATTTGTAGTGCCATTCATGCCTCACAAAACTCTTTCCTAGTACTGACAGCTAAGTCAAACATCCCAGGCCTGTGCCTCCATTGAGTAATGCTGCGCTGTGACTCCTACAAAGCCGAGCGTGGTGTTTCCAACTGCAAAACATGTCAGCTCATGCATTTTTTTGAACTTGTGCAATAGATAGGCTGACCCATATGATAACAAGATTTACAATGAAAGAAAACACAAACATTTCAGAGTAACGTTTCATAAGTCTTTGTACACTCAGCACTTGTAAGCAATCTTTTTACTTATTCAACTCTTTAAATTGGACCTTAAAATGATCTCCAGGCATGATCTGAACAGAGACTTCAGAGGATGCTCATAGTTTGATCCCATTTAAGCTCACTTGTGATCAAATGTCAGCCACCTGCCTTCCTTCAGTCTCTACTAAACCAGATGGGTCTTTTGGTTTGCTTTTTTCCCTTTTTTTTCCTTTTTTTTTTTCATAAAATGGAAGATTTCAATGAAAGCCAGATGTTCCATATGATTCAAACTTTCCTGGGTAAATAAACACTCACTCTGTTCCGTCCACTTAGTTATAATATACCAAACCACCTCTAATGGAAATGCTTTCACAGGCCATTTAGTAAAAATAAAGTCACAGTTCTCCTACAGAGACATTGATCCTGTGCACTAACGCAGGAAATAGTGGCAACCATCACTCTGCCCTGGTGCCTCTCTTTCCTGTGTGCTGTGATGAGCTCTTACATGAGAAAATTGTTTATCAGAGCTCCTATGAACTAGAGGAGAACACTGGGTAGGTTCTGAAGCCTGGTACCTGTGTTCACATCTGGGACATTCTGTGTCATAGCAATAGGATTTTGCTGAGATCAACCATCAGTTGAAGCAGCAAATGCAGGATCCCCTATACTCTGCTCACATAACAATCTTCTCATGTGAATCGTCCTTCCCCTTAATTTCTCTAGCTCTTTCAGCAAACTCGGGCAAGGGCTGATGAATTGCTGATGTCTAGAAAAAAAGAATCATAGAATAATAGAACCAGTTGATTTGATGACCTTAAAGTGTCACTGCAATGAATACAGACATGTACAGAGAGATCAGGATGCTAAGAGCTCTGTCCAGCCTGACCTTGAATGTCTCCAGGGACATCCACCACATCTAGGAATGTAGGAATCTAACAAAACAGTACTGGAGTTAACGAGGGCTGTCTCTTAGCTCCTTCACTAGAAGATGGTGTTTGGGATAGCTTCGTCAACACCTAACCAAAATTGTTTAGATATGAATGAAAAAAATGATTATTTTAACAATAGTTCTTTGTGGGGGGAAAAAAAAAGCCCTTCTTCCCTGTTAAGAAGAGAATATGACTTTCATGGCCAGCTCTATTCTAGTGCTTTTTAGCTTGAGATGGTACTGACCATGGCATTTATTACAGTGAACTTGCGAAAATATTTTTATTCCCTTAGATTTCCAACATAAACAGTTTCCACCTAACTATGTTTGTATCACTTCATACTACACAGAACTGAAAATCTTAGAAAAAGACAGACATGAAATTAAAATTGTTTTATATACTAAAAAAAATAAGAAAGGAGGAGTATACCTTTCACCATATTCCAAGTTCATATGATTATAATCTACTTTCTTATTATGGCATTTCTTATGTTTTCAGTATTAAAAAGGTTTCTGAAGTGATTATTGAGCAGGTCACTTAACAACTCAGACAATCTCCAGGAGGAGTCCCTGTAAGCTTGTCCTTAGCAGAGGCAGAGGCTCCTTGGTCACAGTTTCACTGTGCCCTGAGCTCATGGGAGCTGATGACAAAGTCCTGCTTATCTCATAGCTCCCATGGAGTCATTGCATCAATAGGAGTTGAGAAAGTGAGATGGAAATCTGTGCTCTGCACAGAGAGGTAAATGCTCCCCATCGGCTTCAATGGTAAGTGTGGGATGAACTGGACTAAATTTGAATGACCTTATTTCTCACATTTATTTCCTCCCTACATGTATGTATCACAGACCAATGTGTAACTAATATGTACCAGAGCCTGCCGCTGGTCAGTCTGTATATTATCTGAGGAAAGGAGAGAGCATCATTGGTTGGTCATGCATAATTTTGGGCAGTAGTCAAGTCCTAAGCTGCCTATGGAAGACTGTGGGAAACTTTTACCATGGTGAGTATCTTGGCAAGAACAAGGTGAGGGAACAAGGGAGAAATAAGCCAGACTGCGTGTGAGTTCTCAGTCAAGAACTCTTGGAAACACACAGTTGGTTGGAACCTCTTAGAAGAGTTACAAATTGAGAAGTAAGCAGAGTTCCTCAGTTCCTTCCCCAAGGAGCTCAGGGACCAGCAGACTCTGCTCACTGTTCTGCAGATCTCAAGCTCTGCCAGCTGCAGCCGGTTCCTGTGAAAAGTTTCAGCATGCATCCTCCTGCTCTATCCTCACTGCCAGGACTTCCTTAAAAAAATAATTTGCAAAACGCTATGTGCTGATAGCATGTGAATTGATCTCTGCACAACATGCCTTAAGGCCAGCAAAAATGAGTTTTCTGATTCTGTAATGAATGAAATGAAATGAAAACTGGTAAGTGACCTGCTCAAAACCAAAGAGGGATCCCATACCAGAGCTTGGACAAGACTGCAGAAATCATACATCCTTTCTGGAGGATCCTTGTTCACATTAGCCTGTTCTGCTCAGTGAGGGCCATGTACAGGTTTAGTCAAAGAGGTAGAAATGTTCAGACATTTATGTTGGTATCACGGTCTCAAAGCTCTAGAGAATTTTTGGACCTGATTGAAAACCGAAGTGAGCTCTGCTTCTCACAGCACAAAATTCAGCCTCAGAGAGGTCATGAACTAAATGCAGTCTCGAGGGGAAACAATGACAGATTTTGAATTTAAGGCCTTTCTTTTACCATATTCCAAAATGCTTGTTTGTTCTTGATAAAGTAGAGATTAGAACATATATAGAGTTTTCAACAAATTAGTCAGTCATGGCATATTGAAGGATTTTTAAATAGAGAATTAAATGCATTTTTAGAAAATATGTAACGTCTTAGAGCCACTCCGAAGCTGGAAGAAAACATGTTTTCTTTATTTAAAATGTAATTTTTATGGATGCATTAGACTTGGAGCCAGAGAAAACATTTTTAACTGCTGAGGTTTTACAGCCACTCTAGGGTAAGGAAAGAAAGCTGAAAAAATATTCTCTCTGGCAGATTTTTAATGCTTCATTTAAGAGTAGAAAATAATAACAATAATTGTAACCCTTCCACCTGTGCTATAGTTCATCCAAGTGAAAGAGAAACCTTTCTTCTCATCTCTGCCTGCCATGATAAGCCCAGATACGGGATAACCTTTCTTGTGTGAAAAGAAGGAGCCACAATAGCAGTATGCCTCTTTGTTTAATTGCAAGCCTCAATTTCTTGTGTTCAGAATGGAAAAAATAGTCCTTCCTTCTCTGTTTACCTGTTTCATTTAAGTGGGTTGGAAAGCAATTTGTGCTATCATTGTATCTTGCTCATATAATGCCTTTTGTAGAGAACCCTTCACAAATACTTGATTTTTGATGCCTGATCTGACTCAATCTGATATCAAAAAGCAGTTATTTAGAAGGAAAATATATACATTTTTCCTCTTTCAGGTACAGAACTAACTTTTGAGAGATGTTGCTGCTCATCAGCCCTCGGGATTTGAGATCCACAGCAGAACATGAGCTATGCCTTTTATCCCTGCATATTTCTTTCTTGTGACTTCAACGTACTGGATAGTGCTCCTCCTAAGTGTTCACATTTTCATTCACATGCAACCTGTTCACAGAATCGCGGAAATCCAGCGTGGTTGAGACTGTCGGTGCAGGACACCAAGAGCAGGGGGCCCAGGCCCAATAGCCAGGCACCTCCTGAAGGTCTCAAAAGAGGAAACTCTACAGCCTTCAGGCAACCTGTGCCACTGCTCTGGCACTGCACAGCACAGCAATGCTGCCTGGTGCTCAGGGGAGCCCCCTGTGCTCCAGTTTATGCCCCTCTTCCCCTGGCACTGGGCACCACTGAAAAGAACATGGCTTTTCTTGTTAATTCTGTTAGTGGAGTCAGTTATTCCAGTTTTGGTTTCGTGGTGAAAAATATCTCATTGATACTACAGGTCTCAGTCTTCAAATTTAGATGAAAATAAAAAACAGTAAAAAGAAGAATTTGATTGTCATGGTTAGAAAAGCAAGCAATGAAGAGTGTTCTCTGATTATGTCAACATCAATTACCTGGATCCAAGATTATACATTATAGATTCTCTTTTACCAGTTTTGAGGAGTTATTCTGCAGGGGCATTTTTATTAAACAACCATAACTACCAAGCACATGATCATTGGGATCACTCAAAGCCCTCTTGGTTGTGGGTTCAAACAGGCAAGGAAAATGAAAGGAGTGGCTACACACACATTCAGGAAAGATGGATAATTTATGGAAAAAGAAGAAAGTAAAAGTGAGGAGAGGGATAAATGGGGAACAGATTTTAAAATCACAGAAGAAGATAGAATAGCAGCAAGTTACCAGCACTTTTTGGTTAGAGAGACTGCAAAAGTCAGACCAAAGATGAATGCTTTCAGCAGTAGAATTTTTAGAGAAAGGTTAGAAGAGGCTAGAAAGGTTAGATGGTCATTCTGGGAGCACCAAAAAAAAGGAGAGACAGGTTCCACTTACAGTGTGTCTGCTGCCCTGAATGAAGATCTGCTGCAAAAGCTGAACACAGAACCAAGAGGAAACTGTGTCCTGGATCATGGAGATAATACAATAGTGGAATCATAAAGCTCAAGTTGGAAGAGACCTCCAAGATCATCCAGTCCAACTGTCTACCTACCACCAATATTTCCCCACTAAATGCTCTGAATAGTTCTTTTGGGAAAAATATATAAAAAGCTATAGGCAGTAATATGGGAGGAAAGAAGGAAAACAGAGATTTAAAAGCAGCAGCAATTGAAGGACAAAGGCAATATACTTCTGGGACTACATATGATTTTTGTCTTCTTAGCAGTTTAAGTGCCAGAACTGCTCAGCTTTGCTTCGTGGTTCTCACACCTATACTGCTCATGAGACAACACTTTAATATCACCAGATGTAACCCAGATGGTACATATTAATTTCTATATGGATGCTGGAAAATACATATATACTTTCCATTTGAAGTCTTTTAAGTATGATCTTTATATTCATCTGAAAATTGTTCAATTTTATTTGAGCCATAAGGCAGCCAAAATACAGCTCCCAGGTGAATGAACATTTATCTATTCCATCCCGAGTGATTCCAGGTTTCTGTGAGACTACTTTTGAAGGTGTGTGCTCATTGCTCATTTCGTTTCGGAAATGATTCTCACTGGCTCAACAACAATGTGTTACTGTCAAACGTCCATTATTATGCTGAATGAAAATGCTGGGAAGATAAATTTAGAACATCTTTCATCTCATTTTCAGTATTAACAACTGTTCCATAGACTTGCCAGCAGACCCAAGTGAGTGACAAAGTGGAATGCCTTGATTTAAGCATTTAATTATTTTTCTGTGTGACTTGATTTAATAAGTAATGATAATTGGAGTCGGACATGATCTTTAGATAATCAAGCAATTGAGCTCATCCAGCAGAGCAGGAAAGAGGTGGTAGAGGTGTTTATCACAGTAATCTATGCACTATAAACACCAGTATTTTCCCTGCATTTGAAAACACTGAGAAAAGGCAATGGAAAAAAAGAAAGTACACAACAACTACATGTAGAATATCAAACAGCATTATGAATAAACTACACTTTTCATTCAGTAGCTCCTGGATTGCTTCTTCCCCCTCACTCCATTTCTTCTCTTCTGATTCCACTCCAAATGGGATACATCATCTGCAATTTCAGATACTCAAACTGGAATCCTAAGTGGTATATTTTTTTAAGAGGTGGAGTGCTTGTTCTGGAGAGTAACTATGAATAGGTGAGCACCTAAATATATCACTAAGTAAATAAATATGTGAGATTTCTTTTTTAATCACTTCCTTGCAGCATAACCTGCTATTATTTCTGTTATGTAAAAGTGGCTGCAAAGAAAAGATGACCAACCCAACACCTGAGCTTAGTGCCTTTAAGATCAACTGAAAATGGCATTTCCAGGCCATTCTGGCCTTTTTTTTTTTTTTACATTAAATGGATTATGCCATGGCAGTGAGAGAACCTTTCCCTGGAAGGACATTTCCAACAGCAGAGCAGGCACTGGGGGTGGTGCAAGTGTATAAGTTAGTCCCTTGTTGGTGTGTCTGAAATACCCAGTTTGGGATGCTCGCCCCCCCCTGCACCCAAAGCTTCTCTCCCAGGGCCCCTCCACCACCAGACCTACCTCCTTTCCTCCCACCACTACATAGGATTGCTTCATTTCTACCAGCTCCTCTCCGAAATTTTGTCCATGCTTACCAGAACGGATCAGCTCTCTTTTCATAGCTAGTAGGTGCAAATTTCCACTCTTATTTGAAGCAAGGCTAGACAAATGAATAGTATTCAAAAATCAATAAGCTCTGCATGTGGACAACAAAGGCTTCCATAATTGCACTGGAATAAACAATGAAATGATAAATCATCCTTACTACTTCAGGACTGAAAACACCACCAATTTCATATTCTGGTCTGTAACATATACAACAGATATACTGTTTTGTTGTTATCTGGTGTAAAGATATTATGAGCCTTGAATTATTTGCTTTTGGCTTCTGTCAGAGAACAGTCACTGGATGAGATGGATTGTTGGCCTGATGAGACAAGACAGTGCCTTTGCTCCATCCTGCCTGTCCCCTAAGTCATCTCCTATTGAAATTATATTTAGCTACTTCCCATAAGTACAGTGCTAATTCCAGTTGCTATTTCCTGAGTTCTTTCTGGTTTGTAACATTCAGTATTTACAGCATCCTTTTGCTATTGCAGAAGTATCTGGTAATGCAATATTTCAGGTATATTCATTAGATACAGTCAGATCTGAATGAAGTACAAAGGGACATTGCAGCAATAGGCAATTAATGATTACAGCAAAGGACAGTAAGGCATCCTGCAGTAGCAGCGGCACACATTTTCCAGCAATCATTGCCCAGTGCTTTGGAAATAAACACTCTCATGTTATGCTGCTGCCTGTTAAGTATCTTGGCATTTATCTCACAGCAGAGACCATTCGCCTGTGCCAGGGTTCTGTTCCATTGACAATGTCTCTTAATTGCCTTGTTGTTTAAATAAGCAAGACAAGATAATTAAGAGATAATGACAAAGAAATGGGATGTTAGTTATAATGGGTGGTAGATCCCTCTTCCACTCTAGCTTCCCTCAGTAGAGTAGTCCAGTCCCTTTGTGCTTGCATTAAATCTCACAGAAACCCTTCAAAAGGGTTTCAAAAGGGACCATTTGTCCTTGCTGTTCACCTAAAAGCAAAAAAGTCTGGAGGAAGAGATCAGGTCTGGGAATCTGAGTGGATCAGGTGTTGCAAAGGCTCCAGCAATGCAGAGAAAGCAATGTGATGGTCCTGTTACCAGAAGACCTGAGTGGTCTTGTTTCTGCACCTGACCAAGCCTGTCCAGTTTCTGTAAAAGGTCATCCAGCAGGAATTCCTCCCTGCTGATGCTAGATACCTGAAATGCTCTTGCACAGTTGCTTTGTCGTGGCCCACGCTCACACTTTTCCTTGCTATTCCCCTATGCAGAGGGTTAATTAGAAAGACTGTAGTCATTCTTTGAGGAGTTCGTTAGGCAAAAATTTAACTGGAATGGGATATTCAGCTATTCAGAGCTAAGGAAAAAAGCAATTTTAAGTCATATTCATACACTTGGGGCACTAATAAAATAGACCAGCGGTCCTTTCCATTCATTACCTTGTTCCCTCAACTGAGGCTAACAGATGAAGATGCAAATCCCAAAAGATCTGATATGTGAAACAAGCCTGAGAGTATTTTTCTGACTCAGGTTACTGAGAAGCCACGAAGAGTGTAGACTAATGGATTTTATTGCGCATCTGAGACATCTGATTTACTTTGGTACTTTATTTTGTGTATAGTTGACAGTGACCAGTCCTTCATACAGTGTTGCCACTGCATTTCACTGCCTGCATCACAGCAGTTTATTCTGGCAGAAATACATAACTAAAAGCCAAGTGTGTGAATTTCTGCTCGTCTGAGAGCAGTAGTAAGAGCGAAGAGAAGTTCCTTTGAAATTCTTTGAAGCTCCTGTTCTCTCTTCTGGCTTCCAGCCTGCCTTCAAAGACTTCAGCAGTATCATACCAGATTTGCTTCCAATTGTTTCAGTCCAAACATCCTTCCAGCTTGTTACTGATATTGATCTGACAAGCTATATAGAGAATTTCAGGGCATTCTTAAAGCTCTTGCATTGGCCTCAGACTGTTCAAACAAGTTGAGTGTAAAAATCCACCATGGAGTCATCAAGCCTGATTTTCTGATTACATCTCGCCAAGAAATTTTTAATAGTGGGACTAAAAAGTGAATTTTGAGACAGAAGCTCAGTATTTGCTTCACAGAAAGCTGCTCCGTATTCAAATAAACAAAAGTTTACAAACTACATAAATGCAGATTTAGATACAAGGAGATAGGCAAGGATAAACTCTCTAGCCCTCTGCCCCTAATCTACCAATCAGGAGGGGGGAAGTTTACGTAACCTGGGCATCATGACTGGGTAGAAATGCATGTGATTTACAGAAGCAAAAGTGGTAGCAGAGAGAACAAGGAAGCCAGAGCCCAGCTGCTGTGTAACCACAGGCAACTACACAGACTCACAGGGAATTTCAAAGGTGCCAGCACAACTGCCTATGGGGTATGCCACAGGTGTCAGATGAGAATGGAAAAGTTCAGCAGTCTTGAAGAGTGCTGGTTTCTTCACTTATTGAAAGTTACTTTATAGTCAGAGGAGGGGTTAATTTTGGAAGTGAAGGTCTGAGAATGACAGCTTCTCATGTGGTGGTACATCTGCTAAGATAGATACACTCATCAACAGTTTTAAGTGTGCTTTTGGCAACTTGTATAAAGCTGGCTTGGGGCAGGTTGAAGAACAGTTTTATAAGACTGAAGTACACAAAGGATGCTACAGAGGCATTAGGGAAGTCTGTCTTATGGGCTTTGAATCTTTTTATTAGCTGTTACTATCAAGGGTAGAGCTAAAATTGGTAGGTTGATTGGTAGCTTTTATAAGGTCTGGTCTTGTATAGAGGGGTAAATTACACTGCAGCTCAGGAAAGAATGCATTGCATAGTATTTCCATATACCAGACCAGGGGGGTTATTTAATAACATTAAAGGTTTTAATCAGGTCTGCACAACAGTTCAGTAACAGAATCAAACCTGAAACCTGCATCCTCCAGCTCCTAGGGCCAACAAACAGCTAGCATGGAGTATTCTAATTGTTTATAAAGGCTTATGATTAGTATAGGTATTTCAGCCACTTTGGTCAGAGAAAATGAGGACACATGCATGGTATGTGGATCACTGGTACATATGACACTTTGCATGAGCTGAAAATCACAGGCAAAGAGCTTTTACAAAAATACTTTAATACAATGTGCTCTGATACTGCCCATACCTGCTTTCACGCAGAAGACCCTGACAGAAACAAATGCTTCCCTTTGAGATTTTCTATAATAAGAGTATTTTTGTCATTTCATATTCATATATTTTATTTTAGCTTCTTGGTCTTGCAGTTATTCACAGGCAAATACATGGATTTATTTTATTTGTGGCAGTGGGAATGTGCTATGCCTCTGTCCCCCAGGAAATCTCTAGGAATAATAGAGGCAATGAGTTTTAAAATAATAATTGAGCATCTGATCAATTAACTATGCCATGATTATAAAGAGAAAAAAAAAAAGACAAATAAAATAGAAGCTTATTTGCATCTGATTTACATTATCTGTGTGAGCATTGATTCCATTTTTATTTCATTCCTCCTAATACTATTCAGATTGCAGACTGTAACCTTGCTGCACGTTTACAGCTGAGTTTCATTGTTCATTTAATCATCTCAGGTGTTACTGAAATAGGGAACACTGCTGCTTGAAAGATTTCCCCTGAGGTTCATGGGAGCTGCTTGTATCCTGAGGCAGGAGAAGGCGGCCTGTGGTTACATTCTGGCATTGCACTTCTGAATTTTGATGATCATCTGTTGAAAAATCACATGGGCTGTGTCATCACCGCTGTCTCTTCCTTTTGGGTAGCAATTTGTATTCAAGCTTGCTGTTTAGGTTATATCTTTTTCTTCTCCCTCTGTAAACCCTTGTTTCAGCTTAAATATTTGCAATAGTGCACGTTCACCTCTCCCTTTTTCCTCTGCTAGGCAGGAACAAACACACAGTGTCAACACTGTACAGATATGCTTTAACCCAGCTGATTATTTCAGCGAGTTTGATGCTGAGTTACGAACTTCATGCACTAAGCTCACAACCCAAGATTCTTTGTTAAGTACAAGTAATGGGAATTTAACCACAGGTATCTGCATCAGGACAGTTCTTATTTCTCTGTCTTTGACTATAGCTTTCCCCAGTTCAGAAAATCGAAAAGTTAACAGCTTTGGACAATAGATAGCATCATCCGTGATTTTAAATTCACTCTTAAAACACATTTTGTGACATTTGTTTAAAATGTCTACAAGCTTCCCCGCCTGTAAAATCATTTACCAATGACTGCTGAAAGCAAACACAGCAATTATTACCATGCTCTAAATTAACTTACTTAAAAATTAAAACAAATAGCTTTGGAAAAATGTTTAGACCTTTTTCTATAGCTATTATTTCATTTTATTGCCATTGACGTAATGGCAATAATCACGTGGTTGAGAGTTCTGATCTAATGTTTCTATTCTAATTTTTCAAATCAACTTTTCCTCTCCTTTTTCACAGGAAAATTGTGCTCAGACACTGATGCGATGGCATCATAATGAGCAAATGATTGAGTAAATAAAAATGTAAAAATTTCCCCTCAGGCAACAAATTTGCTGATTTTAATGCGAGAAGTGAGGGTTAAGTGCAGTGTGACATAAACTGCACTTGCTGCTGCAAAAGGAGCTGCTCATTTTGATCAGCAACAAAACATTTGCTTTTGAATCTTGAGACTCCAGTCCCAGTTGGAGCAGCAACCTTTCCCCTATAATTAATTTTTGTGTGCTGTAGTCCATTAGAGAAGAGAGTGACAGCCTCTGGACACAGATTACTGTCTTATGTATGGCCCAAAGGAACATTATGGTCTTAATTAAAGGTGGTTCAGTGTGTCAGTTGTTGCAGTAGCATGAGCATTTTTAATGTTGTGTCAGTATCCAACCACCTTAAAAGAATTCTGGTAGCGAGCAAACTAAGTAATTTAAAGGCAGCTCATGTTCTCTGTAAGTTTTGCAGGACTGCTATTGGGAATACTTGATAATTTATGAAGGCTTACACCACCAAATTAATTACATTTTCCTGATGCCACATGTCTTTTTCATACAAGCTAGCTCTGAATTATAAGTAACAATATTGTCCTTGTTCATTCCTTCAGTAGAGGAGACAGCTTACTAATAACACCACTAGAATTCAGTTGCTGTATTTTAGAAGTGTCATTTTTTAAAGCTTCGCTATAGTTAAGGTGGCATGTGCTCCAATGATATTAACCCTGATTTCTGCTCTACATGTAACTGAATCTTGCTTCTGAGCCTTCAGCACAGATTTGATTTGGGAGCCTTTCTTACACAGTTTGTAAAAAATAAGTTTGCAGAAAATGACCAAAGAGGAGACTTACTGTGATGTGCAGGAGGTGCAAAGCTACGTGCTCCACTGTTCTGTGTGGGAAAGAGGCTGTATTACAACCTTCCCTTCTGACAAAAACTCCTGGGAATCCTCACCACACTTCGGTGCGTTCATTGTTCTCTGTTTTCTCTTTTCAGTTGGCTTCCTCTGAGATCCTGCAATTTTGTGTCGTGCGTAAGTTCTACATTGTACATACTTCCTGTAAAGTCTGTCAAACTCTCGTAATGAGGCTGGCTTTTATTTTTCTCTTCAGTTAAGAAAAATCTATTTGAATATACATATATATATTTACACAACAAACCAACCCCTGATCCTTCAATGAGTAAGGAGCATCTATTTCCTTAACTAAGAATTTGGAATACTGAAATATTATTTTGTGCCCTTCCAACATTGTCATTTTTTTCTGAATTTAGAAAGATGACAGCGGACCACCTAGGGCTTCACTTTTGGAAGAGTAAATTATACAAGGGCTGCTGAAAGTAATGCCTCCTATTTTTCTATATTGGCCCACGACATCAGAGGCAGATGTTGGTGATATGGCAGTAGAGGCCAAATCTTCCCACCAGTATTTTGTTACATATTGTTGCTGTGTGACAGATGGCAGTGGAGGGACAGTCTGACACAATGGTACCTGCTATAGAAGTGCATATGAAGTAAAGGTGTGGAATTAGATTTCTACATGTGGGAAAAATGGCACCCACTGACATCCACTGATGCTTGCTGAATGTTTATGGAGACCAAAGTGGATGTGAGGACAGTGAGGCAGTGTGTGGTGTGTTTCAGTGGCGGCAGCAACAACAGTGGGTCACCTCCACTGGTACAAATTTTTATGAGCGCACATGCAGGCTCTTGTTCACTGCTAGCAAAAATGCAGAGCTAATGGTGATGACTATGCTGAAAAACAGTGTTTTGTAGCTGAGAATTTGCTCTGTCAAATAGTGTTATTGTGCTCATTGTATCTGTTGTATTTTGCATGGAAGTAAAGAGGAGGCATTACTTTTGGAGGAATCTATGTTCAGCACTCACATGTTAAGCTATCATTTCAACAAAAAAAATTGGATTGGAAATTGAATTCCAAAAAGAATTTATCAGATATTTTTTCACAGGAAATCTCATAGTGCCTTTAAATAATAGTTTGATTTGTGAAAGAAATATTGCTGCTGTGAAGTTTCAGCAGACTCAGTGAAATTCAGTGGGCTGATACTGTTCAAACTCTGCCTTGAAAGATAAAGATTTCTATCTAGCAAATAGCAGACTTAAGAAGAGGACTCATTCCTTCTGTTCCCATTCTTTTAAATGAATCATGAACTTCAAAGCTAACTGAACTGTGTAAATAACATAATTCTAAAGCAATTTATTTTATTCTCCAAACAAACAAATATGCCACAGCATGAGTCAAAATAGAAAATGAAATAAAATTAAATGCAAATAAACCCTCTTAACGCAGCATTAAGGGTTAGGCCTTGGCAAACTATTGTCACTCAGAATGTGTTTTGATGTGAGACGTCTGCAAAGTGGACCCCAAAGCAAGAGATCTCAAAGCTAATTAAGTTTAGTTATTTTCTATTTTCATTTGTCAACATTGGGTGACCCCAATTCTGCAAATTCTTGTAGAAACCATAATGCTTAAGAATTTGCTTTTAACTTCTCAATATTATTAGTAAGCTTAGAGTAGGTCACATTATTAAGTGTTTTCAGAATCTAGACTTGAATGCTACCAGTTGTTTGAGTAGTTAGTTCTTCATTTTTTTCCATCAAAGAATAACCCATGTGATCCCAAGCCAGTTTTATTTCAATGTGCATTAAAGTCAGCTTTGAAAGGTAAAAGTGAGGATGAGAGTCATGTCTAGTTTATTTTTCCTCGCCTCCACTGGGGGAGGTTCACATGTTCTTACAGGAACAGGGTGAAGTGGAACTCATAGCAATGGACAATTTGAGGAATTAATTAGGTTTGCTGAAAAATTTGCTGGGATGGGAGGCCTGAGATATCATTATCTTGGATAAAAAGCATTGTTGTAGGAAGGTAAGTCAAAAAGAAGAGGACAAATTAACATTATAGAAAGTTAATGGGATCACAAGGGATCTGCCAGAAATATTTTGCTACAGCCACTGTTAGCAGTGCTGACTTAGTGAAAAAAAGGACAAATGAGGGAGAGCAGAGTAGAGAAAAACCTATGTAATGGAAGTAAAAGAAAGGAAGAGAGAATGGTTTAGTTTGGTGATGCTGACAATTTGACATTTACAGAAAGGTCAAGTTACAGAATACTGATGTTATTCACTGAAAGAGGTTGGACAGTGGTTGAAGAAGATTGAATATAGTAGATGTGGAGGGGAAGCAACACAAAATAGAAAACAGATATTGCATGATTCTGGAGATGAGGAAGCAGGTGAAATGTATAGGAAAACTAAGTGATAGACATTGTTGAGCTATGGAATCAGTTGCTTTGTGCAACCTGGTGTGTTTGACCTACTGAAGTACTAAGGTCTGAACAGTAGGCCTCAAGCCAAAGCTGACCTCTGGATGAATCTTACAGTTCAGTGTTACATATCATCAGTATCTGATCATTAGCAGAAGATGTATGATCATTAGCAAAATGTGTGTCTTGGACAAATTGCAAGAGATGTAGCTTAGATAAAGTGTTATGAGAATATATTAACCTTTACTTAAACAAGTAAGTATAAAGTTAAGGCCTACTAGTACACAAACTTCTTTGGTTCCTCTTTGAGCACTGGCCAGGCTTGAGGTGGAATCCAAAGGGATATAGAAACCAGATGTTTCCAACTAATTGTCATGTGAACTTGTTTATTCAACAATATAAAAGCTGGGCCTTCTTGCAGCAACATTGGAGACCTCACACACACGTGGACGCACTATGGAGGACCTCCCAGTTGCCAGGAAAAGTTCTTGAAATCCTCACTGCAACTCTACTCCCCAGCAGAATTGGATCTGGGTGATGGTAAAGTATTAGGGCAATTGGTGATGTATCTTTCTTAATCAGTGTCACTATTTTTATGTAGTAATGATTAGGTGCATTGCCTTGTTCTGTATTATTCTTGCTGTGTCATTTCACTTATTATCTGATTGCTTTAAACTTAAGTAAAGATAAATGTACTTTTTTAGCTTGGTGTCTCTGACCTTTGTGCTGACCCCATCCACTGGCAAAACACCCACAAGTGGCATTATGGTAGGATTTTGCACACTTCTGATTTCCTGCTTGATTCTTGTTTAATCCAAGTGTCAGATATAAAATAAAGCTCCTGATAGAAACACTGAAAATAGAGGTTCAGGCAAAGACAAACCTTTGTAAGAATCAGATACCTGGAGGAATTAAGTTGGGAGAGAAAAGGAAGTGAGAGAAGGGGTTAGGAATGAGGGTATGAAAATTAGGGAAGAAAAGATGGAAAGACCTGAGATGTTAGGATCAGGTTCAGGAGCTGAAGAGGAGTAGATGTTGCAGTGGATTCTGTACTTGATTTGGTGTGAAGAACGTTAACTCTAGGACTGGACTGAAAAGAGTTACAATTGCAGCAGAATATCTTAAAGTACAAAGGGAAAAATCCTTAAGTTATTATTTGGAACATGCCAGAGGATCTTGTATGCTCTTGCATAAAAAGAGTGAATATGATACTGAATAATGACAGTACAGGACCGGTGTGGGACAAATAATCTTGGAGATAGCAGCTCTCTAGTACTTACACTTAACACTTTTCCTGGTGACATCTTCTGCTCCAGCACTTTCCTTTCTACTGTATTTTGTTGCCACACTCTCTCTCCTTTTCAGCTGTATTACTGACATATATTGGAGGTCATGCTCTAAATATTAGTGAGTTTGGAGAATCAACCATGCTGAACTGATGGTGAATTACATTTTTTTGCTTTGCTTAGTCTTCAGCTCTGTATAATGTTTGGTCATCTTCACATTATGTTAAGTACAATGCATACTGAAGGCCTTCCAGGTAGTAACATCTGGGTGTGCTACTTTACAGTACAAAAAATGCCTCGAGGAACCAAGCCTCAAGTAGTTCAGCATCTGTTTCAGGTTGTTTCAAGAGATGGTATCCTCGTTGTAAGATTGCCCATGAAGAATTCTTACATGAGCTTTGACAGCAGCAACATTTTCATGCATTTTCTGTAGCGTGAATTGAGAAGTTTATTCTTTTTAAGGATTTGATTATACCCTGAAATTTAAATCTAGTTGAATGCAACTAGTAAAAACAGAGTTCATCGAATAATTACAAAATACTTGCAGGGACAAAGGCATATTGAACAGGCCTTCCCTGATTAGCTGGAATGCTACTGAACATGTTTTGTCCCTGTGTTTGCTTAAAACTAGAGGAAATCCAGGTCTTTGTCAGCCCATTCAGGAGGCTTCCATCCGTTTTGACATTGTTTTCTTACAGCAAAGATGTTCTTTAATTTATCTCTTTAATCAAAATCATTCCTGAAAGAATATTTTCTTTCCAATTTCTTAGATTTCAAGTTTAGTTCAAAACAAAACAATTCAAGTCTGAGAAGTTCACGAGTTACTGGTTCAAGGCTGAACAAACGATGGAAAACCTAAATTTTGGTCAGAAATCAAAAATCTTTTGTCTTCCAGGAATTATGTTGATTTGAGTTACTGCCTGCTGTGAAACCGTTTGAGAATTCTGCTATTTGTGTTAAAAAAATAAAGAAACAATGATGGAAAGGATGGAAGCCTCCTGAATGGGCTGACAAAGACCTGGATTTCCTCTAGTTTTAAGCAGATACAGGGACGGTAGAGAGGGTAAAGTATTTCCTTGTTCATTGAGTGGAACTAGACTAAAACTAGTCCAATTCTAGCAGTACCATCTTTCATTTCAGAGTTAAGATGTCCAGCCTAGAGCAGACATTCATTGTTAATTTATAGTTGTGTCACAGGATAAGGAACAAATACTATTTGACATCTCTTGTATAGAGTGAACAAGAAGTGATTCTGTTTTTCCGTGACACATTTATAGCAATCTGAAATTTATTTTTGAAGTGTTAGGACGACCCACTCCCTCTTCTTGTTTCTCCTTTAGCACCTCTGATGGTTGGGCAACTCTACCTTGTGCGAGTTCCTTTATGAAATACAGTTATATTGCAAGCAATTGCCCACAGTCTTCAAATAATGTGAAATGCCTGGTAACCACATATCTAGGCATAGCACTGCACACAGGTAGTACACAACCCAAAAGATGTTGACAAAACAATAGGTGAAACGCCCTCCACTTGTAATTGTTTGAAAGAGAAGGTAAGAACAATTGAGTATCTGCCAGATGAATTAGGGAGTGAGTAATCCTCTGATTCCTAAGAAAACTAGTAGTCATAAACTAGTATCTTAGGATCTTCTGTTACATCTTGCTGGGAAAGCCTACAAGGTAACTGCACCTGCCTACCCTTCTGCTGAGTTTCTGTTCCTTCAGCTGTTGTCTCTATCCTCTGAGCACTTATGGAAGTCCATGTGAACAGGATGCTGCTACATAAATTTCAAACTTCCTCATTTCATTGTTCTGGTTTATGCGTGTCAGAGCTGCTGCCCTGTGGTGGGAAGGAGTGTGTGCCAGGCCTTGGGGGACACCATCCCTTGCCACTGGCAAGCTGAAATGCCCTGTGCAGGTGACTGTGCTGTTGCTGCAGTTGTGACGAGTAGCATCTACTGGCACGTATTCCCTTATGTCATTTCTGCTGGAAGGAGATAAATGCTAGCAGATGACTGCGAGCGTCTACGAGCTCTAAAATGTCCCAGAAAGTTTGCTGTGGTTTTTATCCTGGCTTCTTTGCTTTGTAGTGCCCTCATTAGTTTTCCTATATTGCTTATCTTAGTCCAAGTAAAACTGCTCAATGAAAGAGACAGCTTTTGTGGTACTAATAACCTTAATCTCTGCTGGATTATGGCTTTATTTATCTATTAGCAAAACAAAAGTACAATAGAAAGATGTATGCAGGAGCACCTTGAATAGACAAAATGTAATTGTTGTTACTATGAACTCAGTAAATAGCCTGTTGGCTGCTATGAAAGAGGATCTTAGAATAAACTGTAGTGAGAAATAGCATAGATATGTGCATATTTGCATATTTCATGCAAATAAAGCAAGTCAAATTTTTCCTAGAATGAAAATGTCGTTGTTTTGAGAGCACAAACACATTCACAGATGTAGTGCATTCTTTATATATTTATTGCATTTTCAATAAGGAGTACAGTTAAAGTATGGTGGGATCATTCTTAAAGATTCTTTAATTATCTGGAAGCAAAATGAAATCTATGTGTTGTCATATATAGTCTGTGTGAATATGTTCCTGTTTGAGTGTGCTGAAGTTTAGTGGTAGACTGATAAACATGCACACACGTGTTTAAAATGTACCTTCTTGGTTTTCTCCGCAGACCTCCATGAACTTTTGGATTTATGTGCCTCCCATGTCACTCTGGTGCTGTTTATTGTGCTTGTGATACTGAAGAAAGTGGTATGATTTTCTTGCGTGTGTATGAATAAAGTTACAGGAGAAATCCTTTACATGCAATCAACCTCCTTTTAAAGTCTCACGTGATCTGTGCATTAGAGAGATGCTGGAAAGGACATGGAGTTATTAATGCCTTCATATTTCCTAGTTTCTGGACTTAATTGTATGGGCTTTTTATAGACACAAGGTACAAATCCCAAACCTTCAAACAAAAATAGAAAATAAAGATTTTAAGAAGGAAAAATTTGCGGAGTCCCGCAAACCTCTGTTTTATGGTCAGAAAATGTACCCTTTAACTATTTGTACTGAAGTCAGATTGACCACACAAGTATGGCTGATGGTTTCAAAATTTTTTACAACTCCTTGCTAAAAGAAAAACTACATTAACTATTTTCTGTACTTACATTTTATTTCATACTGCTCTTTCCTTTAATGCTTTCCTCCATAGTTTGTAATCAGCTTGTCATGAAGGCCTGTAACAGTTTGCAGCACAAATAACTCAAGAACCCTACAGTTCTACCAAATCTGTGGTCAGCACAAGAGATGTTTTTGAGAAAAAAGTTGATCACCAATACCAGTAGTTTTTTCTTTGTAAACGTTCCAATGTGAGCAGCTTAGAGTGTGGCAGCTTTTCTGGAAACTCCTTGACTTTAAGAAAACTTATCCTGATGGAGGTAAGAAGCATGGCTTGTGGCATTTTGGCATGCCTGGGACAGTGGTCAGGTTCCTTGTGTTTGGCAGGACAGTACAATGACAAAATGCGAGTGCTCTGTGACTTCTACTCTTCTGCTTCCTTCCATGCAATACTTTTTTTTTCTTCCCCTCAGCCAGGCATCACAAATGCACTGGAATAGCTTGTAAGAGAAGGAAGACCCCTTGTCAGCAAGGTGCTGGTCGTGTGTTGGGAAAAACCTGCATTCAGCCTCTATCACTGACCAAAAGCGTTGTCATTTCAGAATTATTCCTCATTACTTACTGATCTCTGGTAGACTTGGCCCCATATAAATCCTCTTTTCTGAATGGCTCTCAACTTTGGCTGTCTTCTGTGCTTGGACAGAGAAGGATTTCTTCCTCTTGATGCCTAGAGGAAGTGAGGTCAGAAAGAGAAAGAACTTGGGTGGCCGAGTTGCAGGTGGCAAAAGTTCTGGGAAGGGTCTCCAGATGGCTGACGTAAGACCTCATAAAATGATGAGGGCCCAACTCTCATCGTTCCTTTAAGCCTAAATGTTTGTATGTGTTACCAAACCATCGTGTAAAACTACATAAACGTTTTCACATGTTGAACTACAGATTAACTGTGGTGCTTATGATGATAATTAAAACCACAAACACAACATATTGTGAAAAATACCACATGCACAATTAATTATGATTCAAATTTCCAGGCGTGCAGTCAGGGAAAGGAATTACTGAATGCCTCTTGAAACTTGTTTTTATATTCAGCAAATCTTAGGAGATGCTGAGTAACTTGCAGAATCGGGTCTTTTTATTTGTAGAACTTGGACAGGATCTTTCATTATTTCTGGTTTTATTGTTTAAATCTGGATTATTTTTTTTAAACTACTTAAAATGAAAAAAAAAATTGAGATAATGGGTTTTGATGTCATCATTAACTCATAATTATATTTCAGAAAAAATAACTAGAAAAAAACTTTAATTTTTGAATATTTTAAACTACTAAAAGTGTGTAAACCTGCAGGAAGGGGGGAGATTTACAAAAGCACTTTTTCTTTTGCACTTGTGATTATTATTTTTATTTCAAGATTTTACTGTTAAGATCACTATTTCTGAATGTTGCTTTAGTTATCTGCTTTTGGGGCAGCTTTACCACATTTATTTCTTGTCCTACAAACCAGAGCATTGACTTGGGGCAGAAACACCTATGAGGCTGAAATCTAATAGCCACATGAGCAGCTGAAGAAAATAAAAATGGACCATGAGTAATAATAATGACATGTATATTTTTGATTTTTTTTAACAAGTCTCGTAAAGTTTTTATGTTTGACACGTGTTTTCAAATGTTAGTGGTAAGAATCTAGAAATGAGGCAAGAAGCAGTATCCTCTCCAAAGCAATCTACTGTGGTAATGCAAAGGGCCAAGACACAGAGGTCATGATTTTTACCAGAAGGGTGGAGACAGGAGAGGGTAAAAACATAAGCTGCTTTGCACAACTGTAATTAAAACCAACAGTCTGGTATTCAGACTTTTCCACCTTTGTTATTGTA
This sequence comes from Tympanuchus pallidicinctus, assembly GCF_026119805.1. Lineage (NCBI taxonomy): Eukaryota > Metazoa > Chordata > Aves > Galliformes > Phasianidae > Tympanuchus > Tympanuchus pallidicinctus. The sequence continues at coordinate 52,361,424 of NW_026294769.1, forward strand.
CCTATTTCTAATGTAATGCTGCATTATATTTTCTATTTACCTGCAGTCTTGTTCCTAGTTTGCCACCAGATACGACCAGCTCTGAAAAGGCAGGAGAATCGCCACAGCACGCTTCTGTGATGTGCAGTAAAGTTGGTGTGAGACTTGGGAAAGCTGTAATGTTAGCACAGTGCTGCTGGAGCTGTTTGCAGGACCTTTACCTCATCTTGTACTAAGCAGTAGAGATGTGCTGGTTGTATAAAAACCCCAATTAACTGTAAGCTGTAATTAGAGGAGCATGTCCCTCTTTTGGTTAATCAATCATCTAGCAGTAGAAGCCTGATGCTCCAGGAAAACCATTACAAATACCCAGTTTTTGCAACAACTGTCAGAAGTGTTCAAAATTCAGACCTGGAAGCAATGTAGAAATAATGAATAAAATGTCACGAGATTCAAACCGGGTAGAAATTCCAGGATACTTAAAGAGTCAATCTCTTAAAAATACGTTTGATTTTTGAAAAGAAGCCTTTTTTGCTATAAAACATTTAGTTGAAATTGTTGAGTACTTGAGCTCATTTTTTATTCTTTTTTATGCAGTGTTTTCTTCTCCTTTGTGCTTCTGAATAACTTCAATTTGTCTGTAAATATTTATCAAGAATGAGCGAATGAGCAAAGCCACACTTCTTTACATTAAAAGATTTTTCCCCACAACAGGCAATATTGTAAAAAATCAACAACAGTTTCTGTGAAATATTACACTAGGAAAAAAAAAAAAAAAAAAAACACAAAAAAAGAAGTGCTACTTCTGCAAAAATAATAATAATAAAAGAAAGTGATGTTAAATTCTGAGCAGCTGTAATTCAAAACAACACCTTACAGAGTGTCAAGAAATTATAGCTATAGGAGTCAGCAAAACACAGGTATAAAGGGCTCCCCCTGCGAGGCACACTGAGCTGCAATATTTGCTCTACATCTGAGTTCACAGGGACGCTGTCTCGGGAAGGCTTGCTGGCAGTCTTCTCTGGGAATCTGAATGCAGCACGAGAGAAAAACCACACAGAGTGGTTCAGTTTGAACCTTGCACTACGTCTGCTGTGGTGCATATCATTATTATTACCTTTATTTTTAGGAGTCTTTGTCTTTTTCTCTTTTTCTTTTTCTTTCTCTTTTTCTTTTTCTTTTTCTTTTTCTTTTTCTTTCTCTTTTTCTTTTTCTTTCTCTTTTTCTTTTTCTTTTTCTTTTTCTTTTTCTTTTTCTTTTTCTTTCTCTTTTTCTTTCTCTTTTTCTTCTTCTTTCTCTTTTTCTTTCTCTTTTTCTTTTTCTTTTTCTTTCTCTTTTTCTTTCTCTTTTTCTTCTTCTTTTTCTTCTTCACTCTGCATTAATGTAACTGAGATCATAACAGCAGCATATGCACAACAAAGCTGCTAACTGAGGAAATATCAGGCTTACAGCATTTCTTTGCACCACAGTTGCTTATCAATGAAGCGTACATATAGCCTAATTAACATAACTGGAACGACTATAATTATGCTATCATTTTGTTTACTTTAGCACATTCTGTTGAGGTATATGGGTAGCAATATTTGTTATTGAAATATTCCCCCTTGCTACATTCAGGCTGTTTAATTACCCTGTTAGTCTATTTTATTTATGTTGTGATTTAGTTGCTTAAAAGTGGGGAAAGTGTTGAAGTCCACAAACCCTTGACTTACATATTCTTCTCTATTTTGGATCTTGGACACAATCTGATGAATCTTTGAGTAGTTCTTACTCATGCAAATGAGGAGGTCCTGTTGTAATTAATATCACTATTGGCTTAAAATAACTGTGGAGGGGAGAAGCCTAAAAATAAAGCTAATCAAGAACATACACAGAAAAAGTCTTTTAGTCTTCCTGTGTGAGAAAGCACAATGCAAAAGTGAAGCTGTTCATTTTGCACTGCTAGACAAAGACAATGAAGAAAACATATCAAGCATTTCCCTGGCTTCGACTGCAGTACTGAAATTACATTATGTCTGTTTTTGGTAAAAGAGAGATATCTCTCCCGCAGTTGTTTCCGAAGAAGGTCCTTGGTACAGGCAGATCTTTGGGGATAGAAGCTGGCTGATTCTGCAGCACTTCTTGGGGAAGCCTTTTCTTTGGTGTAGTCACTGCTGCAGCTGCAGCACGAGATTTGCTTTATTCCTTGCTTTAGGGTGTGAACTGCTGACACTGAGTTGAGACTACAGCTCTCAGGAATGCCTCTATCTTGATGGCTTCTGCAGTGCTCTGTAGGTCTGCGAGAGCCTGGACATCCTTGTGTTGCACTGTGAACACAGCTTAGGAGACGCAACCACAGCACACTGTTATCCCTCATGTTCTTCTGATAGTACATAAGGGGAATGGAAAGGCAGGCATGTGGAGCTCTCCTTCCTAATGTATTTCTGGTAGTCTGAGGAGGCAGAAATCCCTGTGTTGCCATTGTAATGTGGTGCTGTGGTCTTGTCTTTCTTTACTCTTTCGCACCCGCAGTGTGCACCCACACAAGGCCTGGCTTTTACAGGTGGGAGCAGGGCAAACCCAGCCAGTCCAGCGGAGACCCAGCTACCCTGCCTTCACCAGGAGCAATGCTTCTTGCTTTGTGATGGTGTGCAGAGCGTTAACAAAACACGTCAGGTTTGTGAGGCTACATGAGTTTTGTAATTCGTAACTTCTGCATGGAGCAAAATTTGGTAGTTTTCTCACTGGCAGAGCACCTTGCATGCTGAAGCTGTTGCACTTACAAGCCACTTCTAGTTGAGCCCAAGTTTACTCTCAAGATGATACTTAGCGCAGAGGCAGCCCACAGTATGTGGCAGGTGCAGGTCTTCCCAGGAATCTGCAGAAAAACACCCAAAGGTCTAAAATCTTCCCTCTCTCTGCCTGCCAATTACACAAAGACACTGTGGGTGTGTAATTTAAACACATCAGTTATAAAAGGGTGGGGATAGAACTTACCACGGTGCTTTTTATTTTCCTGAAAACTGCAGCCGTGCCACAGTTGAAAGGGTTTAAAATGAAGAGGAAGCACATTTCAAGGCCACTGTAGAAGAATTCTCACAGGGGCTTTGCTGCCTGCCTGCATTTTTACCACTCTTGGTCAGGCACCATATGTAGATGAACACTGCTTACATGCAAGCTCTCCCTTAGAGTTACATCAGCTACTCCTAATAAAAGCTCAATATGTGGAACTTAATCTTCTACCAGATGTTTTTATTTACCAGTTCTTATTTTTTATTCAAAATTGCTCATGGGGTTTTCTAGTCACTTGGATCTAATTTAAATGAGTAGACCCAAATTCATCTCTGACAATACATCATTAAAGTGATGCAGTTTTACATAAGAGGTGGATTTTATTCTCAGACTATATTTTAGGAATAGAATAGTCCATTACTAGAACGCAACCACATATGTATTTCTTCTAACCCCTGGCCATCCCTATGAGTATGAAGAATTGAGGATGTAACCTATGGAGTAAAATACACAGGTGCATCTGTGCATCTCGTTCCATCCCTCTCTTCACCATCCCAATGTCTTTAGCATAACGTGTTAACTGACTCTGTCTTATATAGTACACATCAAGAGAGAAGATTGAGATTTAGGACCAAGGATTTCAGTCTTCAGTGAAGGTGGTGAAAACTGTGCCTCAAAAAGTGTTGGACTGAACTGCCACTGCAGAGCATAAGGCTAGTTGTAATTTTTATCTATCTCCTGCTCTCTTCCTCTGACATACTTGCAGCATTCGCTTTCCTCTTGTAGCCTACTAGTCAGTAAAAGAGAAAATAACTGTTTTGTGGACTGTGAAGAACACAGACCACAAGTGATGATGTGCCTGCCAATGACCACGGCTAGACTTGCTTATTCTTGTCTTCCACTTTCATGCTTCCATTTCAGACACCACATCATATGCAAATGTCTTTCTGCTGCTTGGTAAATTGTCCTTGAAGTCTAATCCATTCTAAACCCAGCTTGCCATCTCTTAAGTACACTGTCAATCATGTTTGGTTTTTTGTTTGTTTTTTTTTTTTAAATGTGCGATGGCTTGTTGGATTTTTTCTCTTGCTAGAAATCTGTATTTTAATTTTCCACTGTGATTTATTAAACTCAGAATGAGGAAGAGAAGTCCCTTCTGGTTTAGACAGCTTTCTGGAATTTTACAGCTGTGTGTAAGAACAACACTCTGAATTATGTGACAGACAGTGTGGTGACTTCCTTAGGTGGTACACCGTGATGCCATCTTCCTGCCCTGAAACCTTTGGCAGAGACTGCAGCCATGAATGTGAGCACACCCAGACTATAAATACAGGTTCACAGTTGTTGATGAACAGGAACCCCTCTTTCTATTCCCAGCTGTCCTTTAATCATAGGCACCCCTCCACAGACAGCTGCAGACAGCCGAGCATTCTGTTTTCCAGTGCTCACAGCTTGATACAACCTGACTGAAGTCACTACTTAGTACACGTGCCCAAACTGCACAGCATCCAGATGCTGCTCCTGCCACCACTGTGAGACTCTCTCCTTGCTTAAAACCTTGTTATATCTCCTGTGGCTCACAGTACTGTCATGCTGTGAATTATTTTATGATCACCATTCTCATCTGGGAAAGCAAACAGGAGTTTGATCTTTATTTTGATGTTGCTTGTGCTTGCCACATCAACTCCTGCCCTTCCCATCCTTTTCCCTACCATAAACATCACCAGAAGCTTCTGCACATTTTCCCCTCCCTGTGCAGTCCCTTTTGCCTTTGTCCTTTCTTCTCCTGCCGTATGGCTCATGTTTCCCTTGCGCTGGGTTATCTCAACAGTTTATACAAAACTCCTTTCAGCCTGCACTAGCCACATGGCATTTGTGCAGCTGCACACCCCGCTCAGATGTACTGCATGCTTCTTTGTTTGCTTTGTGTGCAGGTGACAGCGGCGCGGGCTGGAGAGACCAGCTGCTGCTGTCAGGAAGAGCAATGGGCAAGAGCTTTGCTTCAACAAGCCTGGACTGCGGTCGCATCTGTGTGCTCAGCCTTCGACCTGGAGAGACCTATTGGTTTATGCAAGTAAAGTGAGCATGCTTTCTCATAGAACACCCCAAGTGCAGCTGATGATGCACGTGCTTTGCTGAAGATCCACAGTCCTGTCCACTGCTGTGGTCCACAGAGCAACATCTGCAATGGGCAAGGCAGGAGCAGTTAATGAGAAAAAAAGACTGCAACCGAAATCTGTGAGAACATCCACTACCCTACGCATGTTCCCAGGGTGCAGTTTATGATGTGGCATGGGGATTCCTCAATAAGAAGCTCCAGGAATCTCACAGGCAGCAGAGGTTTACGGTGTTTATACCTTCTAAACGTTGTTCTTCCATTAAGACCACCATGCTGATCACTGCAGTGATGGATGTATTCATTCATATACACTGGCTATTCCAAACCACTGCCTTTGCAGAAGACAAGTATTATGTAGAGAGTTTCTTTACCCAACTTAGTCATTTCCTAGCAGACAAGAAACTAATCCTTTCCTCAGACCAAAGTGTCTCTTGTAACCTCAGACACAGCGTGAAAATACTGCACTTTTATTCAAACCAGCCATTGTTTAATTGTGTTGTTTTTATCAGCAAATTGCTCTCTTTTAAAATTTCCCACATATGATAAGTCATGTAATGCATTACTTCAGGCAGCATCTTTCATGTTGCATTACAGTGAAACAAATTTAACATGATTTGATGCTTGCAACCTGCTTCAAACACGTCGTATGAAAGATTTGAGAGATGCATCTTTCAGGGGAAAGACAGGTTTTTAGACTACTCTTCCCTTTTATTTACATTTTCCTTCCTTTTTAATTTTAAACTGAAGTTAATTAGCGTTAGAGTTCATCAATGCATTTATTTTTCACATTTGCAAAAACTCTATCCACTTCCAATTGTTTGCTTGTTTTCTGCTTAATACTTTCCCAGCTTTCTAACTGAGAGGAAGAACTCCTTGGTGACTAGCCGGAAAATGTTTTCAAACAGTGCAGCAATTAGACTGGAGAAGGAATGAATACAGGTTCTTCGGTAACAGAAGAAACAATTCTACTATTGACTGATAAATATTTATATGGCTGAATACCACGTGATCAGCCTCTACTATTCAGACTTTTTAAAATTCTCTGCTTCAAAGGTGAGCATAGCAATTCTATCCTACAAATGTACCTACTGGCTTCACATAAATGTTGAAGAATACAAACAAAAATACTCCTTATTGTTACAGTGACTTCAAATAATATAGCTTATTTATTGTGATTGATTTATACTTAAAGCAAATATCTAATAGTAAAAATAGATATTTTTCTTAGGAAAATAACAAAAAAAAAATAATATCTGAATTTTTTTAATTTTTTTTTTTTTTTTCTCTCCTAGAAATCTTTCTCTAGAACTGTTTTCCTGAAACATTTCTGAGAACATACTATTTTCTCTCATGCCCTGTATGCAAGCACCAGTATAAGCATGCCAATACTTGGAGCTGGCCAAAAGACTGTTGTTCTTTCCACCACTGCCTGGGTTATATATTCTCTGAGACTATTAAGAAGTTGTACTTGCAACAAGAGACTATAGTTAAGTATGAATATAAATAGGTTCATGATTCACACTGAGCTGGACACTGATGTTTTTATTCCTCCTGAAATTGTCCTGTTTTGCCTCATGAATGATCCCAATAATATCAGTAGGATGACTTGGACTGCAAAATCTGTGTATTTCATCACACTGCAGCAACCTAATTCTCCGTCATCTTAAAATTATTATTTTAAGAGACATGTTGTGTACCAACCAAGAAGTACAAGTTCCTGAAGTACAGTTCCTGATGTAGGAACTGACTAACACTGTAAAATTCCTGTATGGGAAATCCTGTCCTTTCGTATTTGAAGAGATTCCTATAACACAGCTGTTGGAAATAATAAAAGACCAACCCCAGTACAAGGGTCAGCATTCAGTGTTTCTTTATAAACCAGAGGGTTCCTATTTGTATATTTTTGATCAGACTCCCTAAATTTGCCCAAATGGCAAATCAAAACAAGTACCAATGTTATGAGCAGAAGATGTAGCCTGTATCTCATGACTGGTTGTGTATTATTGATGAAAACTTAGAAAAATTACCAATAAAAATATTTTTGTTTCCAAAAGGGAAATATTTTATGTGCTTTCCTAGTTTCACAAAGACTTGGACTGTGTTCTTCCACTGGCCAAAGCAGTGAGAGATCTTCGCAACCTGGAGAAGGGGAGGCTCAAGGGGCTCTCATAAATATCTATAAATACTTGAAGGGAAGGTGCAGATAGGATGAAGCCAGGCTCTGTTCAGTGGTACCCAGTGCCAGAACAGGAGATCACGGGCACAAACTGGAGCACAGGGGCTCTCTCTGAGCACCAGACTGCACTGCTGTGCTGTGCAGTACTGGAGCACTGGCACAGGTTGCCCAGAGGCTGTGAAGTCTCCTCCTTGGAGACCTTTAGAAGGTGCCTGGCCATGGGCCTGGGCCCCCTTCTCTCTGTGTCCCTGCTGGCATGGGGATTGGGTCTGATGGACCAGAGAATCCTGCTAGTCTCAGCCATCCTGGGCTTCTGCGATTCTGTGATAGAAACAATTATGTTTTTCAGCTCATCCCTACCAACGTGTCTGCATCTAAAGAGAAAGCAAAGGTAAATATGTTTTCTTAGGGCTAGTCAGTCCTTCCTCTAAATAAGATTTTCACAGGCTGTCAGGTACAAAGTTTCATTGCTAGATCTGTAGACAACTGTCCAATTTAGTAATATAACTCAACCACTAAGGGCTAGTGTAACCCACTGATGTGAAAGAAAGCACTATGACAAGAACATACTGCAGTGAAGGCTATGATGCTGCCGTACATACTGGATGAAGCCACAGTAACATGCAAATCCAAGCCCGTTTAAAAATTAGAACTTCAGCCAGAGCCTTGTACTCAGTCTTTTCCAGGGCATGTGCCAGAAGGTTGTATATGGTGTTAAGCACCTAAAATAGATATCACAATTCACAGCGTGGCTAAACATTTTCAGTGCCAGCTCTCTTAATACAAATAACTGTATGAGCATCCCTGGAAATTACTTAACATACATATATTTGCCTCAGAGCCCTGAAGTCTTCCCATCTCATCACTGACACTGATGAATCTTCCTGTTTATCAGGCTCTTCCCATTGCGGCTCCTAAAATACCAAGTATTAAATGGTCTGTGCACACCTGTGTGGGCACAGATAAACAGCAAGGTGGATACAGCATGCTTGTTACATTATCATAGCTCTCTATTTTTCTGATATGCTCCTGTTTCAAAGGAAAATGCTTTTATGTAAAGTAAACCTTCAAATCACTCTTAATGCAAGTCAGGCTAAGGTAAAAGGCAGATGGAAGTATTAATTCACAACATCCAAAGCAGACCATAAAAACAAACGTTTAAGCAGAAAGAAAAAGTATAAAATCTGCATGCACAAACCTGAAATCCCAGAGCTTTTTCTTACTACAGACAGCTGACTTGCAGAAGGTAATTCAGTGTGAACCTCATCAGATTTCTGTCTTCCTACAAGCCTGTACTGTCATCCTGCATCCCTTGGAGAGAAGCCACCCTAGGCGAAGACACGAGCTTTAATCCACTTCTCCCGGGCTACTTGGGACTGCAACTCAGCATCATTCTTCCCATGCAGGATTGTTCCTTGGAAATCCAAACTGACTACTTGCTTTCATCCCTCTCACAAGAGAGGCAACCGAGTTTGGTTCTCAGTGAACCTTAACCAACTTTTCATTTGTTACGTATGCAAATTTTCATCCTCAAAAAACTAATTGGAAGTTTTAATCTTTTAAGTCACAGTCACGCAGTGTGCAAAAACCTTTGATAAAATATCTAAATAAATACATCACAGAAAACAAATAAATCCTTGTGATGATAGAGGACTAATCCAATAGACTAATCTGATCAAAAGATCAGTCTTGTAAAATCAATTACATTTGTCTTCAAACACAGAGACACAGGCAAGGTTCTTAGAAGAAATACGTTCTCTGTAGGGATTAAACCACAAATTGATTTATGAATATACTCCCCCAAGAGAAACTAGAATATAATTCCTAAAGTATCTCTATCAAGAACAAACCAAAATTTTGTCTCTTTTGTGTTAGTTTAGCAACTCACTTGAAAACATGTAAACAATGTTTGGTATACAGCGTGTGATTTATAGCATACACTGTTTTGTCTCAGTGCTTTTAAGGAGAAAAACAGCAAGCTGTAAAACCTTCTGCTCCATATCATTCCTTCAGAGTAAATCCAGTTCAGATGCTCTGTGAGGACTGGTATTTCAAAGTGATAACTGACAATTTATAAATCACCCACTTTATTTTGCATTTGAGACAGCACATCTGTAATCCATATTTATTTCCCGTTAATAACTGTGAGGGTGCTGCTGCATCATCTCATGTTATTACATCTCATCTTAATAAATAACCTTGAAAAAGAGTAAAAAAAGAGCATTTTTACCTCTTTTATTCACCACTAGGAATTATTAAAAGATGAACAGCTTCAAATATACTCAAATGTGATATTAAGCCAACAGAAGCTCAGAATTCCCATGAGTTTATTAATGAAATCTATATCAGTATCATTTATGTTTCATTTCCTCTTCATACATCAATATCAAGTATGAAAGCTGAGTAAAACAAAATTGAAATAATTTATTTTATTTTAAAAAATCAAAATATTGAGTCAGTTCAGGGCTAACACTGGTAACAATGCAACTTTGCATGCCTCCAGGATTATTAAAAATGCCAAAATGATTCAATGATAGATTTTGGGGAGCTAGTGGGTTTAGGCTGCCATAAGGATGCTTTAGCAGTGAAAATATGGATTGCAACCAACTCTGCTAACAGAGGATTATAGCAGGCCAAGGTGCATTCCCTGCTTCCCTCAGGATAGGCTACCTGTTTGACAATCAGGAGAAATGTGTAATCTGGACTGTTTTCATTTTCTATTCTAGCCTCTCTGCCTTGGGAAATGACCACACAAATTGCAATCAAGATTGTCCTAAAGTCCTGCCAGAAGCAAGCCAAAGAGAATGCTCCAATTACCCCACCTACAAAAATCTCTACTCCAGTGTATAGTTGGGAGGTCCTGCCTGGCTGTAAAGAAAACTCTACGAAATATTCTTACTGAAGAGAGAACATCTTTTTCACTTCACCAGCTCTTTCTTTCACTTTTGTGTAGTTCTGTGCCTGCTATAAAGGTTCCTGTGATAAAATGCATACAGTTCAGACTTCTTTGAAACTTACGATAATGTTTATATCAGTCTTTAAACCTAATGATCTCCACTCATAAATTCTGAATAAGATATAAACTGAAAAATAAAGCTCTCAGGCAAAAGTAGATGTGGAAATGCATAGGAAATGTTGAATGTGTACACAACCTACTTTGTAATGCAGATCCTAGTCACTGCCAGTGGCTCTTAAGTCTGTTGTTTTCTTCCACTGTGTGAAAATGGCATTCTTAAAAATACCTTTACAAAAGGGTCCTCTCTCTGCTTGTGCCTAATATTGCTTATAAATCAAAATACTGAAGATGTAATCACTGGCTTCATGTCACACTAAACATTCAGAATCATTATCCCAAAATCCTTTGGGAAAGCAGATGAGATGCTCTCTGTTCAGCTCCCTGTAGATTGTAGGTCAGCAGCACAAAGACGGAGCATATAATTGGACTCAAGTGGTAGTCTCAGCTCAAAAGAGGCCAAGGACAAATTAGTCCAAATCACCTCCTACTTTACAAAGAGACATTTCAACATGGGCACAGTTCAGATTTGCAGCTGCCTGACCTACAGATAAATAGAACGCTTTAATGCTTCTAGAAATTGAACAGAGTACAATTTGGGTGTCTGAATATGATAGGAAACATCCGTGGTTTTGATCTAGGGACATTTCTGTGAACGTTTTGGTTACAGGATGAAATCTTCATTTCTTAATTTATATATAAGAATGCACAATTCAATATTAAACTCTAGATCATAAAAGGAAATGAAGACTGAAATGAAAGCATCTTGAAAACACTAACTGTGAAATGTTTCCAGTAAATATCAGATATTAATATTTAAGGTTATATGACATTTTGCAGATGAAGAAAATAATCAGACCCATTGTCAACCAATTAGCACATTAAAATACTTGCAAATGCAAAAACCACTGACCTGATACCAGCCTTGACATAGTCTAAGTGGTATATATTTAATACATTTTGTCAAGGAATTTTTTGAATTACTAAGTACTCACGCTGAATAATGGGAGAATAAATCGGAAAAGATCAGTCTGTATTTGTCCTGTTTCTTGTGTTCTCCAACTAGCCAACAGCAACTGACTGTCAATTAATACATGGAAACAATGAGCACATTTCACAGGTTGAGTAGAACAAATAAATATTTGCTTTCTGAAAAACTGTCTGTACTGTATCAGCAGTAGAACTTATAATACAGTCAGGCTGGAAGGAGAGGGAAGTGGCTGAGGTATGAGTCCAAGATACAAAAGAATCAAAGAATCCTCTTTCAAGCATACTCAGTTCTCTGGGTGATGCTGGAGCAGCCTTATAGCCTCCCATGTACCTCAATTTCCCTCCTGTCTTGCAAGACAAATAGCACTGTTCTCCATCAAAATGAAGGAAATTTATGTGGCTTTGTGATTCAGCCTAGATAGCCTGGTGGGAGGAAACAGAACATTTTGCTTCTCACTCCCTGTGGGTATTTTTGGAGCTTTAAAAATTGATGGGATAGATGAAAGCAAAATCTGAATTGTGCTTTCTACTACTATAGCAAACGTAATGGTGTCAGATTTGATCAAGCTGTTTTTACTCTATTATAGTTAAAATACTGCAGCACTTTGTTTTCTCTGTAGTGATTTGATACAATACATCCCCATTGGTTCAGTTTATGCTCAAAGTTTGTGGATCACAAACTGAATGGTGCAGCTGATTTAACAGAATGAAGGGATGCCATCCAGAGGTTCCTGGACAGGCTTGAAAAATGGACTCACATATACGTAGTGAGGTTTGACAAGGCCAACTGCAAGGTGTTGCATTTGGGTTGAGGCAATCTCAGATATGAGTACAGACTGGGAAAAGAATTCATTGAGCGCAGCCCTGAGGAGAATGACTTGGAGGTGCTGGTGGATGGAAAGCTAATCATGAGAGCAGTGTGTACTTGCAACCCAGAAGGCACTGTCCTGGGATGCATCAAAAGAGGGATGGATAGTAGAGTGAAGGAGGTGATTGTCCTCCTGTGTTCTCCCCTTGCGAGATCCCATTTGGAGTATTCCATCCAGGCCTGGGCCCCCAGCACGAGAAAGAAATTGAACTGTTGGAGCAGGTCCTGAAAAGGACTACTATGATGATATATGGCTGGAGCACCTCTCCTATGAAGAAAGATTGAAATAACTAGGCTTATTTAGCTTGGAGAGGAAAAAGCTCTGAGGAGACCTCATTGCAGCCTTCCAGTATTTGAGCACAGCTAATAAACAGGAAGGGGATTAACTTTTTTCGTTATCTGAAAGTGATAGAACAAGGTGAAATGGCTTTAAACTAAAAGAGGGGAAGATTAGGTTAGAGGTTGGAAAGAAATACTTTACTCAGAAGGCAGTGAGGCAAGGTAATGGGTTGTCTGGAGAAGTTTCTCCATCCCTGGAGGCATTCAGGGCCAGGTTGGATGGGGCCTTGGGCAGCCTGATGTGGTGGGTTTCAATCTTTCCCACAGCAGTTGGTTGGAACATGATTGTATGTAAGGTCCCTTCTAACCTAAGCTTTTCTATGATTCTGTGATAAGATTTAGAAAAGGAAAAACCTTTGAAATGGTACTTTTATCTCAAGGGCCTTACTCACAGGATCTGTCAAACTTTCCAAGTGCACTAACATTTCAGCTGGAGCATCGCAGCGACCATTCTAAGGTGGTGACCATATTTTACATGCATCGCTTTGCACTGAGTAAACTGTTCCTGTTGAAAAGAAGCTGGTAGGACAGGAGGTGACAGGTTCCAGTTTTGCCTTCAGGAAGGCATCACAGTTGCATCTGTCTGAGGGCACAAGATCAGCCAGGAAAACCCAGGGCACAGCTCTTTTTGCACAGCAACATAAGCTAAAGAGGGAACACATTTACCAGTGCAGCACTTTGAGTCTAAGTCAGAAACATTAAACTCCAGTACACTAAAATCAATGGAAAAATCTTGTTGACTTCTGCTTGACATGAGAATGTCATCCTCAAGAATATAGCATTTTCCAGCAGTTCTTACACACACTTGTTCACATCACATTGCATCTCATATAGTGATTTTGGGTGCTGGCTGACTTCTTCAAGGTGCCAACATTCACTATGCCCTCAGCTGAGAAGGAATGGGAATGCGTTTGTTTTTTTTCTGGATATTTTTGAAACTGGTATTTTAGTTTCTGCTTGTCTCTATTGTTCCCTGTCTTTTCCATGATGTGTTTTTTCCCCTTCTTTGCATTCTTTCTCCCCTTTCTGATATTTCCCAACCCAGCTTTGAAGTCATTGACCTTGAAAACAAAACAAAGCAAAACAACAAAAAAAGAGCAATTCACAAGCCAAGAGCAAATACCTTGACAGATGCAGCATATAAACCAAGCTGTGAAATTAAACAAACCTGTAATGTCTCACATCAGAAGCTTGCTTTCTCTTCCTCTGCCTGGGTTCCTACATTGTATTTTTTTTTCCTTGATTGCATCATTCCTTTGCAAATACCTTAACTCCTATGTAAGCTTCACATGATAACTATCCTAGTCTCTGTACTAAATACATCATAGAAAATGATGTAATTCATGGATTTGGGTAGTATTTATAACTGTGCTGTTAGATGCCAAAAGGGATTTATGGCAAGAATGTCTCAATCTTATAAAAAACAGCCACAACAACCCAAAGCACCTCAACAGCCTCAAACTCTTAGAAATCTATAATGTTCTATTGTCAACTGGGAGGACTAAGAGGACACACTGTATTACTGTGGGATTCACACTAAGGCTGCCCAGGAGCTCCTGGGGACCTCAGGAGCCACAGTTGTTTAGCTCAACGCTGCAAGGATGTCTTGTAGCATTGCATTTCATAGTAGGTGTTTAATCCTAGACCTATACTTTAACGATGATAACTGAGTCTGGAAATACTTGAACATCCAGGTCAAGTCTAGCACAGTGGCAGTAGTAGATTCACAAGAATTTCTATATGTAAGCAAACCACTAGAGGGAGGGAGAGGTCTGCAGTGCCCGAGTAGCACTTTCCAGGGTAGCTTCTCCATCTGCTCCATTGCCAAGGCTGGACCATGCTATATAATAGCGTGTTGCGACATCAATTTTGACCCTCCTCGTAGGCCAAGTTAAGGTGGTAGTAGTGCCCCAAGATCTTCAGTGTTTGGCCCTTCGATAAACACCTAGCAGCTTTCTTCCATCCCTGCCCTCTGCTCCCACATGGATGCAATTTCAGTGTGCTGAGGCTGCAGGCCAGATGGACGTGTCCCATGGGCTGAATGCATCCCAGGAGCTGTGAGCTGCAGCACCACGTGTAAGTGGTGTTTTACATACATATCAAATGTCAGGCCTCAGCTAAGATGCAGATGAAGTAGAATGCTACTATTGTAGCACAATGCCCTTAATGTTATCCCACAATGCGGAAGAGCCCTTCCTCCAAATCATCAACACATGATCTCTGTGCTTATTATAGGCTCCCAAGTACTTTGTAGCAAAAACATACCCAGAACAAAGTGTGTCTCCATTCCTTCTCAGCTGACTTTTAACAAAAATTTAATAAAGATTTATAGGTTTTCAGAGATTGTTTTGGGCTTAACCAAGGACTCTTTCTTTAATCAGGCTTTTCCATGGGGGCCAGGGAAGGAAGTGTTTCCAAGGTAATAGAAATTGAAGCAATATCTCAGGTATCTCCAGCCTCTCTCAGTGTGCTACCAGCATTTTAACTTATGAGAGAACAGATTTTGCTTTTACAGTTCTCATCCAAAAAAGCTTTGTGTGAGTAATAAAATATTAGGCCCCATAAGCTTATGCTAATGCTCATGTCCCTGGGCTTTATTACATTTGAAAATCTAAAATGAATCCCATAAAATTTCCAAAATAATAGGAAAGTGTTCTGAGGGCAAATAGGTGAAAGTTATTCTGCATCATTATTCATTGATTAAACTACTGAAGGCTGTTTGGATGATTGGAGATGGACAAATGCTATAAGAAAAATTCCACTTCTGCAAGGATCATAAATTTATACTAAGAACTATTACAGTTTGAGGTTATCACAGACTTTGTTCTCAGGTGAGTAAAGCGAACGTCTTCCTTCTTGCTGTATGATTGTTGCAACCATTTAGAGAACACATGATAGGTTTCCAGGTAACATGAGCAGAGGCATTGAATTTGGCGAAGAATATTTATGTAAGCCTGAAGAGAGTGTAGTCAGTTGTTAATTACAGGGAGTGATATTTAAGAATTGTAGGAAGAACCAAAATTCTTGAAGAGGTAAACAATATACAGCTGTGTGATTAGAGATGGGACAGAGTTTTCATACTCTACCTGAATAGTCCAATAGTCTGCTCCCAACATCAGCCAGTATCAAAGACAGATTTATGAATGGGTAGTCATGGAACCAGGGAAGATTATGCTTTAACCAGAAATCACAAGTGGCAGTTGGACAGCACATACTCATTTTCTGCCAGATAATATTATCTGGGAGTCTGAGCAAGGGGGAGCAAAGCAATGGAGACCTCTTTGGGAAGATAAATTGTACATCCTGTGAGAGAGGATGGTTTTGTTTTTAAGACCCTGGCTGCTTAGCTTTTCAGGACATCTGACAAATGTTTTTGCCACATACTTTTCTTGGGGGCCTTGCACACATCAGTTAATATCTTTGAGTATCAAATCTCTGTCTAAAAATGAGGAGGGAAGTTCTTCCTGATTCTGAGGGAAACACGTAAATTAGGTGCTTGAGGGACTCCTTATGCTGTAAATACCATTCTACCCCCAACAAAAACCCACTAGAGAAAAAAAGATGAAGCCACAAGACATCAAAGATTAATAAATGCCTTGGCTGGAACCTAATTTGTGTCTGATGAGACACTCAAACAAAGTGAGAAGATATACTGCACAGCTTATGTAAGAGAAATGACGTAAGAAAAGACCTGTGATAAAAATAGAAAGGATTAAAGACTTTCAGGTTAGGAGGAAAAGGATTTTTATCTTGTATTCAAAGCATTTGGTTTCCATATATAAATTGTATGCAGATTAAGATTTGCCAGACATTAGTCATGAAAAGTTGAGTAAGAGTCTTTAGTACATGAATTCCCTCAAGACCACAGTCAAAATAGATTTATGATGTATATTAGGACTCTAGCAGAATTTGGGTAGCAAAATGGGATCCTGAAAGTTCATTACATCTGATTTTGAAATTTTATATATCCTAGGGAAGCTGAAGTTCTGTTTTGTGCCTAACCTAAAAAGCAGCAAAGCTAAGGACTTAGCTCCTGCCTGCATAGTGTGGACAAAAAGAGTTGAATCTTTTGTAATATCTAAGGTATTATCAGAAGCAATCCCTTTAAGAGATTAATGGGATTCCTTGCCACTGGAAGCAAAGATCTGTGTCACCTCCCTAACTTCCCACCTCTCCAGATGATCTGAATGGGCACCAGGATACTTCAGCTTCTGAAGTGCAGGTGAACTTACCTCCCAAAACAGGGCTCTTCCTTGGTTTTCCTTACTGACTCCATGCAGAATCTCATCTTGCTTCCACATTCAAGTACTGGGGGATAAAGTGGGCACAGAAGCAGATGAAATGTTCTTTGACCCTAATCAGGGGAAGGGACAAGGAGACTCTGTGGGCAACACGGAGGTAGACGTGCACAGTGTGGCCAAGTAGCGCTGGGTTAGGGCATACAGAATAGCACAGTGTGGGTCACTAGGCCAGTATCACAGTCATTTGATATTTCTAGCATCTAAAAATGTTTTTTTTTTTTTTTTTTTACTGAGAATCATGTTTCTACCATATGTTGATACCAACCATCACTGTGCTTCAGGCTGAAAGGATGTATGAGCAATGAATTCCTTATGGTAAGTCTTTCTGAGGTGCTGGATTCAGT
This sequence comes from Tympanuchus pallidicinctus, assembly GCF_026119805.1. Lineage (NCBI taxonomy): Eukaryota > Metazoa > Chordata > Aves > Galliformes > Phasianidae > Tympanuchus > Tympanuchus pallidicinctus. The sequence goes on from NW_026294769.1 coordinate 52,378,544, forward strand.
AGTATTTCTCACAGTGTCACATGTGCATGAACACATGTGCATGTGTGTGTACACAAGTCAGATTGGATTCTTCACAAAATACAGCCATAATTTTGTTTTCTTTGGATGCATCAGAATGAGAACAGGTTGGCATTTATGTAAGAGCAGAGTAAGTGGTTCACTCACAGTAGATACAGAAAGCCTGGCATTATGTCCTTTATTCAAGTTCTTTGGTAGACAGATTTATTCTGCAGAATGGTTAGAAGGAAACTGACATGATGAGGCACAGCCACAAAAAATTGCTTCCTTATGGGCTTTAAAGAAAAGACTAAGTTTTTAAGAAGGAGAATCAGTTCCCACTTTCATAGTAATTGTTCAAGAAGTTTGAATCCTGCAACACCCAGGTCCCCTGCAGAGCTCTTTTTGCTTTGAATGCCCTTGCACAGATCCTGTTGCCTCATATTCTGCAACAGGTTTTCTGCAAATGTTCATGTCTCCTTTGTCTATATGTGCCATATCACTGAGCTTATGAAGTAAGAAAGTAATTTATAAATATAATTTCAGATCCCAGAGGAATAATGTGGAGAAGATCTGAGAGGTTATGCTTCTCATCTTCTTGTGCATTTACTGGATAAGAAGTAACCTATTTTTAAGTAAGACTCATCATTTAAAATAGTGTGTCTCTGTTGTTTAAAATAGCTTTTAAAGAAATCCATTTGTTCTGTTTTCCTTCCTGTTTTGTTTTTTTTTGTTTGTTTGTTTTGGTTTGGTTTGGTTTTTTCTTTCTTCCTTCCCTTTGAATAGCAGAAGTCCTGTTTCTGACTTGCAGGGATGGTCATCTGCTCATCTCATCATCTCTGGTCTCTCAAGAAAAGAAATTATGAACCTTGCATTCCTTCACTATCTTTGCCCCCAGGGAAATAACTGTATCAACAGACAAAGAGCAGAAAACATGAGTGAGTGGGGCCTTTCCACCATCCTTTATTTACACTTTTCATGGTTTCTTTTCTCTTCAATATTGCTGTTAAAAATCATGTTCAGCTAGCATCCCAACAGGGATCGGTATTTACTCTTTACAGCAAAGTTTCTTACCACAGTAAGGAAAGGATGTAAAAGCACAGGTTAAAAAAATCTAGAAAACAATTCAATTTTTGTAACTTTCAACACAAGTTACAAACAACACTTTGGAACTGCCAAAATTATGATACTGAATACTGTTGTCTGTGTCAACCTAGAGTAATCCCACCGGCCAGGTGCAGAGCAGGTCTGGATACATTGAACTCCTTATGCCTACTAGTAGGAGAAATCTCTATATAAAGCATCTGGCCCAAAATGAAGCAAGATATGACACCATGCTCTTCATGACACAAACAGAGCTATACGTAATGGAGAAAAAGCTAAAGTGGGGCAGATGGAGGGAATGGGATTATTGTGTAGCAAATTGTAGCATAAACTGCAGATATTAACATTTGCCTGATTTCAGGATTGTTTATACACTCAGATGAGATTTAGCAGGACATTCTCTTTCAACTGCAAGTGAATTTTTGCATAATTCTTGAGAATTATTCAGGGAAAGCAAATCTTCTCTCGATTTTTCTTTGCCCTATATAATATTTATTTTACCTTCTAAGATAGAATGTGCACCCAGAAACAGGAAATACTTATACAAGTTCATCAGGTGAATATGGAAAAAGAGGGTGAAGAAGGAGATATTTTAGCTGGCCTCATGGTAAGAATGAGCCACTAGGCATCTCAGTACAGCTCCTCTGAAACACAGAGAGAATGCTGCAAGTAAAACCAAGAATTACTGTGAGGTAACACTGCATAGGATTCAAGAAAGAAGGAAAAATTACAGCATGATTTCTAGACTGAGAAAGATACTTCATTTCTTTTTTACAAATAGGATTTTTCAAAAGTGATGGTTTTGGTTTGGTTTTGTTTTTCCAAAGAGCTTGGACTGATGAGCCCAACAGAGGCTGAACAGAAATATCATTACTCTGCATCATTTTTACAGGTGGGAAATGAAAGAAGAGGGAAGAACCTATAAGCAGGGTAGGCATTCTTTCTGTACAAAGAGTTGTGAGAGGATCCACCTCAGTTCTCATATTTCAGTAGCCTGGGTTTTGTGTTTGCATCTGGCATCAGGGAAGACCATTTTCAAATTTCCTCTCTGATGGAACAAACCTGAACACATATCTGTTTTACCAAGTTGTCATCAGACTTTCGTAGCATCCTTAGAGTTGGAAGGGAACTTGAAAAATCATTAGTTCAAATCCCTTGCAATGAACAGGGACATGCACAGCTGTATCGGGTTGCCCAGGGCCTTATCCAGCCTCACCTTGAAAGTATTTCACTCATTCTCAATTTGGATCCCAGGTATTGTAAAGCTCCAAAATCTCTTCTCACATAAGTGTTAACTACTATAGTGTGAAGACACTAGTTGATGCCTATTATTATGCTTGTAGTTACACAGAAACGTTTGAAAAGTGGCTTAGCACAAAGGCAGCTGCCTGAGTCCACATAAAACTTGCACCATTGGTGAGAAGCACCAATGGCATGCCTGAGCTGGGGCACTACACCTGAGAAATGCAAACTTCCAGGTGATGGTTTCCACTTGCAGGAAGAAAAGTGTTCAGAAGGAATTGTACCTCCTCAATGCACCATTCACTCGACTCAGTGAATGAAGGTGATTTCTGTTAGACTCTTTGATGTTGAATTTCATTAAGGCAAATTCCAATGATGCAGTAACTGCAGTTCCTACAAAAATCAGTAGACACATTTTGATTCTGTAGGAAAGAGAAAACTTCTCAGCAACCACTTGCTGGGATCACAAATGTGTGCAGGTTTATCTATGGTGTTCAAGAAACATGTAGCTGTGGTATTGAGGAATATGGTTTAGTGGGCAATATTGGTGGCAGGTGGATGACTGGACTGTATGATCTTAGAGGTCTTTTCCAACCTTAATGACTATATGATTATCTTGAGCTTGTCCTACTAAGAGATGAAAAGAAAAGTGATGGAGTAACTTCAAAAGCATTCGCTTAAATCTAGTCAAGCCTTTACTTATCTTCTCTTAATGAGAAACAAAAATACTAAAGGAGTTGAATAGGAAGAAAAAAAAAGCAGGGACGCTATAAAAGGACTTCAGTTAAATATCCTGTTGTTCCAGGTGCTAATGTAACAGATTGCAGTAAAAAAAAGTGTATTGTGAGGAGTTACTGCATCTGCAAATCATTATTTCCAGTAGAAATAACATAGTATCATGAACCAATGATGTATCTCGTGGGGAATTCACAGATCACCTTTAATTAATTTTAGTGATTCTTTAATGTATGTGAAATAAATCAGTGCAATCTTGGTCTTCTTAGAATTGAATGCGTAGATTTCTTTATTGCCTTAAGAATTTCTCTTATGCATCATTTCTTGTTAATTCAAGTTGACTGAACATTGCGGAGGTACACATTCCCTCCTCATGCATGGGTATCTTGTCAGCAACAAAGAAAAGGAGGAGCTGGACTTCCTCGGAGTTAGTGCAAGGTTTCAGAGGTTACTTGCATTGACAGTGCAGTTATCACAACACATCTTGTTCCTCTAAGCCTGCTCTTTTTCCCTCTGCCGGTACAGATTGATATACAAAAGGGGAAATTTAATACAAAGTTCACCAGAAACTTTGTTTTACAAAGTCAGATCTACTAAAGCAAAAGAACATGAGCCTCAGAATGATGGTTTCTATTTATGCTATTCTTCCCAAGATGAGTATTTAGTTATATTAATGCCATTAGCTGCCATTGAAGAGAAAGAGGGAAAGAGATTCGAACTAGCAGCAAGTACCAAACAGTAAAGGCCTGAATATAAGTAGGTTTGTATCCTTCATTGGTGGTTTCTGACTGAGCAGTTAAAGCATATTTCGCATGATTTTTTTGAGTTCCCTGACTGAGCAAATGATTCCTGATCCAAAGCCCACCTACAATTTTGTGCAGACTGACTGGCCTTGTTTCAGTCCTCCTGTAAGGAATGACTAAGATGGATTTGGAGCCATTTTCATACGAGCCACAGCCAAAACAAATGCAAGGACTGAGAAGTAATTCTATACCTTTGAGCTTCAAATTTACATTTTCTGCTGAGATCAAACGTTTGCTGGCTAGTGTCAACAAAATCACCTTATATTACACGTCAAGTGTTAGAATAGCTTAACGGATGAACCAATTTCAAACATCAGAGAAAAGAATGAAGTGTAAACCATAGGAACAGTAATTTCTAACTATGGAAATCAATAACATCACATTGAGGAGAGCTACAAAATCTCTCCAGTTTCTACTGCCATAAGCCAAAGCTGTGATTCCTACTCCAAGCATTGCTCAGTCTCAGCAGACTTTGATCCTCACTGGGAGGAAACAAGGATCTGACCTCTGCCTGAACTTAGGACCTGTGAAGAAAAAGATTCCCAAGTCAGAAAAATAGAGGTTTCTTGAGCTTCTTATACATCTGTTAGATTCCCACCAGGCAGTGTGTACACGCTCCTGTGAAGTGTTCCTGAGCAGTCACCTCTAATTAACATCTCAGAGAAGGCTGCCAGCTAATTTGCTGACCAACCCCAAACAACTGAAAAAAATAAGGAAATATAAAAATGCCAAGAGCATTTTAAGCACGATTCTTGAATTAACTTTGCCAGATAGAGAAAAAAAAAAAAAAAGAGAAAAAAAAAAAAAGAGAAAAAAAAAAAAGAGGTCTGGCTGCTGTGCAGTAACCTCATTCTCTGGTTGGCTTCTAACACTGGTCTCTTCTTGCCTTTCTCACTGGAAACCTTCCTGATTTGATTAAGACATTATTTATTTAATTTGGTAGATAATGAAAATCCTTGAAATGGAAGAAGATGTAAACATAAGCTAAAATATAGCTCAATGCATCTCCTAAAAATATGCAGAAAAAGCAACAACCTGAGTTACACTTGAAAACTTTCCAGGAATTTGCTGAAACCGCAGATGAGGATGAACTAGCTTTTTTGCACCTTGAGTGGAAAACCAGCATGCACGATCCCATACAGCATAAATGTTCATCTCTCTTTCCTCCCCGGTCCTAAGGACTTCCAAACACAAACCCCCACTTTCTACTACTGTACTGGTTTCCCTTGACAAGGAAGTTTAACTTGCAGTGTGAGAAAAGAGCTTTATGTATCCACTGTCCTTCAAATGTTGTAAGTTCCTGAGTAAATATTTCAATATTAAACATCCCAGAGCAAACACAGTGGCTGGAAGGCTGAGGACTGGCCCTTCTCTGGACAGCTGGCATGGAGTACACACCACATAAGATAATCCCTTTGGACAATCCCCTTCAGGACAGGAGAATATGACATGAAGCTTTTGTTAGAAAAGCAGTCTGGAAGAAATCACCTAGCAGAGAAGTTTCTGTCAGTCTTGTTAGGTCTGAACCCTGATTTCTCCCAGTGTACTTATAAATACTGATGGATCTTTCCACAAAGATGGAACTTATATGTTACTTCTATACATAAGTCTATAAGTATGCATACTTATGTACATTCATCTTCATAGAACAAAGACATCTTCATAGCTTAATGGCCTTTGATCTTACTGGGATAAGTTAAGTCAATGAAGTTCCTATCTATTCTTCTTACTTGCTCAGAGTCCTTAGTCATAATCAAGTACATTTTTCTACCGTCTCATTTGAGGACACATTCTTCTTTTGTGCCCCCAAAATATAGTGTTTTGGTTATTTATAAATGTTCATCAGATCATTTGCCTGTACAAATTACTGCCTGAATATTATCCACAAACTGTGTATTTCCATTATTCATTCTGATCTCCACTCCTGATTGGATGCCTGAAACGTTATGAATAAAGAAAAAAGTGAATGATGAATAGTGAATCATGAATAATAAACAGAAGATGAGTACACTTTTTCATACTCCTATTCCTGCATGAATATGTGTATTCCTCTATATCAGTTTTCTTCACCAATATTCATATGCAGAAAAAAATAGATTGAAATGACACTAACAAAAAAGGGTGGGAATGCAGCTGAATCAAATCAGGAACTGTGATGTTTTGGGGTTTTTTTTGTGCTTAGTTGTGAATGCACTACTCAGCAGTCATTCAGTTCCAGCAAAATCCAACTGTTGTAGGAACAGTGTTAGCTAGAGAGACAGGAGTAGGATTTTTTCTCCATGAATCCCCCAGTAACTTTCCCAGGAAGATGGGCATGTCACAATACTTCTGCTTTCTTCTGCTTTCTCTACTGCAAAATTAAAATAATAATGCCCTTCCTTCCTCCCATAGCATCTTCAGACATCTGAATAAATCAAGTTAAGTGAGAGAAGAGTTTTTAATAACTTATCAGTAGCAAATATAAATAACATCAGCCTTTAGATCCTTAACCTTTCAGTTAGCTTACAGGTATGTTCAATGCAGATGTTGCTCAGGTTATTCATAAATTATTTTTTTCACACTTCAAGAAAACAACAGGTTCTCTATGTCTGACTTTTTAGACCATATTATACTTCAAAATCCCCTTTTTGCTCATTTAAATAAAACTGTATTTTGAAATGTCCAAAACTTAATCATTATTGTTTTTAAGGGCAGGTAATGACAGGACGAGGGGAAATGGTTATAAATTAGAAGAGGGTAGATTTAGGCTTGATATCAGGAAGAAATTCTTTACTGTGAGGGTGGTGAGACACTGGAAGGGGTTGCCCAGTGAGGCTGTGGATGCCCTCTCCCTGGAAACATTCAAGGCTGGGCTGGATGGGCTGTGAGCAACCTGGTCTACAGGGAGGTGTCCCTGCCTATAGCAGGGGGTTGGAACTAGAAGATCCTAAAGGTTCCTTCCAACCCATTCTATGATTCTATGATTCTATCAGTCTATGAGTCTATGATTTAGGACTGTTGTTCTAAACTGTAGCTTTTTGTCTTCCTAAGCCTGTAAAATCTTCTAATTTAAATTTGTAGGTAGAGACATCTTGGAATTGAATGCAGACATTTACAATAATTCTTTCTCTAATTTATACAATTATAAGAAATGTATTTTTTCTTAGCTGTTGGCTCCAGCTGTCCAAAGTTGCTGACCAGAATGGAAACTGTTAAGCGTTTTTTTTGAAATGAAGAAGATTTTGTTTAGGTTGTGAATTTGTACATCTCTTTTGCATGTTTTTAAGAAAAGTTCTGAATTAATTACATGTGCATTTTTGTCTTGTTTCTAATTGCAAAATCTGCATAACTCTTCAAGTTTTGCACTGAAACACAACAGATTTTAATCTACAGAAGATAAAAAGCAGATCTCTAAGGTCTTATCTGTAAAAGGAAAAATTAATAAGTTTGAGCCTTATATATGTGAGCCATCAGTTTGTAGTCCAGCTATTATCAAGCCATTGTGAACATTCTGAAATTCAGGAAAGATACGTTTCTATCCTGAGTAAAGTCAGACAAGCCCTTCAGGAAATGCTAGAGAGTACTCAGCCAAAATCATCCATTAGTCACCCAGAATTACCCCTCTAAATCACACAGAAAAAGGACTTAAATCTGCTTTTCTCACGGTGCAAGTCTCTGAATATGGTTCCAAAGAGCCTTTTGCCAGCTGAGACTCAAGATAGTTATGCTGAAACCAGCACTGTTAGAATAGTTTGGGTTATAAGCTATACTCTTTAACATTTTACTGAGGGAAACACCAGAAACTTCTGCATTTTTACTGTGCCAGGATTTGAAGATTTTCTGGAAGAGCTTTAAAAATAAGAAATGTTTTTAACAGAGTTTAATATGATTGAAGTATGTAAGTGTTTTTATAAGTACTGGATATACTGTCATCAATCACATGAATATGTGGTGTGTCTGTTTAGATTTTCACCCGGACTCTAAAAAGCTATAATCAGGAAGTTCAAAGTACCACTGTAGTCTAAAACTCAGATAATAGAAGTTCTGTGACAATGATTTCATCACTCTAAAGCATAATAACACAGTTTTGTTGATATTTCCTTCGATGCTCAAATGAATGGTAAATTAGGGTCGCCCTTTTAGTGTCCTTCTGAATCACCAAATTATAAATGCAGTTCATCTGTCTCAAGGTATCACAATAAAAATTACAAGGTGACCTTTAAAAATGGTTAGTAAAGCACTGTTGCATACTCTGTTCTGGATATCACCTCGACAATCGCTTGTCTGTCATTTTCAGAGATGAACTGTTATTTCCACTTGTGCCCACACCTGTAATAGCAGCTGCCTTTTCACCACCTATCACTCACTTTTCTACTTCCTCCTCCATTCTTGCTTTTATTTCTTTTTGCCTACACTGCAATTCACAGAACCTTCTTGTGAAGGAAAAAGCATATATTTAATCTATAAATACAAATACAAAATGTACCTTGACCTTTATTTCTTTTGTGGAATCTTATGCCTTTTTCTCTTACTCTGTCCGTTGTTCCAACACTCCCATCTCATCCCATTCACAGGATGGATGAGGTTGGAAGGACCTTCTTGATCCACTTGGTCCTTCTTGGTCCATTTCTGCTCCAGCAGGGTCACCCAGAGCAGGGGGCTGAGGCCCACATGCAGCGAGATTCTGAAAATCCCCAAGGAGGAGACTCTACAGCCTGTTGTGGCAACGCTCAATTCCTTTCTTACTCTTCTCTTTACCTTCTCAGTACCTCTGGTTCTTGTTCCATCACTTCACAAGCAAATTTACACCGTCCGCAGCTTACATCAGTCGGTCCCTCCCTGCTCTATCTCCAGTTCCCTCTAAGATCCTGCTGCAGTGCGGTATTCACTTCCTGCTCTCATCAGCCTAGCTGCCTTCAGCTTGAACAGAAATGAGCACATACTTTTTAAAACTCATCCTTTATTTCAGTCCAGTGAATCTTCTTCTTTCTACTTTCTTCTTAACTGCTTGTTCAGAAATTTATTTGGAAGATTTTCTGCTCTCATTCCTGACTACAGGGGACAAAAGAGTGGTGCTCAGTAAGAACATATTCTTTATTATGTTTTTTATTTTATTCTCCTCACTTTCTTCTATGCTACATTCGAAAACACAAGATCAACCAACACGTCTGTGTAAAAAAAGTATTTCTTTCATTTATATCTTTAATGCATGTCAATTTCCTAATATCTGAAGGAAAGCCTTTTTTTTGCCTCTTTATATCAACAACCTGGCTGAGATGAAGATGGATAAAACAAACCTCTTAATCTCTCCTCTTTGTAAATTTGATTTTAAAGCTTTTCACAACTGCTTCCTTAGCCATTGGCACAGTATTACCATGCTGCTCTTAAATGAGATCTAATCTTGAGGATATCTCTAGTCCACCCTCCAATCCATACTTCAGTCTGTCAGAGAGTTTCCTTCTAACTTCTCTAAGATATATCTCCTACCAATGCAGACGTCTAAGACTCTTCTGTAGATCCCATCATCTCACATCTCTGTGAGCACACTATCATTTTCCCCAACCTTCCTCTGTCTTCTCACATTAATGAACACCCCATCTTCTCTAAAGCATGCACAGAACAAGTATAAGGGTGTTTTTTTGTTTGTTTGTTTTTTGGTTTTTTTTTTGTGGGTTTTTGTTGTTGTTGTTGTTTGGTTTTGTTATGTTTGGTTTTGTTTTGCTTTTCCCATAATTCCTACTTTGCTAGCATTGTACTGGGAACATCACCAGTTATTAGATCTCATGGGATATATCTGACCAGGTGCGGACAGCTGCAAATACCTGTGTCCATGTAACATCTCATCTTGATTTACTGTATAGAGAATGGAAGGAAAAAAAGGTATTGTCAGATCAAACCCAAAGTTCTGGTACCTTATATTCTTGGTTTCCTTTCACTGGCTATAAAGAAAGCTGGGGGCTCTGATGTCAATATCCAGTGAGATATTTGTAACTATTGAGACTTTTGTGAACTTTTGAAATATTTTATTATTATTTTTTATATTTTAAATATTTTATATTTATTTTTAATTATGTATGTTTTGGAGTTCCATATCCATACCTACTGGATCTGTACAGTGCCTCATGCAACGGGGTTAGAGACCACAATTATGTTCTCACGGTTATTATAATGGTTAGGCTTCAAGTTATCAAAGGCATCAAAATGCCATACTGAAAAAGTCTGAAGAAAACATCTTGCAAAGGTTAGAGGAGCCACAGTGATGTATAGCAAGAGTATGGAGACATTCAGAAACACATAATTGATAGCTTGTGTGGCTGGTATTCACAGTGCTGCAGTCCCAGTGACTCTAAACATATGGCAACAAGATAAAGCTGAAGAAAGAACAGTGGCATTTAGTCATCTGCAGGGTATAGTGTTTATTTATTTATTTATTTATTTATTACTAATAGGGGTAAATAAAGTTTTTCCAGCTTCCCTTCGGAGGAAATTTTAGAATTATTATCTATGCCACTTGGAGAAAACACAAAGTCCTCAGAATTCCATAGCTATTTGTGAGAATCATTTAGTGAGAATGTTGCCTTTGTTTTGCTGCAGAATTTCATTTAACAATAAGTGTAATTCTAGCATTTGTGCTAATTCTTTTCACTTCTTCCTATGTCTTTGATTTTGTGGACACACTGACCTTGTTTAGGCAAGAGATTACTTAACAGGGGTATGACTGAGACACATAAAACTTCAGGTAGTATGGTGATAATGAATGAAGAATGTTTATTGAGTGTTTCCCACAATACTCTTATTCTTTTCAGGAAGCAGCAAATGAAATTATCAGACAATAGATTTAAAGTAAATAAATGAAATATTTTTTCACTACAGTGTTAGTTGCCTGCAAAATTTGTTATCACATTGGAAAAAATAAAATACCAGACTTGTCCACACAGTATACAGTTTTCCCATCTTGTTGTTTAGCTCAGCATAAAAATTGAAAGTTACAACACAATTCTTATTACTCAAATAAAATGTGGTATTTTGTCTATCCTTATACGTGCATGTCAGGGCCCCAGGGAAGAAGGTTTACCTTTCATGCCTCCTTCACACTGGATTAGATGGAATCTGCGGTGAAAGGAGGAGACTTTACCTTCCTTCACAGCAACCAAATACTTCATTAGAAGTAAGATTTTGAAATGCAAGCTGAGAGAGGCATTTTGAAATGACTAGGAAACTGCTCAGGAGATCAGGAAGCTAACACACAGGCAGTTTTCAAAGGAAATGGAGAGAAAGAGAGCTTTCCAAAGGACCCACAGGACAATTTCTTTTTCTTTCAACTTGGAAATGCACAAAAAATGTTACTGGACTAAGGGTAAATCTGGAGGAAAAGACTTGGCATGTGAGAAACAAGAGACAAGGCAGAGAGAATTGCTTCCAAATCCATTTATTTTAATTCAGTCTTTCCCAGCACATCTGGATTTTTGTTTGCTTTAAAAGTGCACTCTGAGAGATCGTCCCTTTTCAGATTCAAATTCCTCTTGGTGTTTTTTTGGTGTTCCAAAGGGAAATGATATTAGCAGATGCACATCAGAGCTTTGTCTTTTGGGGTCATATCATATGTTCATCACAGAAAGTATCCAGTCTCCATAGTCAGTAGAGAGAGAAAACTACCATCGGAACTACCATTCCTAACTCAGAAGAAGACAAATGACATTTTGGAAGCAGCTGCTTCTCCAGTGATTACATTAGGAGCCTTGATGTTTAGACTAGGCACCTGACTTTCAAATGCTTATAATTATGCATGAAAAAAATTCATCCTTTTTTTCCCCTTTGAAAAATATTGCTATTATAACTTCCCAACATGTGTATGCACAAGCAAGCTGGTGGATGCAACACTGCTGACTAGTGTAAAATGCAAAGCTCATGCAAGCTGTCAGCTCCCTGACAACAATAAAACTTGCAACAGTTACGTCTCTATGTTGTGGTCCAAATGTGGTCCAAAATGCCATTTGGCATTCAGATTTAGAAAGATCAGTCCAATTTTTTATTTTAGTTGTTCTACCAAAAGAGGCATTGGCTCTTCTGACAGGAGAGAGAACTTCATCATCTCTTAAGAGCATCACAGGCTCTTAGACAATAGACTAACAGGCTCAGAATGTGATCCGATGTTGTGAAACAATTGCTTTGATGGCTTTCCTCAGATTGGCTAAAAGAAACCTTGCTTGACAATTTATTTTGAACATCTGGCCTACTATTATTGAGCATCTATTTATAAAGCAATCCTCAACAAAACTCTCATAGAAGTGTCTGTCTTCAATCAGTTTGTGTCTGTCTTGTGGCAACAGAATATTTTGCAGACATTAGTTCCTAATTGTCCAGGGTTTTCTTATTCCAATCAGCATTCCGTTCTGGAGCTACTTTATGTATATATGTTTTTTATTAACAGAGCTGTTTCTGCATACAACATAAATGAAAACAACTCTATTAGAGAAGCTGTGAGTCATTGCCATCATTTTATTAAATAAATTATTTCAAGATCTCAAATGAGGCATGAAAAGGCTTTAACAAACAGCTAGCAATTCCTTAAAAACGTTATTTTATTTTTTCTACATTTGTATTAAATTGATTCAAAAATCTTCTGTTTTTACCAAGGGTAGAAAGCAAATTGTAAGCACATTTGGAGATACTATGGAATAGTGGATGGTAGGGGGGAAAGAGAAAGTATGATTCTCATTCAGAACAAAGATATAGCATGGAAGGGTTCAATGTATTGCTGTTGCTACAAGGGTACATCACACATCCATTGAAGACACGTTGGGGAGTGATGACAGTTCTGCGTCTGCTATGGACTTAACTCATTGTGCATTTCTACTCATTCAAAGATCTTATTATTACTTTCCTAGAGATCTGTAAAGCTTTATGCTCTTGAGCCAGAAATTCCTCTCTGTAGGAGCATTTTCCTGCCCTGCTACATAAGACAAAACTCTTTATCCTCTCATATTTATTCAGCACAAACTGGATATTTGTATTTCATTGAATTCATGCAACACACTTTGTCTCTCCACCAATTAGATTATATAAACTAGAAAAAAAGAAAAAAAAAAAAAAGAAGGTAGTTAATGGGAAGGAGTTTAGAAAGAGATCCTCGTCCCACTGAAGACAGGAAAAATCTTTCATGTGCTGTGAATTGAATCAGATTTTTCCCCAAAGGTCTGACTGTAAGTTTAAGTAAATCGCTTTGGATTCGTCTGAGCATTATACTAATCTGTTGGTGATAGAGTTGGCTGTGATTGGGAGAAAAACAAAAGAGAGGATTATATTTTTACATTTTAATCTGCTTGTACCCTTCTTAAGTATGAATTTCAGAAAAGAATGTGATATAGAACTATTATAAATATTTGTAATCATTTGGGTGCCTCTGTTGTGGATCATCCTGGGAAGGATGCAAAAACCCAGAGTACTAAGTGATCTGTAGGAGTAGTTGCATATACTGTACTGAAGGAACCATGTTGTGAGTGATGTTTTTCACATGCTTTAACATGTTTTCAGGACCTATTTTCAATTTAGTTAGCCCATCATCTTTGAGAAAAAAAATATGAAAAAAGAAGAAAAAGAAAACTCCAAATACTACACCTATAGGAGAAAAACTCCATTTCTGTATATTGTTCTTTTAAGAGGCTGGATTGTCAAGATGGCTTTTTGATAGGGGAGCACAGTGTTTCTGTATGAAACTCATTATTTGCAGGTGGATGTCTATAATTATGTTACCTATTGCTCTGTCTGCTGTTGTCTTAGTCCCATAAGCAACAAGTTCAAGAAAGATAAATCGAAGTAGTATTTCTGTGTTCCACATCCAGGTGTGCAACAGCTGGTCAACACTGGCATTAAATGCTATAAATTCTCCAAGAATATGGGCAACTTTCCATCATTTTGGCTTTCTCACATTAATAATCACTGCAGTTGAGAGCATGGGAGCTCAGGTGTGTGCCATCACTTTCCTTCCTATCATGTGTTGGCACATATTGACCCATCTGGGATTCACATTGGAGCCTTGAGTAGTGACAGGCAAGAAAGCTGTGATTTATGCAGCACTGCTGAAATTAGGGCAGAGCTCAAAAGAGCTGCTACAGTTTGGGCTGTGCCAATGTTTCCATTGGAATTCTTTGTGTGCAATGGTTTACAATTTGGTTTTGGCACACAAGCGCCAGTGGGAATCTTAGCAATAAAATGAAAATCTGTTTGGTACTTTTGAAATTATTTGGATACATCCAGAAATTGCAAACATAAGGTTCATTATGTAAGTTACATGCACTGTTCAGACCATACTTATCAAAAGAGAAGTATCAAAAGCTAAGATGAGAGAAGAAGTACTCTCCCCTCTGCAGCTGTCAGAAGCTGGCCAGTGTCCTGCACATACCACTACATGCTGCCTGCTTTCCTCTGCAAGAGCTAGAATGGGGCTTTTCTTGCTTCCTGGTGCTTGCTCATCTTGCTCATCACATGTTGAGATCTGTCAGAGCCCTGGACTCTCAGGAGCCCTGCGCTGACCTGTGCACTGATGTCTTCTCCAAACATGTGCCAACCGTACCCTAGGGTGCACCACGTCCAGCACTGCCAGTGGGTGGGAGGAGGGGCTGTCCCACTCTGCAACTGCAGCCTTACCACAAACACTGGGTGCAGTTTGAATGCTACATTAGAAGAAAGACATAAAGCTATTAGAGAGCACCCAAAAGAGAAAGATGTTTAAAGGTCTGGAGGGCAAGATGTACGTTGAGCGACTGAGGTCCCTGGGTGTGCTCAGCACATTGCAGAGGAGCTGAGGGGAGGCGGCTGCAGCTCCTCTCAGCGAGCGGAGGGGCAGCGCTGGGCTCTGCTCTGTGTGACAGCGACAGGGCCCGAGGGAACGGCATGGAGCTGCGTCAGGGGAGGGGCGGTGGGTGTCAGGGACAGGGGCTGCACCGGAGGGCGGCGGGCACGGCCCCGAGCTACTGCAATTCAGAGGGTATTTGGACAGCGCTCAGACGCAAGTTTTGAGTTTGGTTGGTCCTATGTGGAGATGGGAGTTGGATTTGATGATCCTTGTGAGTCCCAACTCAGGATATTCTTTGCTTCTATGAACCCAAGCAACACCAGCAATTACAGGAGCGCAATTATAGGAGCAGATAGCAGCATTCATCTTAACTGGCTCTTCCTGGCCCCCATTCTGCTTTTCTCCCATCTCAAGTCATGCTCAACCCCAGCTGCACTGTCTTTGCCCCTAGATGCAGTTGAGGCTGTGCAGAAGCCTCAGCTGCCAGAGGAGTTCTGGTCCCAAGGTGTTTCCATGTGACTAAGGGCAAAGTATCCAAACTCCTCACTGTTATTTGTCTTGTGCTCAACAGGAGAATGAATGCAAGGCTCCCTCTCAGGACTGCTGAAATACCAGAAACAAGTGCCACAGATGTGCCTGTAAATAACTGCCTAGATCTAAGAGCATGCCCATGAATGAAAAATCATTCATTGAATATTTCCAGAAAGTGAACCAAAAGAATCAGGAAGAAAGATGCAAATTCATGGCTTTGAATTACAGTATTTATTTTTTTTTTTTTCTGTGTTCCCAGTACATCACATGTTACAAACCCACCTGAAAATCACAAGCACAGAATAATACATGATGTGTATTCAATATTCTGAGAGTAGTAACCTCCAGACATTCAGCATCTTGCATACTAATAACCTTTAGAAAACTCGCTTCCTTCTGTAAGTTTTTCTCCCAAAGCAGAGAGGAAATACACAGTGGATGTAGCCATAAAGGAAAGGGAACAGGAGCCAAGAGATCAGAAAATATGAGGTATGAAGAGGTGGCCGTTTCAATCAGTCAGTGTGAGCATTCATCTTTATAACATGTTATAAAAAGTTTATTGCCCATTTTACAACTCTAGCTGCTCAATGTTTGATTTAACAAGAAAACATGCCAATAATGTGCATTGCCATCAGGTATAGCTTTTGCATGTCCTGGAAGTCATGACATCTCAGCCCAGACTTATTATAAATATTAATCCTTCAAGTGCAAAGGAGAAAGCCTGCACCTCGATTTGCGATCCCTCAGCAATGAAGGAGAAAATCTTCATCTTGACTATCAACTCATGAACAGAAACACTGCTTTTTATATTACTACCTAGATTTGTCCTCTTTAGATTTAGATTTGGCCCATGCTGGAACACATAATCCAAACTGATGGGTAATTTCTAAATCATCACCAGTGTGTTTTGCCATATGTACTGTTGTGTAGACAGACTTACAGACCTCACAGGAGACAGATAAGAATGGGACAGTATCTATACTGGTTTAGGCCACTCAGATCGTCACTGAGTTCCTTCAAACACAAAGATGCAAGGTGAGGGGGAAGGCTAAAGATGCATACAGTACTCTGCCACTGCATCAAGTCTACCAAACATTCTTCAGCCAGTTACAGCTTTCAGTCTGTGTGTATCAGCCTTCTGATCATCCACATGTGGTCCTCCCATGCTGACATTGTGCCATGTCCTGTCTCACAGATATCAAAGCTGCACACTGATCTTGAAGGAAGGCTTCACTGAATGACGCATTAGAGGTACAGCGCTCTCTGCACTTTATCTGCTTTACCCTGGATCCAAAACTCCTGCTAAGCCAAAGCAGTGAGGGAATACAGCAGCAAAACAAACACACGTGGTCAGCCATCAGTATAAAGGCTGTCCAGAGTTCCAGGAAAAGCACTCAGTTTACTCGGAGATTAACTACTGCAGAAGCATCAGCACACGAATGTACGTTTTATATTTTAATTATTTTACAGCATGTGATGCAGTATCTTGTGCTATTAAGCTCTTTGTTTACCAAGCATCAGAAATTGCTGGCTGCAGAAAAGCCATGATAGCATATTGTGTATAGATTTTAAGCCAAGGTGCCGTATGCTACTGAGCTGCTAAATTATATAAACTTCCTGAATTCAGTGGGGTTACGTGAGCATAGAAGATCTCAGACTTAGCTCCTATATCTTTCAGTAGATGGATTTATGTTATATGTTTGTGGAAAAAAACAAATGTATATAATATAGTACAGTTCATGTATTGCTGTTACTTTTTTTTTTTTTTTTTTTTTTTTTTTAATTCATTAAAAACAAAGAGCTGTGAGAAAAAAATGAGCCTAATCATGAAAATGGAGTAAAAATAGATTCACCTTCACCTACATGGTAGGTGAAGCTTTTACCACTGAAGCTTTTACCACTGAAAATCTGTTGGACAACTGGGAGGGAAATGATGGGAAAATACAAAGCCTTTTTGCAATAAACAAGAATGTAAATCATTCTGAGTTCAGACATTGCTCAGCTCAAGAATGCATCAGCTTGAGAAAAGATTAATAAACCAAAATTTCTTTCTTGTGCTGTTCTTTGAGAGAACAGCTGGCTTTGATTAAGTAAATGAAGATCAAAAGAACAGAAATAGAAACATATTGAATACCTGATCCAGGATAGCTATAAGAGTTAAAAGGGAAAGTTGCCTCCTCTTTGTCTTTAGTTGCTAGAAAGACTTTTTTGAAAAGCATATAGCATTATTTATAGTGGTTCTTATGATAAAATCCAAAGTACTTCCAAATATATAATGTTCCACCTATTGTAATAACTATTAATTAATATTAATATTAATAATAATTATTATAAAAATAATATTAATATTAATTTATTAACTATTAATATAACTATTAATTATAACTATATTGATAACTTAATAACTATATTAATAACTAATAATTAATAACTATTAATTAATAACTGGTTTTAAAAGACCATCTGTGTATAGTAGACAGTAAAATCATCTAAGGTGAACGATGCAGAGTTGGTCTGATGGCAGAGTACCACTGAATCAGAGTACCACATTGAATCAGCTGAAGCAACTGCAAAGACAAACAGTAGCCTTTGTCTTGCCAACTTACTTTAAATCCCAGGAGTGAAAAATGGACTGGAGCTACAGGACAAGAAATGTAGCTTGTCATTGATATTGTGGTCAATGAAGTTTGAAGCACAAGCAGGGAAACAGTAGGTGAGAAGTAGAACAGAAAGATTGACTTTAACAAGCCAGAACACTCTATGATGACAGAAGCTATCAACCTCAGAAAAGCCAGGCAATTCCCTTGTAGTGTGTTTGAGAAGTGCATTTTCATTTAAGACCAATATTCATTCTAAGATGCAGTTTTCTATGGTGATGAAAGAGTGCCTGTTCATCCTTTTAATAATTCTGGTCTTGGACTATTTTCTATGAACAGCTGTTGACATTTTTATTTTTTTTTTTATCTCAGTAACCTCACTCACAAATACTATTGCTGGTGACTTCTCTTTGCCCCTCTGATTTTGGATAACAAGCCTTAATAGGAGACATGCTGTTCTCTGGATGAGACAAAATGTTCTCACAACTTAACAGATATTTCCATTGTAAGCTTGGCTCATGTGATCAGGCATGAATAAGCTACTGAAATATATCATACCATCTACTTGTGACTCACCTGTCACATTTTGTTTTTAAAATAATGTGGAATAAATTATAGATCAACTGAAACAGACCAGAAATTTCAGGTTTTGAGCTGCAGGGGAGAAAAGAAAACTTGAATCACATCAGTTTTCTACCTTCTGTTTCACTTGGTTCTCCATTTCCTAGGTCTAAAACTCTCCTGTGCCCCTGAAGTACAGGGCAGTTCCAGGGCAGTTCCAGTAAATTAAATGGAAGTAAGCATAGGATTGACTTTAAGCGTAAGATTAAATGTTAATAAAGAGAAGACTTCTGTAAAGATCGCTGAAAGAAGAATAGTATTGCTATGAAAAAGTTAGATTTTTTTTTTCTCTGTTAAAGGAAAACCTGAAGTAGATTTTTGAAGTGATTGCAGGTATCTTTTCTTTAACAGGAAATATTGGAACTGTGTGAGACTGCTGATTTAATTCAGCGCTGTGGTTTAACCCGGCGGCAGCTTAGCACCATGCAGCTGTGGTGGGATGAGGGAGAGAACTGGAAACAAAATAAAGCTTGTGGGTTGAGGCAAAAAATATTCACTAAGGCAGTAAAGGAAAAGAGAAAAATGAAAAAAAAAAAGTGTGATGATCAGTATATGTATATATATATGTGTGTCTATAACACAATCAGTCACCATCCAAAGCCCTGCTAACAAACTGATGCCCGCTGGCTGATGCTTACTAACAACAGGAGGTCTCACTCCCTGCTGACTGATGCCCAGCCAGCATCCCACAGCTCTGTGGCTTTCCACATGATGTCATGGCATGAAGTAACCCCTCGGCCAGTCCAGGCCAAATGTCCTGGCTCTTCCCTGTCCCCTGTTGCCAGGCTATAATTGTGGTGGCTCTTTCCCACTGAGTGGCCTGGCCTGCCCCTGGCACGCTCCTATCACTCAGCAACAACCAAAACATTGGTGTGTCATCAATACTGTCTCAGCTAAAAGCAGGACATTCAGAAATACCTGAAAACCTTAACCTGTGGTTACCAAATGTCCATTAGTTTAATGCATGGTTCATTTTCACCAATAATGGATCCAGAGTCATCCTCAGAATCAAAGCTCCCTTTGAGCTTAGGGATACTCAGATCCACTGATACCCCTAAAAAGGCCAGATCCTTTTTAAAGTCGAAGTAGGCTATGTCCACTATAAGAGCAGAAAACCAGATTACTCTAAACCTGAGGCTGTAACACCTAGCCTGAAAAAAAAAATCACTAAAGTACACAGTGTGTGAAAAAATCAGATAAGGAATAAGGCCAAAACAAAGGGAATAGTCTGGGGATGCACTGTCTGCCATTGTGGATAGAATTGGGCTAAACTTTGCAGATTGTGCAAAAACTTTTTTTTTTTTTTTTTTTTTTAAATAATACACATTGCCAGAAAATTATAAGAGTCCTGATTGTTGGACAGAATGCCATTGAATTAGAAATTATAGAATAAAAAATGAATCTAAAACCTTGGGAAAAAAATTCCAAAAATCTAGCATGATTCTGATGCAGCACAGCACTAGTGGAGCTCAGCAAAACCAGCCTGCCTTAGAGACTGGTGGAATTTTAGATAGCCCTGGTCTTGGTGGGAGCTGATTTACCCATTTGAAAAATGCCATTGAACTAAGCAAAATTTTCAAACTAATCAAAGAAACACCAGCATTAAGATTAGATAAATGCTATTTAAGACAGCACCAGAATGTGGCTGATACTGCCCAGAAATTTTAATTTAAATCAGTTTGGTTTTCATTTAATTTAATGATTTAAATTCTCTTTTAACGTTAATGGATGGGAAATATTTCAAAAACGAAGCTCTGGGCATAGTATACTTGTTTAGCATTTTAAATAAGCTTGATTGATATTGATATTGATATTGATATTGATCAATATTAGGAAATAAACAGTTCTCGCTTTCAATACAACCAATGGAATTTTATAATCTAGCATAATGATTGTGATTCATTTGTGTTCATATTGTATCTCAGATGGTTTCAAAGTATGCTTGTGTAATTAATGCCCAAGAAATGTTAATTTATTTATTTCCTACCAAAAACAAAGGAGAGTGATTTTCATTTAAAAGTCATCGCGGATTACAACAGCTAAATTATAAGGTTTAGGTTTAACAGAGATTAATGAATTCAAAACTTCAAATTGGTTTTAAGAGAAAGATCCTGGAGGAGCAAAGTGCAACATCAGTGGACTGATGCTGGGAATAGATCCAGGAGAAGCTGATAATCCCAAAGACTCAATGACATGTTTTCCCATGGTAAGACAAGAGATAGGGATAGGATTAAGACTCAAGCTAGATGGTAGAAAAAGGTGAGATGGTGTTAACCTTGAAAACTGAGCTTAAATCTCCAGAATTTGCCCTATCACTATGAAGTGATCATTTTCTTAGGTTTAGCTCTACAGTTCGCAGAGCTACAAGTACCTTCTGAAGGTAGTTTTTTGCGTTTGAGCTCAGAATAGGTGATAAAGGAGAGTATCGGGCAGGAGTCTGGGTGAATACCCAGGGTTCTTTTTCACAAAGGTCAGAAGAACCTGCCACCCATTTTAGGGTTAGGTATGGGCTTACAGTGATCACAGATCTATTTCGAATTTGTTCATTGAAAGGCTATAGGAACTGCAGGTAGGATTAATAATTATTTCAAGTATGGAATGCTAAGCTTAGGGCATTTTAAAGGTTCTTAACGACACATATTTAACGCCTTTAAAGCCACTTTCATAATCACCAGCCCATTTAGAATTTTACTGCCCATAATGCAGTACAGCTCTAAGATAATGTTATCTAATGTCTAATGAATTCATAATGTTATCGAACACTTTGATTTGAAAGCTGAAGTAAAGGTGCAATGTCAAGGTAACAAAATATTTTTAGGTATATTTGCATGTAGGTGTGTTAAAAGAATTTACAATGATAGTTTCTGATTTGCAACGTCTCTAATGTTTGATTTCTAAAAGGATGTATTCCAAGATTTGTCACCTTTTGAAACTGATGTGCAAATCTGGAGCCAAGATAAACAGATACTAAATGAAGAGGTTCATTGGAAAATATCACCTAACTTAGGGGAGCAACTTCCAAATTCTTTTAGCAGCTTGGAGGATACATGGCATAAAGACAGCGTTGTTTTTCCTCTTGCATGGGGCTTCCTGAAAGGTAAGATCATTTCCATACACAGTAAATCAGTATGCCAGCATGTATGGGAACTATTTTACAAAATAATCCTAGCTTTCACAGATGAAGTGTATTATCTAGCAGGTATGTTAATATGTGGTCAGTCCTGTATACAAAACTTCCTCCAGTCCCTGGCTTTTCCTTAGAGATAACCATCTAAAATCTAACCTGCGTTAACACATCAGGGTCTGTGTGAACACATCCAGAGCATTAAGTGCTGCAGGCCAAGAGCAATATTTGTCTCCCAATGGTGTTTGCACTTTTTTTTTCTTTTTTTTTTGCCAGACCTCATAAGAATTTCTTTATTGATCTGTGTGAACGCTGTGCAAAGATGTAACATTTAACTCTCAGTGCATTTGCAGTCATCAGATCTGCAGTGATGCATTCAAATTTGAGTTGGGGAAAGGGGCATCTGAGGACAATTTCTAGTATAAATCTTCTTTTTGTTTTAGTCCATTTTTCCAACCAACAGCTCTCTTCAGAGACTAGTGAACAGAGATAATTTGAAAGAAGTGTTACCAAGAACTGTGTAT
Source organism: Tympanuchus pallidicinctus (assembly GCF_026119805.1). Lineage (NCBI taxonomy): Eukaryota > Metazoa > Chordata > Aves > Galliformes > Phasianidae > Tympanuchus > Tympanuchus pallidicinctus. Next base: position 52,400,596 of record NW_026294769.1, read on the forward strand.
TTTTACTGGACTGCTTATGTCAAAAGTACATTAGATATTGAGTGCAAAGGGAGTATGGGAGTATGTGTCCTGTGTCCTAGCTGTTCTGTTTATCATGACACATGAACCAGGTAAATCCAAAACCTTCATTAGATAATATCAGGTACAGCCAATGGAGATATATTATGCTTAACATTCTATGATTAAAAATCTTTATTAACTGAATCAAAGATTGCAAATGGTTGTCCACCTTCCTCTAACATCAGTTAGATAAAATCGTGGCTGGCTGTAGCAATGTTTGCCTATTTGTCTTGTTGAAACTTCCTCAGACATTTCCTATGCTCTTAGTTTTCTGTTAATGATTTTATGAAAGAAGCTGGTACACCAGATCAGGAGGAGAAATACCACATGCATTTTTCGTTTCCCATTCCCCTCCCTTAGGAGTCTGAATGAGCAGGTGGCCATTGGGGAGCCCTCTTTTGTTGCTGGTCAACGTGCTGTGCTATCAGAGTGATTATTACTGATCAGCTACTGCTGCAGCATCCCTATGTAAGTAGTGTACATCCTTAGGTACAGTAGAACCATTCTCCACATGGATGGTAACCACTGCTGATAAATACTGTCATGTGGCTTGGTGAGGCCCATGATGTGGCATGGGCATTTGCAGTGGTCTGATGGACCAGTGTGATCACTGAGAATGGAGCTAGGGAAGGTCTATTCATTGTTCAAGGTAGCCTTCAGCCTCAGGTATGTTTGTGCAGAGATAATTCCAAATATATCACCTTACTGATTAGTACAAACAAAATGCTTTTCTGGTACTGTCACATGAGTTATTTTTGATACAATTTATCATAATTTTTTGCTGATTTTTTAATTTGGACATGTTTTTATTCCTTTCTATATAGCCTTCTCCAAAGATACTGGGTAGCATGGACCCATTCTTCTTGTTTCAAACACAGTGCCTCTCTCCTGGAGATGTGTCAGAGAATCTAAGAAAATGGCTGGAAAGTCAAAGTGCTTTTCTTCAACTGCTGGAATTAGCCTCTGTGCATACAAGGATAAAGCTAGTTAATGATCTTTCTCTTGCCCAAATGGGACATCCTATTTTTCAGTCTGATGCTTCAGATTAAGAGCAATGTACTCACAGAAGGGTGGAAACTTGAAGGAGACTCTGCAGACACCAGAGTGATTAGCACTTCTGAAAATGTTCTTAATGCACTACTTGTGTACCTAAGCTTGTCTGAAAGTCTCTCTCCAATCACAGGTGTGAGCACTCTTTCAGACGTGGACCTTCAATCCAGGGACACTAAATAACACTAAATAACACTAAGTAGTCTGCAAATTCCAAATCCAGACACTTCTCTTTATTTTTTCCAGCAGTGGAAGTTGTTTGGCCTCTGAAAATAAATAAATAAGTAAACAAACAAATAAATAAGGGGTTAAAATTCTAAGGAAAATCTAAAAAAATCTGTTACTTGATGTAATGTTTCATAAGGCAGTGTGCTCCACTTGCCATTAGGGCTTTTGTGTAGTGACTTGGATAGCCGCAGTGTTTGAGAGAGGATAAAGTAGATGTTTTGGACAGGATATTGAAGGAGCAATAGGCAAAGTGCAAGAGTACCACCAAAATCTTGGTGCAGCAAACAGCAAAATGAATGGCACAACTGAACTGAAAAGTAGAATACTGGATTTGCTAACATTTGCTTCAGGAGCTCAGGAGATGCTGTCCGAGTCAACATCTCAAAAAACAAATTGTTCTACTTTCCGATGTTATCGCTGACGGAAATGTGTCATTTTTGTTTGGAACTGACATCTGTCTAAGAAACAATAGATGTCCATCTTATCGCATTTTTTTTCTTTTAACATGGCAACTTTCATCCATTCCCCAAATGTTTCCCATATTACAGATATCTTGAAAAACATGCTGGATGATTCAGACTACTCTTAGTCTAATTCACCGAAACACTAGTATGCAAACAGATTGGGTTTTCCACCGTTGAAAAATCGACCTTTTATAGCTGCTGTTCAGTATTTTCATTTTTTCATTTTCTGTGTGTGGTATAACCACCTCATCAGCAACTACAGGACAGAATTTTGCCTAGTGTGTTTCAATATTGGAATTTTGCCACTTTGAGAAGCTTCTGAGCATTTGTTTTGATCCTAACACATTTAAAATTCTCTTTTCTATCATGCTAGCTGACCCAGACCACTTCTGTTCTTTTTTCTTCCTTATCTGTTTTATCTGTTTTATATAACTCATGTATTCTAGATCATCCTCTTTTTTTTCTCAACTGGTTTATTTATTCTATAATTATCTTTTTACATTCTCTCTAAGTCAAGTTGGTTGGGATTTTTGTGCATTTTGCTATGTCTTGTCAAATTGCAAGACATTTTGAAGAAAGGAATTTTAACATTAATTCTGAAATGTCATCTTAAATGGTCATTATCATTGTACTGAATTCACCAGAGAGTGAGGGTTATTCAGATACAGTTATGGTATATGTTTCAAGAGACAATAGAAGTTTGGATATTGGTAGCTAAACATGGAGTATTTGTCATCTAACTGATAAAAATAGCTCCTGCTTCCCACTCAATTTATTCTGAGCTGGCAACAAGCTCCATAGTTTTCCCACCCATTATGCCCTCTGCTTCCCATTCTGTTCTCCCTTGCATTTGAGCAGGGCACACAATTCTCTTACTTTTCTTTATTTGGTCAGTCGTTCTTTCTTAGCCACTGAGATTTCTAACCAACAGCATGTCACTTGCCGTAAATGTTTCTCTACTTTAATTTAGTTTCCGTCATCTCATACGGCAATAATGTAGTGCTGTTCTTAGAATCATAGAATCTTAGAGTTTTACAGGACCTTTAAAGGCCATCTAGTTCAACTCCCCTGCAGTGAACAGAGACACCTAAAGCTAGATTAGATTGCTCAGAGCATGGTCCAGCCTGTATTTGAATGTTGTCAAGGACTTCCACCACCTCTCTGGGCAAGATGTTCCAGTGCCTCACCATCCTAACTGTAACAAACTTCTTCCTTATATCCAATTTAAATATTCTCTCTTACATTGAAATCATTTCCCCTTGTCACAACATATCTGCTAAAGAGGCTGTCCTTTCTTTCTTACAGCCTCCCTTTGGTTACTGAAAGGTTGCAATCAATCAGGTCTCCCCAGATTCTTCTCCAGGATGAACAGCCCCAGCTCTCTTAGCCTGTCATTGCAGGACAGGTATTCCATCTCTAGGATCATTTTTGTGGGCCTCCTTTAGAATCACTCCAACAGGTCCACATCTTTCCTGTACTGAGGACTCCACATCTGGACGCAGTACTCCAGGTGAGGTCTCACTGGCACAGAATAGAATAGCAGAACCACCTCCTTGAGCTGCAGACCATGGTTCTTTTGATGCAGCCCAGCATACACGTGATTTTCAGGGCTTGGAGGACGCGTTGCTGGCTCATATCCAATTTTCCATCCACCAGTATTCCCAAGTCCTTTCCAGTAGGGTTGTGTTCAATCCTTTCATCTCCAGCTTGTACTGATGACAGGGTTTGCCCTGGCCCAGGTGCAAGACTTTGCACTTGGATTTATTGAACCTCATGAGGTTCACCGAGGCCTGCTTGAGCCTGTATGGGTTTTCTGAATGGCATCTCATCCCTGGAGTGTGTTGACCACACCACACAACTTGGTGTCATCTGCACTGTGCTTGCTCCCAGTTTTTATGTCATTGATGAGGATGTTAGAAAGTACTGGTCCCAGTACTGACCCCTGAGGAGCATCACTTGTCACTGTTCTCCATCCAGGTATTAAACCACTGACAATCACTCTCTACGTATAATCTTTCAACCAGTTCCTCATCCATTGACCATTCCACCCATTAAATCCACGTCTTTCTAATTTGGAGAGAACAATGTTATGGGGAATCATGAGAAAGGCCTTCCTGAAGTCCAGGTAGATGACATCACAGGCAATTCCCTTGTTCACAGATGCAGTTATGCCAATCATAAAGACTGACAAGGTAGGTCAGGCAGGAGCTGCCCTTAGTGAAGCTATACTGGTTATCTCATATCACCTCCCTCTTTCATGTGCCTTAGCATAGCTTCCAGGAGAATCTGCTCCATTATCTTCTCCAGCACAGAGGTAAGCTAACAGGTTGGTAGCTCCCTGGGTTGTGCTTTCTACCCTTCTTAAAAATGGGTGTGATATTGTCTTCTTTCAAGTCAGCAGTGTCTTCACCTGTCTGCCATGACTTTCTAAATATTATCCAGAGTTTCTTGGCGACTACATCAGCCAATTCCGTCAGGACTCTGGGATGCATTGCATCGGGACCCTTAGACTTGTGGATGTTCATGTACCTCAGGCAGTTGCAAACCTTGTCTATAATTGCAGTGGGAGGAGCATCACTTCTCCAATTCCCACCTTCCAAAACTTTATAAATTGGAAATGGCGTTTTATTCTTTCATCTGTCCTAATGTCCTGTCTGTTTTAGATCTTCAACGAACAGTCTCTGTCTATGATTGTCAGTCTCTAAACATTTTATTACTAAAATGTGTTAAAAATATAATTTCAGCTTTAAATGTGAACTTATAGAATGACATTTTGTCGTGCAACTGTTTGCTGATTATCAATGTTTAATTAAAATCTGTCATTGAAAAATGATGCCCTTCCTAAGGAATGAATTTCCTTCAGCAGTAAAAGTCTAGAGGGGCAGTTGTCTCCCTGTCATAGCTCGACTTAAAAGACCAGAGAGACACGCAAGAAGACAACTAACAGTTCTGTGCATATTTATGGACTTGTTGTGCATGTGGTAAGTACTCTCCTGACAGCTAGTGTTAAATCCAATCAATCATCACTTAAATACATCACTGTGTATATTCACCTCACTCCTTCATTAGCATTCATTAGCAATTAATCAACACAGCAGTAGTCTCTGGAAAGTTCAACAATCCATAAGGTACATTTACATTAAAGATGAGCAAGTGAACATTTGTTCCACTTCAGCTAAGTCTTGTGTATTGTCATTTCTTCAAAGAGTGAAAGACATCGATCAACCAGATGATTGATTGATTCATAGATAAAGCATGTCATGTATTTTCTCTGAAGAACATCTTTCTTCAAACCAGAGGACAGTAGTTTAACTCAGAAAAACTCCCAGTCTTCGGCTTTACAGTATATGTCTCACTGTACTGACTAGAAATGTCTTCCTGCCTTAAATCCATTGACTCTACAGATAAACGGTGTTGCTGCATCTTTTTTGAATTTACAGAGTAAAAAAAAAACAGTTGAGGGTACAGAGGTCCAGACATACATTTCTAGTATCATACACAAAATTGGATTTGCTTTGCTGATTCGCTTCTTCAGTCAAAACATTTAATCTGTAGTATTTCCATTGCAAAGAAAGAGGGTAAAAAAAAGTGTATGGAGGGCATAAAAATATATTTTTTCTTTTTTGTTGTATTACATTTAAGAAATAATAAATCTTAGCACTCTTAAAGCCTCTTACAACACCACAGGAAATTCACTGAACTAACGTTTATTGAAGTATTTGTTTAGCTATACTTACTACATAAGTATATGCTGATAGTGATATCTTTAGTGTTTATCTTAAGTGCACTCCAGACTTTATAGCAATGAAATGATACAATCAGGTTTTAATTTGATTGTTTCTTTTGTGATAGAAAATGTGTATTTTGAAGTAAGGATTTATTTTTAGATACATAATATAACAGGCAATTTGCAACCTTTTACACAAATAAATGGAAATATTTGTTTTCAGAAAAATATAAATTTGTTTAGACTCTAAGCAGATGTGTTTCTTTTGTGTTTCTTTTATTTACATGGAGCTGCACTGAGAAGCTAGTACTGTATTCTTAATGTCTTGAAATATGCAGTATCTAATACACATGCAGTAGTACATGAATATTGACAGCTTTTTATTTTTAAGGCATGTGAATGCTACTTTATTGCTTCAATATATCTTATTGTTTTCTTCATTCCTGGCTTCTATTTTGTTATTTTTTCATACAAATACTGTGTTTTTCTTTGCTATAATTTCATACATCTTTGGTCTGAAATGACTGGATGTATGAGAGTGACGTCAGTGTCATAGCTCAGACTTTCTAAGCTATTTCTTAGTAAACACATCTTTCACATCAATTCCTGCTGTGGCATTTCTCTTTCTTGTACATATTTATGTTTGTTTGCTTGTTTGTTTTAAAATGGATTCGCATTTCATTAAATAGCTCTTTTTTTCTTCTTCTTCTTCTTTTTTTAATTTTTTCATTGTTGTACAAATATATCAAGGCAGACATTTGGTAAGGTTGAAATAACCTGGAAATGAATTACTGTGCATATGCTTAGAGTGATTTATATGTCATATATGTAGTGTAGGGGTGGGAAGAAGAGGGTTTGTTTTCCATGTTGCAGCAAGAGAGAGATATATGGTTATTCTGTCTGATGAAAGATTTTGATGTTTTGATGCTCTGTTTCAGTATGTTTTGAAATGAACACTTTGTTTTTTGGAAATCTTTTTATCCTTGGTAGGAGATGTTCAGATTTATATACACTGAAAATTCACATCAGGGAAAAATGACATGTTTGGTAGCTCATACCTGACATCGAAATACCTGCAGAACCCTGCCAGAAATAAAACCTTCACCACAATAATATGTTGATGTGATCAAAACTATTCAGTGCTTAAACAAAATAAACACTGAGCATAATTACAGCAAGGATTTCTAGTTATAGCCAAGCCTACTCAATCCCATCCTTTCTCTCTAACTGATCAGTATCACAGATACACAATGGTAGGGGTACCAACAGTATTACAGCAATGGTATGGATTCCCTCATGGGTTTCTCAGACCTCTCCTATGGTGCCATCATTATCAAAAACTCTGACCAAATACAAAGATAAGCACAGCTTCTCTCTTTCCAGTCTGTCAGGACAGTCAGTCTGTCTTTTGTGCAGGAAAGGCAAAATTTTACCTCTACAGTCATAAAATGATTCTTAAACATTTCATTTTCCATATGACTTTGATTCAAAATTTTCTCCCACTTAGAAACAATCCCTCAAACACACATATTTACTTTACACATAAGCACCAAAATTTGTTAAATTAAATCCTTATTTTGCAAAGGGAAACCCAGTAGTGGTTTTTACTTTTTAAACCCATTTTCTATTTCTAGGAAACTTCAATGAACCATTTTACAGCGCAATGATAGTGCAATGGGAATAACTTGTATTCAAGATGATTAGACAACCACTAACATAAGGCACTACTGAATTTCTCAACCCTGCGGGCAACAGAAATGGCAGAGCAGATTTTAGGGAAATTTTACACATTAGTACATAAACAGTCTGTCAAGAAATCGCACCCTTCAGATGTCTGTTTCTGACAGTCTTCAAGACATTTAAAAAAATCATAAATGTGATTTGCAATAGAGACATTTACTAGCCTTAATATACAGAGACTGTCATCACTAGGCATATCCAGGAATGTCAAGTGAAGATTATTAGAGTCTGAAATGCCGGTTCAGCAGGATGTTGTGTATGGGTATATGTTACCCAAAAGATCATGAACTTCTCTGCTCAGTGACTGGTTTGATCTTTAGTCCACAACCCTGTGTATTGTGGTCCTCCTTGCTTTGACAATGTGTAGACATAACTGTAAAATGAAAGTCAGGAGTGTATGAAAAGGGTCAATAAAATAAGAAAACTGGAGCTTTGTGGAATTTAACATGAATTATTAAAAGGAAGGAAAAGCTGGCACAGAGATCAGACAGAATTTAAAGAAGTACTGAAGGAAAAGGAGAAATAGGACTGGAAAAAAAAGGTAAGAAGATGAAGAATCTGGACCACACTTAGACAAAAGACAGGGAGTTTAGCTTCATTGATTGATTTGAGTTATATGTTACTACATGGTGTTCCATGTTTACGTCAGCATGTCCAGGCAGCAGCTAACAAAAGCTGTGCAAACGCTGCAGAAGGATGACAGTCTCAGCCCAGGTTTCCATGGATAGATGTTTAAATTACAAGAGCTCAAGGGTGAGGCAAGAAACTATAGAAATTGAATCCTAATTGCATGCCCAGATGTAGAGATGCTCTCTCTCTTGGTCATGCAGTCACATTGTTTGCCTTGGAATCAGCATATCTGGGGCTGACTCTCAGGTCTCAGGAGTCAATGTTATCAAACTGGTAGCTTTCAGGTCATTACAGTCTATAATTCCCTTTTAAGTATCAAAAAGAAAAGAAAACAAAGTGAAATGATTAAAAAGCCAATTAGCAGATCAAAGTATGAGAAGCCAACTCCTGGAGGGGAAAAAGAATGCATGTATGGTAATTTAGGCAGTGAGGAAGATAATTAGAACAGGATAGTGATAATGGGATAAGCTGGGGATCAAAAACGTTGATTAGAGTTGATTAGAAATAAAGGAAAAGAAAATTAAGGAAAATTATAGTGACTCTTTGCAGAAAACATTTAACCATATAAATATTATATTCCAAGTCAGATGGAACCCTGGCAACCTGATCAAGTAGGTGGCAATCCTGTTCACCCCAGGGAAGTTGGAACTGGATGGTCTTTAAGTTCATTCCAACACAAGCCATTCTATGATTCTGTTAGAAAGAAAACTTGTGTAGAAACCACCTTACCTTCTTTGTAAGGACAGTGCTGATCCATCATTCTTCATTCCATCATTCACCATTGTTCTCAACCTTTTCCCTGAGAAGTGTTTCAGTGTCTCTGACGCAAATATCTTTTGGAATAGGGAGATGGCTGTGAAAAATTTATGTCAAACTATAAGTAGAAAGTTAAGATGCTAGAGGCAGAATTTCCCATTCATCCTTCTTTATCTTGTGTAGAA